>NC_135392.1:16805000-17131666 GCF_051989625.1 Stigmatopora argus | reverse complement strand
CGAAGGCATTCACGAAAGTTGTCTATAACTCAGCGGGTCATTTTATTTGGAATGGCAGTAACTTCTTGACGGATTGCCTCTTTAAATTGTTCAATAGATCGAGGGCGACCATTCACACTCACAATCAAACCACCACCAGCGGGAATTGAGCCCGCACCTGCCCACACCGAAGTCGGCCGAGTGAGGCGGCTCAAATGTGAACAAATAAAGATTACTCCCTCATGTTGTCTACATTTTTTGTCACATTTTCACTTAGTCATTGCTCATAATTTTCCTTTCACATTGGCTCGAACTGGAAAAGCAGAATGGTTAAGCTCATCGGTACGGAGCTGCTAAAGTCGGTGGCTACATTTACATCACTACACAGAACACATTATAAACATATTATTTTTAAAGTTTGTATATTACAGATGAGTTATTACTATTATATAAAGAAAATTATAGCGTCCTAGGAGTGCCTCATACCAACATGCATGCATTGCGGTGCTAAGGATGTCAAAATCTTTCAATGTTCAAGTCCTGTGCTAGTTATTTGTTCAGCTACTGTTTCATTTGTTTCATAAATTGATGGTTAGTTGCAGGAGATTATGATCTGTTAGTATTTAGAGGTAATTGTAAGCCTGCTCTGTGACTGACGAAACAAAAGTGTAAAACGATAATTATTATCTTGTACATGTCACAGTGGATCATAATAAACATGTCATCTTGATTCAGGTTTTCCTTTCAATAATTTCACATAAATGTCACCTGGAACAATAACTGCACCCTTGAGTGAAACTGCACCTTGTAGTCTGAAAATAATACTTTATTTAAGGTCCTGTAAAGTTAAATAAAAATTAATAAATTGTTGGATTGACCGAAAGTAAAGACTGTTTTTAACACCCCTGACAAATTTGAATGAATAAAAAAATCATTAGTACATGTGATAAGGCTTTACAAAGGAATTCTCTTGTCAGCTGTCATTTTCTGAAGGCTTGTTCAATGACGACAGTCAATGAACTACCAGCACTAGCTAGCACTGATACTAATGCATTTAGCATGTTTCCTCTGTCAATACAATCACACCTCAGTCTCAGTTTGCAGAAGGTCCCCACCTTGTGGACTTCCTGTGTGTGGCTCCAGGTTTTTACCTAGATCTACAATGTCTCCTGTGTCTGTGCTTGCTACTGTCTTGCTACTGCAACCAGAGGAAATTTCCCGAATATGGGATGAAATGAAATTCTAATCTAATCTAATCTAAACTGAGCCAGAATAAAATTCTGAATTTTATGAGTGTTTCCTCAAGTCTGCAGGAGAATCAATTTTTTCCCTTAAAAATTATCAATACGCGTTATTGTTTGCACATCTCACATCAGCAGTTTTAAACTGCGAATTTCCAGAAAACTGGTAATATAAAATCAACACATAACAACAAATTCAGGAACCTAAATATTTTTATAATATCACCTTGCCGCTCGCTGACTTCAGAACTAAAGAGCTGATGAATCCGAGATGCTGTCATGGCGATAGAGACAGGGGATACTGTCCCATTAATCACCATAAAATAAAACGCAAAGCCCTATTGGTTCGGCTTGAAGTTTACAAAACTATCCTTTGGTGAAAAGTTCACTCGCTGCAGAGGGTCACATGGGGTGCTGGAGGCAATCCCAGCTGTATCCAGGCCAGAGGCGGGGGACACCCTGAAACGGTGGCCAGCTGATCACAGGGCACAAGGAGATGGACAACCATGCACACTCACACCATGCATGTTTTTGGAATGTGGGAGGAAATCGGAGTACCCGGAGGAAACCCTAAGCAGGCCCGGGGGGAACATGCAAACTCCACACAGGTGAACGTGACCTGGATTTGAACCTAGGACCCCACAGGTGTGAGGCCGACGTGCTAACCCCTCGCGCCACCGGGTCACCTGTTTCACTATGTTTTAAAAATTAAATGAGTCAAATGGGATCCATGATTGTCCACACACTGTTAAAGGCGTTTACGAAAGTTGTCCATGGCGGGTCATTCCATGTGGAATGGCAGTAAATTATTGACAGATTGCCTCTTTAAATTGTTCAATAGATAGAGGGCGATTAATGTATACCTTTCACTGGAGGTATTCCTAGAGAGAAAAAAATCACACGGATTTAAATCAGGTGATCGGGCGGGCCAAATGATATTACCACACAATGAAATCAAATGACTAGGTATCAGTTGGTAACCCAATAATGTTTCCCGCTACTACAGGATCTTATCAACCAAGCTTGAAATGCAAACTGAACGCTCGTTGTGTTGCAGTTACAGATTAGTTTTTGTTTTTTTAAACATTTCCACATTGAAAGTGCGAAGAATAAGACATACGTATATATCTTCTTGTTGAGAAGAATACATTATAGCAAATTGTTTCATTAAAAATAACCTCTGCTGAATCTCAAATGTAGTTGGGTAAGTTTATCCTGTATGAGTAATTTGAAAAGTGTGAGATAATAGAGTGCTTGTTTGATGAAAAACAAGCTTTGCTGAAACAGGTGCAGTCGAACAAGTTTATAAGACTGAAATGTGAGAGCTAGTTTATGGTAGTCAATAATAAGGGTGAAGAACATGTTCTAGGTACTACAGTGATGCTTTCAACTGTTGTACAAAAACTTGGAGGTTGAGACACAAATGCAGTACGTGGGTTTAAAAACGGAAACTAAAAAGGTCTCTTTGTGAATTCCTATCAGACTAAAGCATCTTTTATCTCTCATTTTAAAAATATTATGCATTCACAGAAGGATGAGGCTGGTTTTGTTGTCTGTAGCTAGTTTTAGAGTTCATATATCCTCCTTACAACCAGTAGTTCAAATGTGTCCTCTGTCTAGGACATTTGTAAATGTAAATATCTCCCACCCGTGCATCCAATCGTATTGACTCCTTTTGTGCCCAATGATAAAAAATTAAACAGTTAATTCACATAGATTTGGGAATTTCAAAATAAATGTCATTGGACAACATTTTTTTTGTGGTAGTCAGGAGAATAGATAGGCCACTGGCAAGATTTAAACCTTTAACCTTAGATTTAGAGACAGATTTGTTAACCACTTTTATAATTTAAAAAAAGCTGCTAATTTAATGATTCCCATATTAATAAGAATGGAAGAATGATAGGCCTGTTTGTGACAGTTAAAAAAAGTCTATTTTTACATTCAAGAATGCATTCATTTTAATTGGAAGTCAATTAGCGTAAAGCAGGAAAATAGAAACGTAAGAAACAAGTTATACAAGGAAGCATATGCTGAAATATGTGTTTACTAACAAGCACGGAAAAGAAAAGGCCTTGAACAACCATAACAAAATTGAAAAGTATGAACTCACAAAACTCACTCGCAGTGACTCATTAAGTCAGGGTTGGCAAACATGTGGCTCTCACGCTATATGTGGCTCCCGGCCAAAAATAATGCGGCTTTGCTTCTTATCAGATTTTGTGTATACTGTGTGTCTTTGTGTCCTTTCATGTTTCTCTTATTTTTATTCTCTCTCAAAACAAACTCAAATTCATCAGAAACCATTAAAAAATCATAAATTGTATTTTAAAAATAATTTGGCAGAATGGATTTTTTTATGCTGCTTCTGACATAGGGTGTGGCTCTTTGACTCTCATACTTTACATTTTTAGCTCTTTGTGTCTATTTTGTTCGACGCCCTTGCACCAGGTCAAAGGATGTGACAATTGACAAGACCACATTTCACAACTTCTATGAATTGGGCAGGGCAAACACAGAACTGAATATCATGTGACTGAAGTGGAAAAAGGCAATCTTGAAGAATGCAAGGAGATGCTGATTTGGAATAAGGGTGTGTGAATGGGCGGTGTAAAATGCATTAACAGTTTGGCAGGCATTAACAAGGTACCCAAAAGGAAAAAAAACGTTTGTGCCTTGTCATAGCAGCATATAAAAAAAAACAGACGACACAATGATTTACAGCAAGGGTGTCAGACTTGGGTTGGTTCGCGGGCCGCTTTAACGTCAACTCGATTTCACGTGGGCCGTACCATTTTAGATATAATATTTAGATTTTTTTTATAAATGGATTAAAAGAACTGGATTAAAAGCCCTGAATATTCAGTTTTTTTTATACATCTAAAAATGTTTATTTGAGCTTTTTTTTAAATATATTTTTGGATTTTACAAAATGATTTTTGAACTAAAAACAGAAAAAAATTGATAAAAAAATTACAATTATTGATTTAAAAGGGGGAAAATCAGGAAATTTAATATATATCTATACTCTTCATTTTAATTTGATCCTAAAACAGAAAGTCGGCACTCATGATTTACTTTCCGGGCCACACAAAATGATGCGGCGGGCCAGATTTGGCCCCCGGGCCGCCACTTTGACACCTGATTTACAGTAAATATGTAATCGGTTCGAATCTCAGCTTTACGCCCTCTCTCCCTTTGTCCCTGTGTTGAGTTTACATGTTCAGTCCACATGATTATTGTGGATTTTCTTAAAGTACTCTGACTTGTTCACATGAATGTGAAATTCATCCAACATTCTAAATTGTCCATAAGCTTGTTCCAATTATTTGAAAGCGAGGAGGATAGGTGTTCTCTTGCTTTGTTTCCAAGGTCCCTTCTGGAGAGGGTGGGGACAGCTGATGGCTCCATTGCTGCAATTCCTTTCACCACATGTCTAATACACGTGATTGGAAATCACAAGACAAATATTGGTGTAGAATTGCTGATGTGAGGATTAGTAATTTTTCTAACTGAAAGGATGACAACTCATTTCCACCCACTTATGATCTGTCGTAATATATTGGGTTTCCCGCTAAACAACAATAATACTGTCTGTATGTTTGTGTTTTCAATCATATTTTGTGTCAACATTGCCTCTGTTCTTTTCTCTGTCTCCTCAAGACCCTTTTTTTAATATCCAACTTCTATCTTTTGAACAAATAGCCCCATAAACCCCACGCTTATTTATTTATTTACTTATTTATTACCTATTTATCTGTCTAAAATATATTTTCCTGTGTCTGTATTCTCACCTTCTTGCTACTGTGGCAGTGAAATTTCCCAAATACGGGATGAATAAAGTTATCTAATGTAATCTAATCTAAAAACAGAAACAGAATCTGTGTTTAAGATGTAGTAGTTATCTTACGTTTGTTTTTGGGAGAAGTGCCAGCCTATCCCATCTGTCTCTAGGCCAAAGAACGACGACGCCCTGGACAAACATTCTCATTTATCAACACCATTTGTGAGTGGAAATAGTTTCACTCTTCTAGCAATGAGTTCCTGAAAAACCTGATAACATTTGTTTTTTATTTTACGCACCAACTTTATTGCAAATCAATTGTTTTAAGCATTTTTTAAAATTGCTTCTAGAAAAATGCCAATAAATTAGACTGTCATATTTGATTCACTCGTTGTTTTTATCAATGGTACAATGTTAATGAGATATTTAATCTGTTTTGATGTACATATCTCGAATTTAGTTGTGCTTGGTATAGCTCTGTTGCTGATGCTTAAACAATTACAAATAAATATTGATAAAAAATATATTTACAAAATAAAGTATAAAATACTATTTACATTTTTGTCGTTCTTGTTTCCTCTAGAATTTGTCTTAATGCTACTTTTGTTAGCTGTAATGAGAATTGGTCAATGTTAAACTTCTCTGGTTTAAATAAACCACATTGATGTCCTTTTCTGATCATATGATGAGCAGATTGGTTGGTTTCAATCACAGATGAAAACATTTCTTAAAAACCTGGTGATTGAATGGATTTTATATATCTGTACTTTACATAGTTTTAAGTAGGAGGGAAGGAAATACAACTAATTTTTCTACTGTACTTTTTTTTCAGTCATTTTTGACTGGGTTATTTGGGGATTGTGTGACACATTTTTTATGATTTCTTCAGAAAACAGACAAAACTGAACCATTTTTGGAATTTTTTTAGACCTAATATTTTAATCATTTCGGGTATAAAAAAACGGACAATTGTTTTAAGAGGATGAAGGTACTGTACATATTGTTAAAATGACAGTTGAAAAACAACGAACTCTGGTGGACAAATGTAGATTACCAATGCAGATTACAGTACGACTGATAAAAAAAGAATAAATTAAAAACATGCCGTTTGTTGCGCGGTGCAGTTTAGAAATAAATATAAAATTATTATTATATTATTATTATCATTATTATTATTGAGAGGATGATCCCAAGATGGCGCCGTCACGCGGAAGCTAGTGACAGTAGCTGTCCACTCTTATTTGTTTTACGTGTTTTACAGCCCTTCTATCTTTTTAATCATATTTTAATATTTCTTAATACATTCTTTTTTACTTTACTTTGTACTTTATACTTTTTACTTTAATGTTTTTACAACTTTCTTTGTTCTGTTAGCCTGGCTTCTTTCTGGCACTTCTTTTTTGGAACCATCAGCCATGCCTACGCTGTCATACACATGGGACTAGCTGATACAATATGCAGCAGAAGGAGCAACACCTCAATCCCGCTGGAAATTTGGAGCTGGACAAAAGTGCCGGGAGAAGAAGCAACGCTTCTGACCAACCATTCCATCATGGGATAAGATGAAAGAGCTGTCGGCGCTTACCAGCAACGGAGTCGAGGAGTTCTGCCCTGCTGCTGTTTTCTTCAGCTCCAGACTACTGAGGAATTGTGCGGATAAGCTTGGAAGAGTGACTGCATATTCTCTACCTCGGTCCCAGTCTGCAGAAGTTCTCCATCTTGTGGAAGACTTCCTGTCTGTGGTTCCAGTTGTATCCAACTTTACAACGTCTTTTTTTTGAGTATGTATCCGTTTTTTCTCCCGCAACCAAGATGGCGCCGTTCAAGTGGCAGCCGGTGGCAGTAGCTCCGTCCACTCTAGCTCGTTTTGTGTTTTTGCTGCTTTTCTGTCTTAATGATTTGATTTGGTGATTCTTAATGATCCCATTGACTTTGATTTGCTTTGTACTTTGTGCTTTTGCTTTGTTGTTCTGTGGCCTTCGCGTCTGTACTGTCTAACTTATAACTATGCCTTTTCTTGCTTCTGTCACAATGAAATTTCCCGAATATGGGATGAATAAAGTTATCCAATCTATTTTTTTATTTAACTTTCAAAAAAAATCTTACATAAAAATCCAAAATATTTGGGACAATATATATAGATATCTTTCACTTAACAACATTTATTCATCTTCCATACAGCCCATCTTTGAAAGAATTGCAGGGGTTTCTGGAGCCTAACCCAGCTGTCGTCAGGCGAAAGGCAGACTACACCCAAGACTGGTCGCCAGTCAGTCGTAGGGCCACTTAACAACTTTTTCCCCCCAAATTTCTGGCATTCAATCAATTAAAACGAACCATTTTAATCATGCCTAAATGGTCAAGCAGGAGATGATTTTGTTTTGTTCTGCCAGGGTATTTCAGTCAGTAGATTACATTGTATAATTTAAATAAAATTTAGAAATATTAACTACAATAGAATCTTAGCCCGGTATAGAACTAATAATCATTAATAGTTAGTTCTAGATAAAAAGAAAGATTAGGGTGAAAAGATGACACAAGACTGGATGGAAAAAAACACCAACAATTATTTTATTATCAAACTAAAACGCTTCCTTTTATTTACACTTTACACTCTACTATGGCAAATACAGTACCGTATGCCTGATAAAAATAAAATGTTTACATTTATTCACATCATCAATATAGAGCCAAGTTTCTTTTCCCAAAAGCTATTTATAAATTTTATTTTTCATTTCCCCTGTTGACTTGCATGTTTCTACTTAATAACCGCATTTGTGTGTTGAAAGTTAAAGGCATTTTTTTCAAACAGCAGGTAGCTGTTGTTCTTATCATTTTATCTTTACATCAAGAACTCGGTTTGACAACCCAACACTTAAAATAGACTAAACCGGATAGACAATATTTTCTTCTGGTTTTAACAAGTTGTGAAAATACCTTAAAAACTCAATTCCAAACAGCTACGGCTACACAAAATAGTTAAACATAAATAAAACTTTGGGCGCAAGCAGATCAGTTTGATGTAAGATAGTGCTTTAAAAAGTATCACTAGATATTTCTTTCTTGTGCTTTTACACTTTAAAGCGGTTTCGAAATACAGTATACTCCCAGGGATATTAAAATCTCTTCAACGAGGACAACATTTGTGTACATATGCGTGTTGTTAGTACTCTCACAAAAGCAGTGATCATGAAAATTACAATTCTTTCAATTTCTAAACTGCTTATCCTCACAAGGGTCGCTGGGGAGCACCCTGAATTGGTGGCCAGTGTTCAATCAGCCTACCAAGCATGTTTTTTGGGATGAGAAAGGAAAACAGAGTATCCATAGAAAACCCCAGTAATCCTGGGGAGAACATGCAAACTATACAGTGAGGACCGACTTGGGATCGAACTCTCGACCCCAGAATTGTGAGGTCGACACACCACTCGGCCGCCGAGCTCCACTGTCTCACCCTGTTGCTAAATTACAATTCACTACACTAATTGAATTCAGATTAAAATAAATTGATGTTCAATTGATTCTCATCTCTCATCTCATTTTCTGAACTGCTTATCCTCATTAGGGTTGTGGGGGGTGCTGTCAGAGGTCAGAGGTGGGGGACACACTAAATCAGTGGCAAGCCGATCGCAGGGCACAAGGAGACAGACAACCATGCACACTCACACCCATACCTAGGGGCAATTTAGAGTGTCCAATCAGCCTCCCATGCATGTTTTTGGAATGTGGAAGGAAGCCGGAGTACCCAGAGAAAACCTACGCAGGCCTAGGGAGAACATGCAAACTCCACACAGGTGGACATGACCTGGATTTGAACCCAGGACCGCAAAGCTGTGAGGCCAACGCGCTACCCTCTCGCGCCACCGGGCCGCCCGGCATCAGTTTACCAATGACCCAAATGAGGACAAACACAACATAAGATATATGACTAAATTGGAAATGTGGTTGGGTATGCCTGTATTGAGAAACATTACCGATGATTTGGTACTTATTTCAATGTGAAAACTAATGACAATCATTAATTTAACAGTGTCTTACAGTCCTTGCATCATTTCGACCTTAAAGATATGCAGCTATTCAAAGTTTGAGGTTCACCGCTCACTCTGAACATAACAATAATATGTATCAATTTGTCCGTAAAAGAATAATGTGAAAGGCAGTTGTGTTTAATCATGGTTGTACAAAGAGGTGCACCTAATATACGTATGAAAAATATATCTTTTAATTATGCTAAGTTTGATGATCCATATTACAAAATTAATTAAAACCAAATCACTAACAATGTATCTCAGCAATTAAGTTCCATAATAGTTAAATATAGTATTCCTTTGGAATAAAAAACTAAACTAAACACAGCAGTTATATAAATACACACATTGGTTTGAATGCCTTTCCTCTACGTGCGCAAGTGAAAATAACCTCTGAGACCGCAGTTTGCGGCTAACTTAGCTTGATCAGATCAAAGCTCATCATTATATATGTTAATTCATTAAATTAAAGAGCATTATTTTGCTCTTGTACACTAATTTGCCCCAATCTGCATTGGAACTTCAAAAATACAAACATAATAAAACTCCCAAGAGTTCATCATTCAACAATAAGCATTGAATTGGGTGTGTAATTAACTGCACTGCATCAGATTGGGATATTTTACGCCTACTTTGGTTGTTTTGTAATGTATTAAAAATATGTAAAGCTCTCAAATTTTAAAGCAGTAGTTTTCACCACTGTGAAACACATTACATAATAAAATTATTGATGCCTGAGTTTGATCAGGGGTCCCTAATCTGGTGGCCAGTCGGTGTATAATATTGCAGTTAAAGTTTATTTCTCTCTATAAATGGAAGTGTGCGATTCTGCTTCACATTTTTATGTGTAAGCTCTTAATTTTAGTTGGCCTTCAACCCAAACACACTCACACAGATTCTAGTGGCCCCCGCCGGTATGGCTGCTCCCTGAGGTCCAGTCGTTTATTATAAAGCTAAGACTCATTATCATGAAGGAGACACCCAAGGCGGCAAAGCAGACGGCCTAAAAAAGGGTTAAGAAAAGCATCAATAGATTGTTGGAGGCTTCACCTGATTGAGAAGTAGAATGTGTGCTTAATGGGCTCACCAAGATCTTGGGAACAGAGCTCATAGGTTCGCTTTCTTTGGGAACAATGCGGATGTAGAAAACGGCAGGGAAGATGAAGATTAGGCAGGGAGCAGATGTGGCACCTGGAACAACAAAGAAGTGTGTAACAAAACTGAGTTCAAATGAACAGCAAGTAATGCAACTATAGTGGACAGCGCTAATAAAGTATGGTACAGGAACTTCATCGGGGACCCATACCACCCTGATCACAATCTGTTCCAGCTGCTGCCCTCTGGCAGACGCTATAGGTCCCACAAAGTACGGACAAATAGGCTTAAGGACAGTTTTTTCCCACATCCATCAGGACTCTAAACTTGCGGTAACACGGCACACAATCCTTTCTGCATAATAACTTCGGGGTGAGGTAATATGAATAGACGTTCGGCGGTGATCTGCCTCCTACTGGCTGACTGAAGGTAAATGAAAGACAGTGAGAGGTGAGTGATCCGCTCGGGGGGTGATGCGATGTATCCATCACGGCAGAATGCCAAATTACGAGTCTGGAATTATCACTTATTTGGGTCTTTTGCCGGGAAAACGCACCTTATGGAGAAGCACAACCAATTTCGTCATACGCAGTTTCTGGGTATGATGACAATTAGGGTTTTTGTCAAGTCAATGATGAAGACAAAGCCTATGTCCGATTATTATTATTACACACACCATTGTAAGGCACCCTTTCATTCTGATGCCAAAAAGAAAATAGAAGACACAAATATGCTTGCAAAATTAATATTTAAAATATTTAAGAAGTTTATCTTGGGTGTATTCAATATTTTATTTGCACAACTTTCGCAAAGGAATCACAAGGCATTTATTTACACATCACTTTCCTGTTTTGACTTCAAAACACCAAACGTGTCATAGTATTTGATCCATAAGTTTTTTTTTACCCCTGCATGGTAACTTTTTAATATTTTTGTCCCTGAAAGCCCTGAGGTATATAAGTAGTTACATGCATTGCACAGTCTAATAGGGAAAAAAAGAATCTTGGGCCTGTAAATATGGAAAATTATATTTGAAACTGTGTTTCCTCTGCGAGGCCAAAGAGACTCCAAGCTCAACTGTTTAATTTTTTTGTCAATAATTTAACAGTATGCCCCCAAAGAAAAGATGATCACAGATGAGGATGAACTTCAGGTGACATTTTTCATGGCCAATTCAAACACATGAAAACTATACATTGCATACAGAAAAATCAAGATAATACAAATTTAGCTTTTTTGTGAGAAGACAACAAATAACATTTCAAAGTACCGTATTTTCACGACTATTCGGCGCATCGTATTTTTAGCCGCAGTGTCAGTAACGAGTGCTATTTCTGTATTTTAAACACACAAAGCATGCACCGTTTTTTTAGACGCATATATATTATATATGGATGAACATCGAAACGCAATAGAGCTAGCTACCGGAAGCAGCCTATTTCCGGGTTCCGGTGCGCAGTGACTGCTGGGAAATATAGTTCTTGCACGCTACACCCACATTTATTTACACATTTTACAACTTACTCACGTCATCATCACCCACAAATCCATCAAAGTCCTCATTTTCTTTCATTAAACAATTGCCCAAATGAGTCTTCCAAAACGCCGGGTCCAGCGTTTGTAGTTCTCAAGCCTCCGGGAATGACGGCAAGCTCCAAGTTAATATATATTATATATATACCGTAATTACTCGAATATAACACGCAGATTTTTGCTATATAATTAATTCCAATAGTTGGGGGTGCGTGTTATAATCAATAACTAAAATAAATTACAAATTTTCGATCGAAAAAAGCATTGTCAAACTCACTTTGACGCACGGATTTTACGTCATCTCGTACAGCCGACGCACGGATTTTACGTCATCTCGTAAAGCCAATCGGATGATGTGTTGTGGGAGGAAGAGGAAGTTGACGCATACCGGCTGTAGCCAATCCATTGTTTGCTTTCGTTTCCTGTATTTAAGTAGCGACGCGTCATCACACGTCGCCGGATCGTTCACTATCGTTGACTATCATTGACTGTTGTTAGCGGTTGCTAGCGGTCGCTAGCTGTCGTTATTCTGTTGCCTCTGTCCGTATGCGCGCCGCATGCGGGCACGTTTGTTTCCACGCCTTGGTTGATTCATTAAAGGACTCCGTATCACGCTGAATGCCTCGTCCTCTCCTGCTTCCTGTATTTGGGTCTACCTACATCCACGGTCGCGTCGCACAACGCGGCGCGACCGTAACAGATGCCCCCGATCGCGCTGCGACGACCCAGCGACGCGGCGCGATCATAACAAGAGGACAGACAAAGAGAGAGAGGAACTCTTCATTTGAAGGATTCTAATGAATAAATTTGTTTGAACAAAACAATCGTGAAACGAAGAAAAAAAGGTAAGATTTCTGATTTTCGTCAGCGGGAAATTTTAGGTGCGCACTATATTCGATTACTGCGTTTTTCCAGATATTTTTGGCCCAAAATTACCTGCGTGTTATTTTCGAGTGCGCGTTATATTCGAGTAATTACGGTAGTTCGCAGTCTACCGTTGAATGCTCCGTTGATGCCAACATCTAGCGGCAGGATTTATTTTGTAAATACAGCCGAAATGATCATACTGGGTGTATTGAAGAACTGGGTGTATTAAGAACTCGTTATCCCAGCAGTCACTGCGCAGTACTTTATCTACGGGAAATAGTAGAGTCTGGGGCTGCTTGGCATAGTTGTTTATATATATAGTTCACAGTCTAGCTTTGAATGCTCTGTTGACGCCAACATTTCTTTTGTAAATATAGCCGAAATGACGCCGAGCACCAAATTAGTGTGCTCGCGCGACGTCATACTGGGTGTATTGAAGAACTGGGTGTATTAAGAACTCGATATCTCAGCAGTCACTGCGCAGTACTTTATCTACGGGAAATAGTAGAGTCGGGGGCTGCTTGCCGTAGTTGTCCTATCGACTGATTTATTTGATTTTATCGTGATAACAATTTTAGTATTGGTCCATATATAAAGCGCACTGGATTATAAGGCGCCCTGTCTATTTTGGAGAAAATTTTAGACTTATGTGCGCCTTATAGTCGTGAAAATACGGTAATAAGCACACATGCTGTGCTATTCTGATGTCCAAGTTACCAAAGAAGATTTCCAAGGACTCCAATATGAGTATGGACAGATTTAACTATTAATGCTGCGTTTGAGCAAAAATTCTGATCAGGTTGTCATTATTTCGGAAATTCCTTTTGTGTGTTATGAGATTTTTCTTGTGTGAAATAGGTATTTTGATTTAATAATAGTTAGCTATCTTAATATTGTTGCAGTCTTATTTTTCACTTTTTTAGGTAAGTCTCTTTCATTTTGGTCGATCTTCACTTGTCAGTTTTGAACACTCTTCCTTGCAAAGGCACTCCAAATGTAGTGTTGACATTAATAATGCAATGCTCCTCTCCATACAAAACAATTGTTTCTTGTATAAACAAGACTTACAGGTATGATTGCATGTCAATTTTTGTCTGACTCACTATTATTACTAATATTGACAGATGAGCAACTTATTTTACTTATCCTATTTTACCGCTGATATGTGTTTAAAGGTACTCTGTGTTTGTACCACTGCATGTTTGTCAAGCCGCTTTGAAGACGCCCTTGGTAGCATGTAAACTGAAATGCTTTCAACTTGAACCTCTGGCCTATGAAACATGACCTCAATTTCGTGGAACAAGTGGAACAATAATATTGACTCTGTTTAGCCATCCATTTCTCTTTTTGGAGTCAACATGTAATGGTCACGTTTTTAAAATGTCCATGTGTGGTTTCTTGCCAGAGAGCAAAATGTCAAACATGATGGATTTAGACTGTAAACAAAAACACAATAAGTAATCCATAATCGTTTTATATGCAATGCTATACAGTAATACCTCGACATACGAGTGCCCCGACATACAAGCAATTTGAGATACGGGTAAAATTTCGAGCAAATATTTAGCTTGAGATACGAGACAAATTTTGATATACGAGCATACAGCGGACTGAGCAGCTGCTCATAAGAATATCATGAGCACTGTCTTTCTGGTCGCAACTCCCTCGTGTAATGTCTCTACGATCACTGGGCGGAGCGTTGAATTTTGTCAGTGTTTTTTTTCCCCCGTCAGTCAGTGCGAATGGTGGAGCGATTGCTAATACGAGAGAAGTATATACTACTTCTCGTTGGCAAGTGGCATTTGTGTGCATCATTTTCGGAATATTTTGAAGGGAAGTCAAAAGCAAACAACCCTCGATAGGTTGCATCTGAAAGTCAGGGTGGAGGTTTTTTCAGAGGGTTGGAACAAATTCATTTGTTTTTAGTTCATTTCTATGGGAAACGTTCGTTTGAGTTACGAGTAACCCTCCTCCAACACACATGAATCAAGTAATCAGGTTTCTGGAGAGCTTGTCGATTAGTTGATATTTTTGATTCAGGTGTCTTGGAGGAGGGAGACATCGAAAAAAGACTACATAGGTGTCCTCGAGGACCGCATTTGGTGACCCCTGATCTAGTGTGACCCTGAATAAGGTCTTTCTCACGTGCATCACCTAATAAAGAAAATCTCTGCAGAAAAGGGATCGATTCTGCAAATGTAACTAATATTGTCACCAGTCACTCTCTCTACGGTGGGAAAAATCTTTTCCAATGCCAAAATCTCTTGTTTTTCTTAATGACTTACAATATCTTAACTTAATATATACATTGGCAGTTATTCCCAATTTAATTCCAAATGTCCAATGTTGTACTTGCCTATAAATCCAAAGATGCCCAGAATGTTAGGAGCAAAAATGACCAGCATGTTGATAAATGTAAGGAGGGTCAAAGCGATAGCGGTGTGACGCAACCAGCTGAAAGCCTTGGTGGGGAACAACATCTGCTGGATAGCTCGGCGTACCTGTGTATAAATACAGACTAATGAACAGATTGCACATTGCCAAGAAACAAGAGCCATTCAATCACATTATTGTGTTGCGCTAGTGTTCAAATCTAAACTTACGGGAAATAGCACAATGGGGACTGTGAGTGTGACGGCAGTGAGGACGGCCACTCGCACACATAGGATCAACGTGTCATATGGGTCAATACGGCTGTAAGTATGGAGCAATTCTGGCTCAACATTTCCTACAAGAGCAAATACAGAAAGTTAAGAATTTAATATCCCCACACATCTTTTTTTTTGTTTAATGTGGTGTTGAAACCTATCCCATACATCTAACTGTGGGTCTGGAAACACCCTGAACTGGAACTGAACAATCGCAGGGCACACATAGGCAAGCAACCTATCACAATCACACTTAAGGAAAAAATTGGTTCAATTAACATGTACAGGAAGGCCTCGGGTTTGGACAAAAGTTTCCAATAACCTGTTTTTTTAATGACTATTTACTGTATTTACTCGCATATAAGCCGCCTTTGTCAGACAAAAAAAATGTGATATTTTTACTGTGAGTACAGTACTTAAAGTATTTACATTTTTTTAATTTATCGATTATATTTAGATATTAATACATTACTGTCTTTTCATATGCCTATAACTGTAATATTTAATAAATGCACTTCTTGATAATGTTACTTGTGTACTAGTATTTTTGCAGAGGTGTGAAAAAAATGTAGTACGGTATGTAGTAATAATAAGGTGATCCTACTTTGCGTTTAAAAAAAATAATATCCCGGGCATGTCTGGTCTGTACTATCAGTGATATCCAAGGGATTATTGTAATGTTGTAAAAATGACTTGTTAAAATGGCAAATAAATATTCGAAACTCAAAGTGTAGAACTTTTCAGACTTATACGTCTTGTCTTGGGGCTTTTCAGTCTTGACCTGGGTCTTGAAGGGAAATAATTATAACTTAACACTAACTACCCTGAGGGAGCTAAGACAAAGAAAGGTGAATGAGTGAAAATTCATGTCGGCCTCACAGCTCTGGGAACCTGGGTTCAAATCCAGGTCCACCTGCATGGACTTTGCATGCCCTCCCCGGGCCTGCATGGGTTTTCACTGGGTACTCCAGTTTCCTTTCCCACCTTTCCAAAAACATGTAAGGTAGGCTGATTCCTCCCACATGCCAAGGAAATGCATGGTAGGTTGATTGGACACTCTAAATTGCCCCTAGTTATGAGTGTGAGGGTGAATGGTTGTTTGTCTCCTTGTGCCCTCCGATTGGCTGCCCACCAATTCAAGGTGTCCCCCACCTTGTGCCTGAAAGTCAGCTGGGATAGGCTCCAGCACCCCCTGGGACACTAGTGAGGATAAAGCGGTTCAGAAAATGAGATGAGAAGAGAGACAAATACAATATTTAAAACATGATACACTACATTATATCACAGAGGCTCTTCCTCATATTCTAGTCACACATTTCTAATAGTAGATACACTCACCATAGAAGGTCAGGTAGCCAAAGAGAGCTGCTAAAAAGTACATGGTGTACATGACAAAGATGGAGATATTGGACACCTTCTGCATTGTCTTTTTAGTAGGGCTGCAATAAAAACATAATAAAAGATGATTTGCCAGTCAAAATTAGATTTATAGTTTAATATATTTGAAAAAAAAGCAACTCACTTGCGGAGCTCAGTGTAAATGGGGAGGACCTCCGGGTGGCAAACAAAGGCAAAAGCCAAAATGGGAATGGTGTAGGCCGTCTGGGAAAAAGAACAAAAACACATTACACCTAAAGGAAGTGGACAAGGAATAATATTTTTCATTCATCCAGGCCTTTGTAAACCTTGCTTGGAAAACAGGGAAATAAAATGATGAACTATTTTCACAAAGTGAGAAGCAGGAGAGACTTGTCCCGTGACCGGACATTTCGTCGCCGGACACTTCGTCCCCGGACGTTTCGCCGAACGGACGCTTCGTCGCCGGACACTTCGTCGAACAGACATTTCGTCGTCGGACATTTTATCGACGGACAATTCGTCACCGGATTCGTCGCCGGATTCGCTCGCTCTCAAAAGAGAGAGTTTTTACTTCAGATTGTTTAAAGGAACTTTGACATTAAAATAAAAGGCAATAAATAAAATTATTTTATTAAAAATTATGTGCAATAGCTTGTAGGTACTGTTTGTATAGTCATCCGTGAGAGATGATAATCGAATATCGATATACATCCAATCCAAACATCCCCAACATGCAATCGTTAATAAATTAAACACTTTAGCATGTCACATATACACACACAGTTTACAAGAAATTACAATTAATATAGTAATAGTCTTGATAAAAATTATGTGCAATGGCTTATAGGAAATGTCCGGGTACCACTTGTCCAATCTAGGACAACCAACAACTGACTGAATCCTCGATCACTTAAGGTATGTATGGACTCACCTGTGAGTTGATGGTAAACATACGTGGCGAGCACACGCCATCGTCCTCTTTGTGGGCGAGGAGGCTATCATCCACGTGGCTTGACACGTTCAGGCTGTGGTGAGTGGCAGTGTCGTTGAGTGAGTTGAACTCCACGAAGGGGCACATAATTTGGAATTTCTTGTAGATGACCTGATGATGAGAAATGAGGGCAGAGCATTTGGTGAAAGAAAATGTCATATTATTAGTACAATTCTGTTAAGATACAAATGGAAGGCAAAAACTTTACAATGATCAAATGCATATGGATATTATCATAACATAAACACTGTGTACTACTCACAAAAATTAGTGATTGAATTCAGTTGAATTGAATGCCTTTATTGTCATTAAACACGCGTTCGGCTATTGGTGAAAGTTCAGGATATATCTTAAAAGGCCACTATTTACTGGGAGCGGGGGGTATTGCAACATTATTTGATTGCTTTGGCTTCACTGAGGCACAAACCAGAGTATTTTTTGTGAAATCAACCAGAAATGTCCCAAAAAAATTGAATCCCAGTTTGCTGTGTCTCTCCTTATTATGGATGATTCACGGGGGCTGTGTTATGGTGCTTCAACCTCCGGTTTGAACTTGTACGGAACATGTATCTCATCTTATTCGGGATCTAGTTTCAATTTTGTATTCCATTATAAAAGGAATGAGATATAATACTCCTCTGCCATTGAGGCATAAGCCTTCTGCCGGCTCCTATACTCTTGCGACGTCAATGTTTTTTAAGAAAGCGGATGGCAATATAAATTGATTTTACTTACAATGTTAAGTTTTGGATCTGTGCGAGTCTTGATCGTATATTTTTTCATATACTTTGACGGGTTTCCGCGTAAGTGGGACTTTAAAGTGACTACAACCTTTTAATGTAAACTTCATTTGACAAGGGGCTGAATGGTAAAATTCATAACAAAGATGTCCAATTCTATGCCATTCTCCACTCTCTCTGTTACAATATTCTACTGGCACTTTGTGACTATTGTTGCGATGGTTTCATAAAGTTAACAGCATGTGAGCAGCACAAAAAATGTGATAAAACCAGTAAATATATTGGTAGATTAATGGATCAAACATTTGTTGGGAACTTCTCCTAACTCTCTCTCCTTAGTTATGTCATTAATAATAAACATACCGCGGTGAGGAAAAACACCATGCAGCTGAGAGAAAATCCACTGGTATAGCCAAGATAACCTGAAGGAAGACAGAAATGAAGAAATTAATCTAGAAGTTACTTACTCTGTAACACAATGCTACAATCTAACTACCTACAACCAGAGGTGGGTAGAGTAGCCAAAGATTTTACTCAGGTAAGAGTAGCATCTCTTCAAAATAAAATTACTCAAGTAAATTGGTCTTCTGAAAAATTCACCCAAGTGCAAATAAGAATAAAATGTATTTGTAGAAAAAAATACTCAAAAAAAGAGTAACTGCTTATAACGTCGGATTTATATTTTAAGTAATGAATAGTTTTCTCATAAAAATTATCATCTATAAGAACTATTATTAATATAATACTGTAACCTTTTACAAAAATAATGCATCAAAATCAATAAATTCAAACTAAGAAATATACACAGAAACAAAACACTTTATCCATATGCCCTCTAGTGGATAAACCTTTTCTAGAATGAAATTAAAAACAGCAACCCGGTGAGTTGAGTGTTAGCGTGTCAGCCTCACAACTCTGGGGCCCTGGGTTCAAATCCAGGTCGGTCTGTCCACCTGTGTGGAGTTTGCATGTTCTCCGTGTACTCCGGTTTCCTCCCACATTCCAAAAACATGCATGGTAGGCTGATTGGACACTCTAAATTGCCCCTAGGTATGGGTGTGAGTGTGCATGGTTGTCCTTCTCCTTGTGCCCTGCGATCGGCTGGCCACCAATTCAGGGTGTCCCCCACCTCTGGTCCTAAGTCAGCTGGGATAAGCTCTAGCCCCCTTTGCGACCCTAGTGAGGATGAAGCGGTGCAGAAAATGAATGAAGGAACGAACTAACGAATGAATGAAATTAAAAGCAATCGTATCTTCTGCTTTCAGTTGTCTATTGGTGCCAATTAAAAACGTGGAGAGAAATGTGCAGTTTAAAGTAATATTGACGACATCACTCTGGTTGAAATTGTTTATTTTTTTTACCGAGCTTTGACAACGCCACGTGATTGTACAGGCCGGCATCATCATACGACTGGAAGCTTGTGTGTGGTCTTGTGACTGTATTGTTACATGTGATTTATATAATCACATCATGTGATTATTGTTGAAACAGCCACTGTGGCATCTCTGTAAAAATCAAAGAGGAAAAAGTAACAACACTAGTGTACCCCAAAGTAACGTAGTAAGAGTATCTACTCAATTTAAAGTAAAAACTATGGTGAGGTAAAGCTACTCTTAGTGGAACAGTTTTTTTGCTTAAGTACATGTAACAGAGTAAATTCAACGCATTATTACCCATCTCTGCTAACAATAGTCATCCGGAGCTAAACACTGCATTTGGCCAAGAACATTTTTTTATCCCTCCTCATTCATTCACAAGACCGCCTATTCTTGTTAGGGTCGCAGGGTGCTAAAGCCTATCCCAGCTGACTTTGGTCGAAAGGCAGGGTATACAGTGTATACAGGGGTCGGGAAATTTTTTGACAGAAAGAGCCATAAACAATTCATATTTATTAATGTTATTTCTTGAGAACCATTCTCAGAATTGAAAGGTAAAAATACATGAAAATGTATTTTTTTTTTGCCATTTCACCACTAGTACAAAAAGCCTCTTTTGACAACATTTTTATGCTGTTGCTAATAAATCAGTATCAATGATATCATGCATGCAGAAGAGTAATAAAAAAATATGATTAAAGTGGTGGTAGAGGTAGTGTCAATGCCATAGAGGCGTTCCTATTAGTCCGTTCGGGACTCAGCTCTCTCACCAGTGATTTACATATTTTACCTCAGTGGTTAGTGGAGAGCCATATGCACCCATGGAAATAGCCACATATGGCTCTCGAGTCATAGGTTCCCTTCCCCTGGCATACACCCTAAATTGTCAGTTAAAAATCAGTTATAGGGCTCAGATAAAAAAAGACAACCGTTTTTACCTTTTTTACCTACGTCTACAATGTCTTCTGTGTCTTTGCTTGCTACTGTCTTGCTACTGCAACCAAGGATATTTCCCGAATACGGGAGGAAATAAATCTAATCTCATCTCATCTAATCTATGCACTCACAATCGCACCACCTACGAGTGGGAATCAAACCCAAACTGCTCGATGTACGTTAATTTTTCACTGTGAACTGCTCCTATTGGTGAGATTGGGTGCATGTTCCTCAGCGTCTTATTTTGTGTGAATTAGTAACATTTGGCAGGCATGGAAGAAGTCACATTTGTCATCGTAACGTGAATTATTATATAAAAAGCGCAGACAAGACAAAACAAATAAAATCCTAATTTAGCATCAACTCTTGCAGTGTGACAAAAGTCCTAAGAGTCACAAATGTTTTGAGAAAGGCTTGTTGGCACACAAATCTTGGGGTGGAAGGGGAGTGTTCACTCACCCAGCTGTTTCATCAGGGCCAGGGGCAGGATGACGCTAGCGGAGACCATGATGACCAGGTAATTGCCATTCACGTACCAAAGACTGTTAACGACAAAGGGCAAGGTGTACTTTCATGAGTTGATCGTTTAGCACGATTAGATTGTATTGTTGATGAGCAAATGCAACAGATTTGTTTCCTTTTCATACGGTTAAATCCTTCAGGTTGAAGTTGTACACTGTTTACCGACACAGTCCCACTGAAATAGAATCCTACATAACTAGGGATTTACAAGTAGAGCACTCGCAGCTGTGAAAAAGAAGGGCAAGCTTAATCCAACACACTGACTTGCCTATGGAAGCCATATATTTCCTTTACGCCTGTCAATGATGTAGTCAGTAAGACATGCAGGGCTTGAATAGAATTTCCAATCTTGGCATTGCTTTGCTTCCAATCCTGTCACTGACTCAACATCTACTAAATGTACACCACATGTACGCCCCCATTCAACAAGGCCTCTATTGATGATACTCAAAAAACAAACCATGCAGTATATACAATATCTTAAGTCCATAGACTTCCAACTTGTTCTAATTTCAAGCGTCAGAATATGTAGATTATGTAATGTATGTTGCATTCCCGTGACGCCCCAGCCTAGGGTCTGGTGGGATGCAACATGAGACAGAATCAATAAAAAAGAGGGTTTACTTACAAATGCAAAAATATTTATAGAAGAGAAACAGGTAGGCCAAGAACACAATAACAAACAAAGGGGTCCTGACTGCAACCTGCCGCCTCGCTGAGCCCTAATCATGAAACAAAAGGTATCAATAAAGACTATTACTAATGTAACTGCTTGCACACAAAAAGAGAAATTATGAATATGGAGTCAAGATAGATTACCACTCTTGTTTCTTGCTCTGTACACAGTTGGGAACAAAGCTCCCAAATAACAATTACCAAAACGAACACCAAAATGGAAGAAACCACCAGACAAAGCAAATGGCAAATGCTAGCGATAATGATACCCTCACAAAAAGGTATTTTGGTGAACTTTAAATGAGATGACACATTGGTTGTTTAAAGATTCGGCAACATAGGCCATTGTTTTTTTATTTATCTCCCTTGGCTGAGCTATGCTTAGGTCTGATGGATTCAGTATGTTTTCATTGTTTTGACATCTCTCCTCAGCAGTTTACAGTCAACAGATAATCTATGGTTGTAATCATTAAGTCAGTTGGCCAACAGGATGCCTAATAGCATAGGGGGAGAAATTCTTCTGCCTGGCATACCAGGGAAAACAAATATCTGGAGGGGTCAATGATGGTAAAGTGTAAACATTCATCTGTTTACAGTAACAGGGGACCGCTCTAAATTGTTACATTACCTTTTATATTGGTATGACAGTTTTCTTGTATTTCCTTCTTTTACTATGACTTTTAATTGAATTTGTGTTTTGAAAATGTTTTTCCAGCTCGATATGAAAATGTTTAAGTACATGGAGTTGATAATGGATTTAAAATGGCAACACTTGGGTCTTGATTGTTCCATTATTTTCACATGAAAATTTTGGTTTCATTACATTTGAGGAAATTGTTGCAGTTGAAAAAAAATGAGACCAAATGTATTTTCATATCCTATCACTTCAGTCATCCTCTTTTTATTCAGAAAGTTGTAAAAAAATTGCCAATCACGCCAATGGATTAACTAAGACATTTTGTATTGCAATATGTAGTATGTATAACACAATTATGTAATGTCAGTGTTTATAATCACACTGTTCTCATTCATATCATTCATATATAAGAAACAGCCAAACAGTTTAAAAGGTTTTTGTTCGTTTTTTTGTTTTGTTTTGTTTGTTGACGCGGCTTTCATAGTTGACAAACTGCTGTTGAGTGCAGTTTCACTTGATAATCGTGTGTTTATGTAACTAAGAGAAACCCGATACATACTTTGTTTGCTTGAGAGCCAGAAGATTCAAGTGAATTCTCAAGTTCCTACACATGTATTCTATTTCTCCTTATGTGGCCAACGACATGAACAATCACATTTTATTTTTACCTTTTATATTGTCTGCATTTTGTTCTTCCAAATATACATTCATATCATAGTATTTTAATTACTTCTTAAGTGGAGGGCAGCATTTTATTTGTCAGCCACACTTCATCAAGGACTATTTTAAGAGCCAGGAGCTGTAATAAAAAGACATCACTCCCTCTCACTCATTCGATGCCCCCAGTTTGATGTAATAGATTGGAGTGGCAGGAACATGAAACATCTATGAGGGGCGGAGCCAAGGCAACTTGCCCTTACACTACCCATGAAGCCCCGTGTCACAGCACCTGCCGCTGCCACTTGTGTCTATCAAGTGAAAAGTCAATCAGTTCAAAGATAAATTGTGACCTATAGTGAACCACACAAGGGAAAAAGATATTAGCTAAGATAAAATAATGTAAGAATTGTACAGTGGTACCTCGAGATACGAGCTTAATGGACTGAGCTCGTATGTCGATTTTCTTGTAACTCAAACGAACGTTTCCCATAGAAATGAACGAAAAACAAATTAATTCATTTCCAACCCTCTGAAAAAAAAGAAAAAAAAACAGGATATTGGATTGGAAAAACTTTTGTATTTGTTCTAATTTGCCATCTATTAACAAAGCAACAAATAACTAGTGGTTTAATATTACTAAAATGTGTTTAATAGTATACTAAAATTAGACGGATTTCGCGGGAGAGAGAAGAAACGCACAGAGAGAGAGGGGGGGAGAGGGGGGGCGAGTGGGGGGTGACTTGTTGCACGGCAACGCGCTCGTAACATAACATAAACAAATTTAAATGAACTTGGATTATGATGCAGACACACTTAAAAATAAATTTAATCTAACCGAACACTAAACTTAATTTTAATTTTGTTTAAAATTTTGATACCTTTCTTCTCCCGGGTTGGCTCTATTTGCCCCGCCTCCACCCTGACTTTCGGATGCAACCTATCGAGGGTTGTTTGCTTTTGTATTCCCTTCAAAATATTCCGAAAATGATGCCCACAAATGTTCTAACAATAGGATAATGCACGACCACTTGCCAACGAGAAGTAGTATATACATCATTCGCAATGACTAACGGGAAAAAAACACTGAAAAAAATGCAACGCTCCGCCTAGTGCTCATAGACATTACAGAAGGGAGTTGCGACCACAGAGACATTACACGAGGGAGTTGCAGGGAGAGAGACAGTGCCCATGATGTTCTTATGTGTGTGTGTGTATATATATATATATATATATATATATATATATATATATATATATATATATATATATATATATATATATATATATATATATCAGCAGAACACTGATTATGAGTTAGGTAAAGGTTGACATTTTGTCCAAAACAAAGACAAGCCCCCTCAGCCTCGTTCAATTACAAGCTTCCATTCTCAACACACCCCTTCAATGCCAGGTGATAAGCACTTGACCGTGCACTTGTAAAGTCACGAGTGCAGTGCTATTAATGCTGCTACTCACTCTGTGTTAGGGTCAGCCTTCAGGAATGCTTGGATGACTAAAGGTAGCTCTGATTTCACAATGTACAGGTAGCTGGACATTGCTGCAAGAGAGAAAATAGAATCAAGAGTAGACCTTCCTCTAAAATCTGACACGCAGTTCTTGAGAAAACTGTCAGAGGAGATATTAAAGGTCAAAAACCCTCTTGATTATAAGTAAACCTAACAAATTAGAGAAAAGCTTTGAATTTGAAATATCTATGAGTATTAGTGAAAATCTTCACTTACCTAACAAATCAAACCCATTTAGACAAAAGCTTTTTCTTCAGTAAGCATAAAAATGAATCCTGATAAATTTGTTACTATATTTATAGTGGGAAAATACAGTTACAGGAAATATTAATATATTTGCTTTTAGGACTACAATTAGAAAACCCGCAAGCATCATTTAAAAGATGAGTTATGGAAACAAAATACCATTCACAACATAACATACATTCAAAGATACAGAATAGCAATAAAGCTATTATTGCACTATTTTAGGATACATTTCTCACCTACCATGACTTCCTTATGATATTAAGTGGCATCCCATTTTGAATCCATAGCGTACATTCTTCCACCCTGGAACTATATAACAGCTTCCACTCTTCTGGGAAGACTTTTCGCTCAAGAATTCAGAATTTGTTTAAGTTCAAAACGGTTCCTCTTTATTCCAATAAGAATGTTAAAGCAGCAGACCTTTTCAGTTGAAATAACAAATCAAAATTTAAATTGCCCCTAGGTATGAGTGTGTGTGTGAATGGTTGTCCGTCTCCTCATGTCTTGCGATCAATCAGCTGTCCACCAATTCTGGGTGTCCCCCGCCTCCGGCCCGAAGTCAACTGGGATGGGCTCCAGCACCCCTCGCGACCCTTGTGAGGTTTAGCGGTTCAGAAAATGAATGAATTATCGAATACATTTCTCTTTTCTCTTTCAATTGTTTTTGGTTTTAACTGTCTCAATGATATAATGTGAATATAGTGTATCATTTTATTTGTTTTTTAGGATTTTCCTCTTATTTAAACCATTTTGATTTACCTTGTGTTGAATTGTGCTACACAGATAACTGCCAAGCCTTGCCCTTCCACCGCTCACTCACCTCCAATATTCTGCAGAGTGATTGCAATGCCAGCTGCCATTTTTCCTGGTGTGCCAAAAGCCCTGAAGCCCAGTTGTTCGTAAGCCCGAATTCCTGAAAACCCAAAGTCATCACTTAATATCTTAGCAAAATTTTCTGTATTTGGTGGGCCATTTGTTTTACAAGTGCAACATTGAGTTTCATCAGATATAAGAAAACATATAATATTATAATAAAATATTGTTCTTATTTCCAAATGAGGACATAATAGTGGTAGCATAAGAGCAAACACAGAGTTGCAGAACTGTATGCCAAGCTAAAAAGACAAGAATTGAATCATCCAGTGATGTAGAGAGTTTCTTTACAATAGGCCAAGGCATTCTTACCCACAATGCCAGACGATTTGAGCAGCAGATGAATGGAATAAGATGATAAGCCTGCCACTGCAGTCAGAAGAAACCTGCAACATTCACATTTATAGTCAATAATGTTGGATATGGTTTTCTGTTTGTTACATTTTGTTCACATAGTAGCTGAGGTGAAGATTATAGCATTAATGGATGATGACTGCACACTTAGGGTTAGTGCCTGTTAAGTCAGGTTTAGCACCTGAGTTTTTAGATACCAGGTTTTACTAGTGAGGTTCCACCAGAATTCTCATCTTGCACGTCTCTCACGGTTTTTGGGCCATTGTCACGCCTTATGCCATACCAAACATTTCTCGCACTACAAAGTATTACTCTACAATTGTCATAATTTAAACTTAAAATTAAAATGTAAACACTGTATATGCACAAGCACATGCAGTTTTAATCAAAATCACTTTCAGAAGTTGCATGTGCATTTTATTTATATATAAATAATATAAATAATCTGGATTAGCTAATTTATATTTTCTTTCTAAATACAAGTGCAGATGTCAGCCACGGCCTTGGGACCCACTGGTCGTTTAGTCTACTTGTATGTTTGTTTTAGTGCCGGGTGCGCACGTGACGGGATTGGAGCAGGTAAGGTCATGATGCCTGCAGTCTTTCCTGAAATTGTACCCTCATGCATTCAAACCAAAGACCTTCACACCACTGCCAGCTTTCCTCACCTATGTTTGGAGGTATAATAATCAACCTGTATGGAATCTTTATTACCTCAATGTTTGGCCTCAAACGTACATTCCACGCCTAACTTGAGAAAAGACAATGGAGTAAAACTAACTAAGAGGAGGGATCTATGTACTCTGAGTGTTTTATTGCTTTATTTATATCAGCGGATTTGATTTACAACTTATTCTAATTTCAAGTATTGGGGGGAATCCGGACTCTGTCGCCATCCAAGCCCAGTCATAGCTTGCAAGACCTTCATAACCCATTATTTTGTAGTGAAAAGTAGGGCTTATGAATGGAGTTGAATATGAAATTAATTTATTACTACATACATACTAAAGGTGTTTACAAACAGTGATTCTGCAATATATCGCGATATCACATTGGACGATTCTCGTATGGATGCAAAATGCATCTGAATCAATCTTTACACGTATTCTTGGTGTAAATAAACAATATGTGGATCCACTTGCATTCACTCGTCCACAGTCGTCACCCGCTGTACCCTGACATTAAGTAATCGTGATTGGATGCACAAGGGCATGGTTTCTCAGCTCATGTCCCATATAAAATCCCATAAGAAGTTTTTTTTAATGTATACATATATAGAATCCTGCATTGAGGCAGGTTTGGACTAAAGCAGGCCTGCACTCAAAACTGAGAAAATTACACAAAAAAGTTCATATGTTGTTCAAACATAAAACGTGTTTACTTTAGTACTAAACTATATGAGGTTTCAGAAATTGTGATTTTTTTTCGGTCATTTTCTGAACCACTTTATCCTCACAAGGGTCGCGGGGAGTGCTGGAGACTATCCCAGGCGGGGTACACCCTAAATTGGTGGCCAGCCGATCACAGGGCATGAGGAGAAGGGCAACCATTCACGCTCAGTCATACCTAGGGGGCAATTTAGAATGTCCAACCAGCCGAGCATGTATGTTTTTTGGAATGTGGGGGAAAAAAACGGAGTACCAGGAGAAAACTCACGCAGGAGAATATGCAAACTCCACACAGGTGGACTGACCTGGATTCGAACCCAGGACCGCAGAACTGTGAGGCTGATGCGCTAACCACTCACCTACCAATCTACCATTTCATAGATTAATGGATATAAGTTTACTTTCATTTCCATTTTGATTAGTTTTTTCCACAGTGATATTCAAAAATGTGTAGTATCGTGTTGTATCAGGATTAATTGGGATAGTGATGAGATTGTGAATCATGTTATGAATCGTATTGCTAGATATAAGGCGATACACACCCCTAATACACACTGATATTGTTCATATAATTAGTCTTAAAATTGATAAAATTATACAATAAACTTTACAGTGTTTTCCTTTTTCGTCACAGACTAACACTTGGAGTTACCTGAACAGTTTTTATTTGTTTTTCTTAAATTTTCACAAGCTTCAGTCCTACCACTTAGTTGATCTAAAGTAAGACAGCATGAATCATTGGTAATACTCACAAAAAGAGGAGTATCCCGGTGTTGGCCATGGCATAAGCCAGTCCTAGGATTCCACTTCCCATAATGGCATTACCCAGATTGAATACGGACATGCCAAAAGAGGTTTTACCTTCGAACTGATAAAATGCATAAACATGTGATAACAACAATAACTGGTAATAGCAGTCCCTTGTGTTTTTTCACTTACATCTGTGAATCGAACTGGTTTCTTTCCATCTGCATTAGGCAGAAATTCCTCATTCTCCATTGCTCCATCTTGGTCATCAAATCTAGTGTGAGACATTTTATGGCCGTTACTGCAAGTAAAGGATGAACCCATACCCAAACACTTGCTCCACTGTTATTATAGTTCAATAGTTCCAAAGACTCTTAGATGTCAAAAAAAGTGACTGAAATAAAAGATGCAGATAAAACCTCACGTACCTGACTGTTTGAGTACCATTTCTGTGGAAAGATCCACCCATTCAGGCAAACAAATAAACATGCAATAAGAAAAACAAAAGCAAACAGCCATTAAGTTGACACGTGCCCGACCTGTTATTAAGCTCTTTAAAAATAATCAACTCTTTGCATAAAGCACATGAGACTGCTATTGGCATGCTTGTGGAATAGAATGAACACTCACATATCATCCTGAAGCGACATCTTCATCGACACGTCCACGTCATCTCCAATGTTGTGGCTTTTTCCGTTGGATAAGATGTTCATCTCTGACTGAGCTTGCTCCATCGTGAAAGCTGAAGCGACACTCTTTAGACCAAGTGTTGCAGCAGAATTTACAGTCTATAAAAGGATAAGGCACATATGGAGAAAGATTTACAGGTTTTTATTTCATGGCTCAACATGTTAGCATCGTGCTAATCTTCTGAATAAAAATAATCAATTCGCTCAAGACACGTCTTTGACAAGATGGGACCGGGAAAATAACTGCTACAGTCTTCCCTCGATTATTGGGACTTCACTTATCGCGGATTCACTTCTTTGCGATTTTTTTTAAGTTTATAAAAACGCACAAGCGGAAGCCACTCCCCTGTCTAAGACTCAGCACTGAGGAAAATGTTAATTTTTTTTAAATTTCATAAAAATGTAAAAATCCACGCTGAAACTCATAAGCGGAAGCCACTTTTGCTACTAGGACTCAGTACTGAAAGAAAAATAAGGTAATTACAATAGGGGTGACCCTACTTCACGATTTTTCTATTATTGCAGCCATCTCCGCGATATTTGAGGGATTACTCAGTAATCATTACTGTATAGCAGTTCTTTAGTGTCGTGTGATGGAATTTTTCAATGAAAGTCTTTAATATCCAAATCTGCTTCACAATGTGAGGGCATGTTATGTAGCCTCACATTATTTTGTTGTTTTTGTTGTGCGGTGGTGGTGTGGTAGGGGATTGTTTGACTATACTAACATTTGTTTTACTCAACCATACACGCTCACACTCATACCTAGTGGCAATTTAGAGTGTTCAACCAACCTACTAGGAATGTTTTTGGGATGTGTGAGAAAACCGGAGTACCCGGAGAAAACCCAGACAAGCTCGGGAGAACATGCTAACTCCACACAGGGAGGACAGACCTGGGATCGTTACAGCAGAGATAGCACTGCCACTTAATTATAGTACATTGGGTTTGCCTGAACAAAAGTAATACAATAATGTCGATAATACTGTCAAAAGTAATGATTAAACAATACATGCAGTAGCGTAAAACTACACTGTTGCATCACACCTAGAAAAAGGTAGATTGTATTATTTGCCTCTACAGTACATTGTGTCGGTGCATGAAAGTAAATACACAAATATTTGGTTCCTCTCTGTTAACGGTCTTTCCCTGAAGTAATTCAGTTCTCTTGATGACTTTCAACACTATAACTAACTGGGATTTATTCATCAACATCTCTCACAACTTAATGTAAAGATTTGTTAATTGGGTAGCGCAAAACTCCCCAGAAAGTCACAGCTCAGCCACGCAAACAAATTGCACAATCAAAGGTCAAGTTCTGTTTGAGTTTTTTGGTTGTTTGCTTACTGCGTGTCACAAGCCAGGGAATTTCTCAGAGACACAGCATTAGTTTCACATGCTAGCACAGTGGAAGTTGCAACAGGCAATAACGACACATTTTGTTTTTAATATTGTTGTTGGGTTCTTTTTTATTTTGTTGCTTTTTAAAATTAAAATATGGCAATGACAATATCTATCATCAACATCCTAAATATCAAAATTTGATGAATTTTCATTCAGTAAAGTGAACATATTCTTCACTACAACACAATGTTTGCGGAGTCCCAACCATTCTTCGAGAATATCGGAAGGGTCCATGTTGGTTGTTTGAACGCTCAAATTAGAAGAGTATGCTGCCAAATGTTTGTCCCTAATGTAAAAGCACCTCCCTCGATTTTCTGGAGAATAGTTAACAGCCCGATTATCTTGTTATGTGAGGCTCCCAAGGCTCCAAACTATGACTAAATGGTAGCAAATTGTCCCTAAAGTTGAAAATTGTGCATGTATGTTTTTCATCTACTTGCATATATGTAACCAATATTCTCGTTATTATAATTATTGTGAAATAATAGTTACTCCCAAAATTCACAAATGATCCAAAAATATTAGTAAATTACAAAGAAGAAAGATGATAACCAGCAGGATAATAATGACTTGCTACTGTGTGAGATCCTGGTTTAGGGTTACACACTGATAATATAGATGCTTCTAACTACACAATGTAACCAATGAACAATAGTGGACTGGATTTTATGGGAGAAGGCACATGTACAGTACTTCTTGCCCATGTGGTCATGATCGATTAGAAACAGGCACAAGGTTTAATCAAGTGGGCCTGGCAACATCAGCTCAGCAGAGGACGTGCCTTCTGAGTCCACAAGAACACATGCTCATCTAGTGACGATGAGCACCACTTGATGCACATTGCTCTGGGGTCAGCAGTTCACTTTAGAACAGAGCAAATCGCCAGAAACTTCAGACTCAATGGACAATTCATAAGATACACTATTCTTTTCAAGACCCTTAAAAGATAGGTTAAGGTTCAAATTGATTTGTGGTTAATACTCCATCAAAAAATGATGAGCCGATTAATTAAAGACATGACATTGATTTCAATCAAGTTGATAGACTTAATTCAAGTGCGGCCACATCAGCAAGTGCACGACATGCTAACTGCACTGACATTCATTGCCTTCATTTAAAACAGGGGTCTCAAACTTGCGGCCCGCGGGCCAACTGCGGCCCTCGGGATGATAATTTGCGGCCCCCGTCTTAATATGAAAGATTAATGTTCGTGCGGCCCGCAAAATTGATATGAATGACACTTGTGTTCGGAGCAATGTTCCCTCTAAGCTGCGCGCGTGCGCAATTACGCACTACTCTCGTCTTCTCTGCGCAGTAGCAATCATATGGCGCGCAGTAAAAAAAAAATCGATTTTTTTTTTTTTAATTTTTTTTTTTTTTTTTTTTTACCCCTTTCCCCATGATGGCGCCGTTTAAGTGGCAGCCAGTGGCAGTAGCTCTGTCCACTCATGTTTTTCGTGTTTTACAGCATGTTTTACAAAATTAGAGGGAACATTGACATGCACCTGCTTGTGGCAGGTGTGATACTGGTGTGCCCATAGCGAGCAATGATGATGTCGTGACCGGATGATTCGCCTAAAGACGTTTTGCCGACGGACGTTTGACAGACGGACAGGTCGTACTAGTATTTGTTAGTTTAATGATTAAATACAAATACTAGTATTTGTATTGAATCATTAAACACAAATACTAGTATTTGTATTTAATCATTAAACGCTGTTTTCAGCTGGATTTGACCGAATTTGAGAGCATTTTGAGCCGTTTGGCGAATGGACGTCTATAGACGTTTTTTTGCCTCCATCGCAATATCATCCAGTATTTGTAGTTAATCATTAAATGCTGTTTTAGGATGGATTTGACCCGATTGCTGTCATTTTACGGCTCGGTTCTGCTACATCTGCCTGCCCAAGAGTGCTTATTCCCGGACTGCCATGCCCGCCCAAGAGTGCTTATTCCCGGGCTGCCATTGATGGTAGACGAACATTGATTTTTACTATAATTTGGACAACACCGGCGGCGGGCCGGATTAAAAATCCTAACGGGCCGTATATGGCCCGCAGGCCGAGGTTGAAAAACTTGTACACACACGATCCGGCGGGGCGAGCGTTCGAATTCCGTTTCGGCGAAACCTCCGTTCGGCCGAATGAACGTTCGGTGGAACGTCCATTCGGCGACCTGCCCGTCTGTCAAACGTCCGTCGGCGAAACGTCTTTAGGCGAATCATCCGAGTACCGATGATGTCGCTCACACTGGTACTCAGTGCGCTCAGGGAGGTTGTCTTTCTGCTCAGACCAACAAAAAAATTAGAGGGAACTTTGGTTCGGAGCTGAATGAACCAATCACGGTGAGGTATACGGCTCTGGAGGGCGGGACATCGGCCGGGCTGTCCAGTGCCTCGCTCACTCACTCATTCATTCCTCCAATCAGCTGGGCGGAGGAGAAGCCGTGAGGCCGATCACTCCGCTCGGCGCGCACACTCCGCTGCTCTCAGCATAGAACTGAATGAGGCGCTATGATCCGTGATCCAGCCTGTGTCAGTGTCTGTAGCCATCTCCCCGATTGAAACGGAGAGCGAAAGTGCACATGCGCCACAAACCCGCGCGACTGAATGTGAAAGATCAACCCGAGACTCATTCCAAGTGGAAAAACATATTACAGAGCCCCAGAGATGTCTCTTTCAAAGCCTGCCGTGAAGAGAAAGGTCGGTGATGAGCACAGACAGTTTCAAGAAAAGTGGGGAGTGCAATATTTCTTTGTTGAACACAGGGGCACCCCGACGTGTCTCATTTACACTGAAAAAGTTGCGGTGCACAAGGAATACAATTTGAAACGTAATTGTACTACGAGACATGCTGAGGAGTACGAAAAATACCAGGGAGATGAGAGAGCCAACCAGGTTGCCAGTCTTAAAACACGTCTTCTGAGGCAACAGGATTTCTTCAAGAAGGCTACCAAAGACAGTAATGCAGCAGTCAAAGCTAGCTACGCCGTTTGTGAGTTGATTGATCCTGTGCTAAGTGATCCCAAATGGCTCATGGACTTGGCTTTTCTTGTTGATATCACACATGAGCTTAATGTACTGAACAAGAAGCTACAAGGCCAGGGGCAACTTGTCAGTGCTGCCTATGACAACGTGAGAGCATTCTGCACTAAACTTGTGTTATGGAAAGCCCAGCTCTCTCAGACAAACCTTTGCCATTTCCCAGCATGCAAGGCTCTCGTGGATGCAGGCACACCATTCAGTGGTGAGAAGTATGTTGAGGCCATTTCGAAGCTACAGGAGGAATTTGATCACAGATTTGCAGACTTCAAGACACACAAAGCCACATTTCAAATTTTTGCGGACCCCTTCTCCTTTGATGTGCAAGATGCCCCTCCTGAGCTTCAAATGGAGCTCATTGACCTGCAGTGCAACTCTGCACTCAAAGCCAAGTTCAGGGAGGTAAGTGGAGAAGCAGACAAGCTTGGGCAATTTTTGAGAGAGTTGACCCCCAGCTTCCCTGAACTTTCCCGAAGGTTCAAGCGGACCATGTGCCTTTTTGGGAGCACATACTTGTGTGAGAAGCTCTTCTCCACCTTGAACTTCAATAAGTCCAAGTACAGGTCCAGACTTACTGATGAGCATCTTCAAGCTCTACTGAGGGTCTCCACTGCTTCCTCCCTCAAGCCAAATGTGACTATGTGAGAAGAAGCGCTGCCAGGTCTCTAGCAGCAAGGAGTAGGCAAGAGAAGCCGTGTTCAGAATATTTCATGTTCAATGTTCCATTCAAGTTCAGAAAGTTAAAGGTTAAAGAGCTGTTAATACAGACATTTGAAACGGAATAAAAATAATTCATTTTCTCTACTTAGCCAGCCAGTGTATATCTACTGTATGCTCATTAGTATTATTTGGTTTTGTATTACTGATTGATTTATTTTTTATTCATCTTTAAGTTAATTTATTTAATTCATTATTTTTTGTTAAAAAATAAAGATATTTGATAACGTTGGAATGTTTTATCAGTGCTTTTCTTGTGGAAATCCTGATGCGGCCCAGTCTCACCCAGACTCGGCCTCTAGCGGCCCCCAGGTAAATTGAGTTCGAGACCCCTGATTTAAAACAAGCAACCGACAGAGAGATTCAGAGACAGCGTCGTTAATTTCGAGCGAGATTAATATTTTTTGGGGTCATCAAATATTGATACGTTATCAAGCGAAGAACAGGGCACCTCTTCTGGACAACATGTTAATTATTGGCCTGACCAATAAACTGGTCCCCCATTTTTAGCCCATTTAAAGCAATCATTATCGAATGGGATTTGGCAAACACTGTTGATATATTTTGTATATGTTCTGTTAGGGAAATAGTAGATATTCACTCATTTTTTGAACCGTTTATCCTCACAAGGTTCGCGGGGGTGCTGGAGCCTATCCCAGCACCGGGGGGCCAGCCGGTGAGGGCTCAATTCCCGCTGGTGGCGGTATAATTGGAAATGCGGATGGTCGTTTGTCTCTCTGTGTGCCCTGCGACTGACTGGCAACCAGTCTAGGGTGTAGTCTGCCTTTCGCCCGAAGAAGGCTGGGTTAGGCTCCAGCAACCCCCCTGCAACCCTTTCGAGGATGCGCGGTATGGAAGATGAATGAATATATACTTAATTTCCGGGGTGCTGGAGCCTATCCCAGCTCAGCTTGCAAACAAACAACCATTAACACACACATTCATTAACCTAGGGGCAATTTAGAGTGTTCACCCAGACTACCATACATGTTCTTGGGATGTGGGAGGAAACCGGAGTACCCGGAGACAAAACCAAGCACGTTCGGGGAGAACATGCAAACTCCACACAGGAAGTTCGGGGGATTTAAGTGGGAATCAATCCTGCACTGCCTGCAATGAAGGAACTAAATGTACCACCACGCCATTAGTGAGCTATGGCCTAAATATAAAAATAAATGAGTAATTATTGAATGTGTTTGCATATTTTGGTGTGGGAAAACTTCCTTAAATGTTAAACACGTACACTAAACTCTCAGACAAGGTATTGTAAACAAACTTCACAAATGTACAAACTATTGTTCTTGTGCCCCTGTTAACTTTCATCTGAATATGTTTCAGTTAATATAGTGGAATCGGGATGTGATTATGCTCAACATGAGTGCCTGGAAACAGGAGTTAAGAAACATTCCAAGACATCTTTGAAGTTATAAACAGAAACTTTAGCACTGATCTACCTCATCATTTCTGTTTGGTATCAACTGCTAAAACAATACATACATGGTGAATTTCCACTTAGCCCTTGTTCCATCCACATCCAAGAAAATCTAAATGAGCAAATATTTTCTCTGTCTAATCAAAGTCCAGTCAGTAGCCTATTCCAAACAGGTCTTTTAGAAAGTGGGTCCACCGTCACACTTGTTTACACAGAATGTACAGTTCCTGGACTGAGCCAGCTTAAGTAGTAGGCCTCGTATCAGTTTCTGAATTTGACCTCAACCCGATGGAGATGCCGTGACCTAACCTAAAATAGACTTACCAGGAACTTTACTCAACTACGAGAGAGACAGCCCAGTGGAAGTATGAAATGGGGTCAAAGTAAAATAATTTAGTTTAACAAATCTAAATTTGAAGTAATAAAAAAAGAAAGGGTGTCGGCCTCACAGCTCTGGGGTACTGTGCTCGAATCCAGGTCAGTGTGTGGAGTTTGCATGTTCTCCGCGGGCCTGCGTGGGTTTTCTACGGGTACCTCCCACATTCCAAAAAACATGCATGGTAGGCTTATTGGACACTACATTGCACCTAGCTATGAGTGTGAATGTGAATGGTTGCCCAGCTCTTTGTACCCTGCGACTGACTGTCCACTGATTCAGGGTGTCCCCCCGTTCCCCGCCTCTGCCCTGAAATCAGCTGGGATAGACTCCGGCAGCCCCTGCGACCCTAGTGAGGATAAAGCGGTTTAGAAAATGAGATAAGATGAGAGATTATGTCTTCATCCATGCAGATGTGCGCACCAGGCACGAGAGAGGACGCTCTTGGGACTTACCACTTCACTTAATGACTATCTTTGTGTATTCTTTGGCCTCCTACATTAATATTATACCTGTCAACTTATACGTTTTTTCCAGTATTTTATAAATTTTTTGTCAATTCAAATTGTGTATACTGTATAACAACTTTTGTACGGGATTTTTTTTAAATACGTTTTTTTGTAAAACCGATCTCGTTTTACCCATTTCGGCTCTAATCCAGATCGTCTTCGTCACTGGTAGCAGACAAAAACGTCATCACCGACTGCTAATAGTATTGTCCTGCTTTAAGCATGATATGCGCATGCGCATTCCCCTTTCACCTGTCCACCTATTCACTATACAAATTACAAATATAGCGCTCAGAAAGCCGTCCACTTTGGAGAAAATTTTAGACTTTTACGTGCGCCCTATGTGAGTAAATATGTGCCGCATTGCATTTATTTATCACTTAATAAGGGGAATTGCAATCATTAATAAGGGGAGCAATTGGCGGAGATTGACAGGTATATAATATATAGTACAGTGTAGCCATAGTGTAATAATAACTGTTCATAGAGAATTATGATTTAAGTGAATTAATTAATTATTCATATTCATTATCCTTAGAAGAAATTCACCAAGGCCTGCAGCAGGTTAATCATATTTACATGTTATAAAAATACATAATGTAACGAATTTAGAAAGAACACACAAAGAAAGCCTCAGGACCATAATGGTTAAATTATACATTTCAAATTAAGCAGGATATTCATTCATCCATTATCTGTTCCGCCTATCCTCACAACAATCGCGGGTGTGATGGAGCCTATCACAGCCTATCTACTGGCACCAGATGGGGAACAACCTGAATTGGTGGCCAGCCAATCGCTTGGCAGAAGGAAGAAAAACAACTATTCACACTCACACTTAGTGTCCAACCAGCCTACTATGCAGGGGGGGAGTGATGAAATATCCTGAGATATGAGCTTAATGCGTTCCGGGACCGAGCTCACCTGTCGATTTACTCGTATCTCAAGTCAATGTTTCCCATAGAACCGAACTAGATACAAATTAATTCGTTCCAACCCTCTGAAAAAAAAAAAAAAAGAGGATATTACAATGGAAAAACAAATTTTTATTGGTTCTAATTCACCATCTACTAACAGAGTAACAAATAACTATCTAGTGATTATACTAAAATGCAGTGGCGGGCCGTGCATTTCACACTTAGGCCTTCAGTAGTGCTGTGTGTGAATCAATCCAACCCTCAATAAGTATCTTATGGCTATAAAACCTTTAATGCAGCTACAGCTGCGACACATAAAAAAGAATCAATAATAACCTAAAAAATTGAAATATTATTTAGGAAAATAGACATTTTACTCACCAATTTTTTTATTTTTATACACAAAATGCATCCTCCTTTCGTTTCTTAAGAAGATTTTAATTACTCTGTGGTACAGATTACACGTGCGTTTCAGGTTCATCAAGAAGTTCTTTTCTATCGCCATCAAACCTAATGCTCACAGTCGAGTCTGTCCTGTTGTATTTCTGGCATAAGTTTTGATTCTGTTTCGGGCTGAAAATGTCCGTTCGACAGAAGCAGTGGATGGTTACTGTCAAACCCACTGTGTACAGTACTTTTTGTTATGATCGCGCCGCGTCGTGTGACGCGATCGTGGAAGTAGGTCGACCCAAATGCAGGAGGCAGGAGAGGACGAGGCATTAGCGTGATAACGAGTCCTTTAATGCATCAACCAAAACGTGCAAACAAGCGTGGCCGCATGCGGCGCGCATACGGACAGAGGCGAACAGAAAGGCAGCAGCATAACGACCGCTAGCTACCGCTAGCAACTGCTACTACAGTCCATGGTAGAGTGATGATCCGGCGACGTGTGATGACGCGTCGCTTACTTAAATACAGGAACCGAAAGTAATCATTGGATTGGCTACAGCCGGTACGTGTCGACGGCAACCCAGGAGGGCCAAAAGGGCACTCCTGACAGTACCTCCCCCCTAGGGGACGGATTCCAGACGCCCCAAAGCCAAATGTCCATGAGAAAAAAAAAAACGGAAAAGCAGCCAGGGAGGGCGGGCGGGAACCGTACACTAGGTCCGGGGGGCGTCCGCGCCAGCCCGTGAAGCAATGGGAGAGTGACCGGTTCGGCGGGCGTCCGCACCGGCCAGAGACGAGGCGAAGACGTGGTCGGTCCGGCGGGGGTCCGCGCCGGCCGATGACGAGGCGTGGGCATGGTCGGTCTGGCGGGCGTCCGCGCCGGCCGATGACGAGGCGTGGGCATGGTCGGTCCGGCGGGCGTCCGCGCCGGCCGATGACGAGGCGTGGGCATGGTCGGTCCGGCGGGCGTCCGCGCCGGCCGATGACGAGGCGTGGGCATGGTCGGTCCGGCGGGCGTCCGCGCCGGCCGATGACGAGGCGTGGGCATGGTCGGTCCGGCGGGCGTCCGCGCCGGCCGATGACGGGGCGTGGGCATGGTCGGTCCGGCGGGCGTCCGCGCCGGCCGATGACGAGGCGTGGGCATGGTCGGTCCGGCGGGCGTCCGTGCCGGCCGGTGACGAGACGTAGGAGAGGCCTCTCCAGCAGACCTTGGCGCTTGGAGAGGAGTGGGAGTAGCCGGTCCTGCGGGCCTCCCTGCTGGTGCCTTGGGTGCTGGCCAAGCCCCCTCCCTTTAACAGACAACGGAACTTTAGCATGGTCGTCGGGTACCTTACCCTGGCTGTTCGGGGGGTCGCCTGCCCCCTCGGTCGGGAGGGCAGGAGGGTCACTCTCGCCGTCGCCGGGCCCCTCGCGCAGAGGCGCCGGAGAGTCCCTCTCGCCGTCGCCGGGCCCCTCGCGCAGAGGCGCCGGAGAGTCCCTCTCGCCGTCGCCGGGCCCCTCGGGCAGGGGCGCCGGAGAGTCCCTCTCGCCGTCGCCGGGCCCCTCGGGCAGGGGCGCCGGAGAGTCCCTCTCGCCGTCGCCGGGCCCCTCGGGCAGGGGCGCCGGAGAGTCCCTCTCGCCGTCGCCGGGCCCCTCGGGCAGGGGCGCCGGAGAGTCCCTCTCGCCGTCGCCGGGCCCCTCGGGCAGGGGCGCCGGAGAGTCCCTCTCGCCGTCGCCGGGCCCCTCGGGCAGGGGCGCCGGAGAGTCCCTCTCGCCGTCGCCGGGCCCCTCGGGCAGGGGCGCCGGAGAGTCCCTCTCGCCGTCGCCGGGCCCCTCGGGCAGGGGCGCCGGAGAGTCCCTCTCTCCCTCGCCGGCCCCCTCGTCCAGGGGCGCCGGAGAGTCCCTCTCTCCCTCGCCGGCCCCCTCGTCCAGGGGCGCCGGAGAGTCCCTCTCTCCCTCGCCGGCCCCCTCGTCCAGGGGCGCCGGAGAGTCCCTCTCTCCCTCGCCGGCCCCCTCGTCCAGGGGCGCCGGAGAGTCCCTCTCTCCCTCGCCGGCCCCCTCGTCCAGGGGCGCCGGAGAGTCCCTCTCTCCCTCGCCGGCCCCCTCGTCCAGGGGCGCCGGAGAGTCCCTCTCTCCCTCGCCGGCCCCCTCGTCCAGGGGCGCCGGAGAGTCCCTCTCTCCCTCGCCGGCCCCCTCGTCCAGGGGCGCCGGAGAGTCCCTCTCTCCCTCGCCGGCCCCCTCGTCCAGGGGCGCCGGAGAGTCGCTCTTGCCTTCGCCGAACCCCTCGTCCAGGGGCCCCGGCGCGTCGCCGCCACTTCCGGGCGGGCAAGAGCGGGGCGGGAGAGAGCGGGGCGGGAGAGAGCGGGGCGGGAGAGAGCGGGGCGGGAGAGAGCGGGGCGGGAGAGAGCGGGGCGGGAGAGAGCGGGGCGGGAGAGAGCGGGGCGGGAGAGAGCTGGGCGGGAGAGAGCTGGGCGGGAGAGAGCTGGGCGGGAGAGAGCTGGGCGGGAGAGAGCTGGGCGGGAGAGAGCTGGGCGGGAGAGAGCTGGGCGGGAGAGAGCTGGGCGGGAGAGAGCTGGGCGGGAGAGAGCTGGGCGGGAGAGAGCTGGGCGGGAGAGAGCTGGGCTCGAGGAAATCAGCCGGGGTGAGGCGGAAACCGGGCCGGCCGAAACCGGCAAGGATGTAATCTACCAGTCTGGGACTTGGCCAAACGGAGCTCGGCAAAACGGAGCTCGGCAGAACGGAGCTCGGCAGACCCGCCGGTACCGGAAGCCTGGTTCGTGGCTTCGGCACGGGTGCGACAGGCGGCCCCGGTGGCAATGGGAGTATTGTGCGTGGCTTGGGCACGGGAATCTGTGGAGCTGGGAGCGGCGTGGTCGGCCGCGGAGCTGGGAGCGGCGTGGTCGGCCGCGGAGCTGGGAGCGGCGTGGTCGGCCGCGGAGCTGGGAGCGGCGCGGTCGGCCGCGGAGCTGGGAGCGGCGCGGTCGGCCGCGGAGCTGGGAGCGGCGTGGTCGTCCGCGGAGCTGGGAGCGGCGTGGTCGTCCGCGGAGCTGGGAGCGGCGTGGTCGTCCGCGGAGCTGGGAGCGGCGTGGTCGTCCGCGGAGCTGGGAGCGGCGTGGTCGTCCGCGGAGCTGGGAGCGGCGTGGTCGTCCGCGGAGCTGGGAGCGGCGTGGTCGTCCGCGGAGCTGGGAGCGGCGTGGTCGTCCGCGGAGCTGGGAGCGGCGTGGTCGTCCGCGGAGCTGGGAGCGGCGTGGTCGTCCGCGGAGCTGGGAGCGGCGTGGTCGTCCGCGGAGCTGGGAGCGGCGTGGTCGTCCGCGGAGCTGGGAGCGGCGTGGTCGTCCGCGGAGCTGGGAGTGGCGTGGTCGTCCGCGGAGCTGGGAGCGGCGTGGTCGTCCGCGGAGCTGGGAGCGGCGTGGTCGTCCGCGGAGCTGGGAGCGGCGTGGTCGTCCGCGGAGCTGGGAGCGGCGTGGTCGTCCGCGGAGCTGGGAGCGGCGAGGTCGGCCGAGAAGCCTGATCCGGGGCTCGAGCGTCCAGGCCCTGCCTTTGCTTCTCCCTGCGACGTGGCGCTCGCCGCCGCCTCCGGGAGGGCGTCACAGCATGCCGATCACCACGTGGTGGCCCATCGTAGCTGGCCAGCCAACCAGGTGAAATACTTCGCTGCTGCGCCTCCCCAAAAAAACAAGGCGGGCTGTGTTCGAAACTCCTACCGGAGCCCCCCCGCCGGCCGCCACGCGGTGGTCCTGTGTAGATGGCCCGCGGACCTGGCAGATGCTGGGCGGAGTAATCCGGGTCTGAGTAGTCGGAGGGGAAAAAGCGATCCTTCTCCAGTGGGGCATAACGTTCAGCGTCTTTAGTTGGAGCGTATCGGATTCCGTATCGGCTAAGAAAATAGCCGTCCCAGACCGAATCTCCAGCATCCAGCTCACCTAGCCGCTGGCCGTCCTCCTCTTCAGAAAGATCGGAGCCCCAATATCCAGCCTCTAAGTCTATTAGCCCCCCGTCGTCCTCACCTTCAGAAAAGTCCGTGTCCCAGCGGACAAAAACTTGGCGTTCCAAAGGGGCCGAGGGAGGCTGGCGTCGACGAGCGCGTCGGCTCGAGCGTGGGTAGCCTCCCGCTGGGTCCATTATGGCCGGATCATTCTGTTATGATCGCGCCGCGTCGTGTGACGCGATCGTGGAAGTAGGTCGACCCAAATGCAGGAGGCAGGAGAGGACGAGGCATTAGCGTGATAACGAGTCCTTTAATGCATCAACCAAAACGTGCAAACAAGCGTGGCCGCATGCGGCGCGCATACGGACAGAGGCGAACAGAAAGGCAGCAGCATAACGACCGCTAGCTACCGCTAGCAACTGCTACTACAGTCCATGGTAGAGTGATGATCCGGCGACGTGTGATGACGCGTCGCTTACTTAAATACAGGAACCGAAAGTAATCATTGGATTGGCTACAGCCGGTACGTGTCGACGGCAACCCAGGAGGGCCAAAAGGGCACTCCTGACACTTTTATTTCCCTTCTCATCTCTTCCTCCATCACTTCAGCAATAGCAGTGATCTGGTTGTTTTGTATTTTGCCCGACATGCCACTAAACACTTTATTAGTGGACAGGTGGTAATGTAAATCTGTGTTTCTCTCAGCAATGAGAGAAAGACGTTCCACATAATTTTCTTTGTTTGGGGATGCAGCGCTTTCATCGTGTCCCCGAAATGAAAGTTTACAGTCTATCATACTTTTTAAGATTTCCCTGTTTTTCTTTACCTTTTTGTTGTGGCGCTCCGTTTCCCTGCGCCCTTGCTCGCTGAACTGTAACTTCACTCGGGTTTCCCAAAAAGTTTTGGAGAGCACCGTTGCTTGTAAGTGTCCGGCAGTGCTTTGGTGTCTCGTTGGTGCTTTGGTTAAACGAGTCAAGTTTGCAAATCCAGTGTTGCTCCAAACACCATGTCGATCGGTGGCAAATAACAAGCACTCCCAGCAATACAATTTGCAGTGTTCCTCGGAGCCCGTGAGCCAGGAGTAGTGCTCGTAGTTAGTGAACTGAAAGTGGCGGACACACCCTTTTCCCGGCTGTAACAGGCTTGCTAGCTTCGGAGTCAACCGCCCTTTCTTAATGATGTCCATTTTTTTCCGGAAAAGTCCGTTTGGAAAATGGCTTTGTGAGCAAATATGCAACCAAATCCATTTGTTTTCCTTCGTCGGCCATTGTAGGTGGAGTTTGCGATCTCTGGCTGGCACACTTTGGCTTTGGTCCGCCTACTCCATCACTAGCCAATCATAGTTGGTGAGAGCGATGACGTTTCCCTACGACTGCGAGAAGGCAATGACGTATCCCTACGCCTGCGAGAAGGCCTTGGTGTCACCAAATCAAATTCTGATTGGTTAAAGAAACAGTCTTATTGACGCTTGTTTAATGGAGCAGAGCCTGCAGAACTGATTGTGAAGGCCTTGAGGCAGATTTCTGACCCTGGCAACAAATAATGGCTGAAATGTGATTGGTTAAATGCTTCAATATGAAAACACACATCTGGAAGCAGTGCAACCAGGGGGAAAGCAATGAAAGGAAGCTAACAGACAATTTGGAATTATTTAATAAGTATTGATGGACAAAATATAATATATGATTCAGATATTTCTTAGGCTAGCAGAGAAGGCCTTGAAGGCCCTGGCGGCACACCACTGCTAAAATGCGACATATTCAGTACAACGGAGGGGAGAGAGAGAAAGAGACTTTTTGGACGACAACAAAAATTTAACTTAAAAGAACTTTGATTACAATACAAACACACTTAAAAATAAATTTTAATCTTAGCTTACACTTAACTTAATTCTAATTTATTTATTTTTTTATTTTTTTTACTTTTCTTCTTCCGGCTTAGCTCTTTTTGCCTCGCTTCCACCTTCACTTTTAACCGGAGTTTTTAAAAGGAACCTATCTAGGGTTGTTTGCTTTTGTCTCCCTTTCAAAATATTCCCAAAATGACGCACACAAATGTCCTCACAATAGGTTAACGCATGATAACTTGCCAACTTGGGGTGCTCCTCTTTTATTGCCGAGTTCGGTTCATAACCTAAACAAATTTAAATGAACTTGGATTACAATGCAGACACACTCAAAAATAAATTTAGTCTAACCTTACACTAAACTTAATTCTAATTTTGTATTTAAGTTTGATACCTCTATTCTCCCGGGTCGGCTGTATTTGCCCCGCCTCCACCATGACTTTCAGATGCAACCTATTGAGGGTTGTTTGCTTTTGTCTGCCCTTCAAAATTTTCCGAAAATGATGCACACAAATGTCCTCACAATAGGATAACGCACGACCACTGGCCAACGAGAAGTAATATATACTCCTCGTACTAGCGACCACTACGCCATTTGCGCTGAATGACAGGAAAAAAGACACTGAAAAAAATGCAACGCTCCGCCCAGTGCTCGTAGATATCTGTTATGCATGAAAGATATGCGGCAAAAGAGACGCTAAAATCATAAACTGCCTCTCATGTCTTGGCCACCTGGCTTTCTCGTATCTCAAAATTTGTCTCGTATCTAGAGATAATTATTTGCTCGAAATTTTACTCGTATCTCGAAATGCTCGTATGTCGGGGTGCTCGTATGTCGAGGTACCACTGTATGCTGGAGCCTATCCCAGCTGACTTCGGGCCAGAGGTGGGGGACACCCTGAATCGGTGGTCAGCCGTTTGCAGGGCACATGGAGACGGACAACCATTCACACACACCCATGCCTAGGGGGAATTTAGAGTGTCCAATCAGCCTACTATGCATCTCTTTCGAATGTGGGAAGAAACCGAAGTACCCAAAGAAAATCCACAAAGGCCAGGGGAGAACACGCAAACTCCACACAGATGGAGCGACCTGGATTTGAAGCCAGGACCCCTACTGTGTGGCCGACGCGATAACCACTCACCCGCCGGGCTGCCCTGTTTTTTGTTTGTTTGTCTGTTTTATTAAAATACATTACTGATAGCTGTTATTTTCTTCGTGTTTATATCACTCAAACATGCAAGAAATTAACTCAGGTTTGAGTCAAATAATTAAAAGAATAAAAACACTTCTCACAAACAAACAAAAAAGAACTAAAGGGTGACTTTTATCGGGTCGGCGGGCTCCACCGATGAGGTGGTCCTTTAATCTTTTTTTAGCGAGTTGGCAACCATAGATTGTAGCCATGTGAGGCAAAAGATGGAGCACAATCTGTCAGTCAGCCACATGGTCGTGACATGTGGACTAGGCTCTTACTGCAGAGGGTCCCAAAACAAAGTCTTACCTTGTATTTTTATGAATCAAGTCGCTTCTCTTATGACAAAATCAAGCCAAATGTGCGCCAAATAGTTGTGCTCAAATTACAATACTATGACATGTTGACTTTTTATTTATCTGCCTGTCCCTTTAACAGGATCAATCAATCTAGTGTGACCAAAAACATGTGCCATACAAATAACGCAGCGTATCATTTTAAAAATACTTTAAAAAACATTATCTGTCTTACCAGTGTTTTGGCGGGTAAACGGTCAGTAGTTATTCCTCAGGTGCGCTGATGAAGAGAAGAGCGTCTTTCTTGGTGTCTCTCGATAATGTTATTTGGGGGTTTGGCGCACAATTTGAGGCTTTCTCTCCTCAGTAGAATCGAGCAAAGTTTGCAGTGAAATGGTCGGCATTATGAAGCACATTGCAGCTCAAACTGTGGGGGTTGGAGAAGATCCGCCTCCTCCGGTCGTTCCAACCCCCCTAACCCGTCACCCACCCACACACGCGCACGCACACACGTTTCCCACGAGTACACGAGTACTACTCCCTCCTCCTGTTGCTGGAGTGGAAAGCCATTTACGCAGAAAGGCCAGTGGCAGTGGGCAAATCACCGCCTACTTACCACTATTTTCCCGCAACCTTAAAATTGCCTTAAAATCTTTCAATTTTACCATTTCTCGCGTATAAGCCGCCCCCTGATTCCTGTGGTTAGCACATCGGCCTCACAGTGGGAGGCGTGGGTTCAAATCCAAGTCAATCCACCTGTGTGCAGTTTGCATGTTCTCTCCTGGCCTGCGTGGGTTTTCTCTGGGTACTCCGGTTTCCTCCCACATTCCAAAGACATGCATGTTAGGTTGATTGGACACTCTAAATTGCCCCCAAGTATGTTAGCATGAATGGTCGTTTGTCTTCTTGTGGCATGCGATTGGATGGCCACCAATTCAAGGTGTCCCCCGCCTCTTACCCGAAGTCAGCTGGGATAGGCTCCAGCACCCCCATGACCTTAGTGAGGATAAAGCGGTTTAGAAAATGAGATGAGATCATAAGGATGTTAGTATTTATGTATAACACACAAAATGTTGTACCAAAAACAGAAGCAAATTCAGTTTATACACGAATCCCGGTGAAACACTGACCTCTGCTGTTAAAAAAAAGTCTCCTCCGCAGCCATTATGTATAATGAGAAACATTAGACCTGTCTTTGTCCGCCAGATGGCGATAATCTACCTCCTGAAAATGTTTAAATATTATGATGAATTAGACAAATGATTTAAAATCAATTAATTAAAAGTGTTCATATTGATAGTAGTAGTTTGTTTTACCAGGTTTCCGTAGCATATGTTGTGAATACATTTTGGACTCTGTGGAGGAAGTGGGAGAGCGGAAGATGCTGACCAGGATGATGTCCATCATGGACAGCACCTCCCACCCCCTGCATGAGTCTGTGGAGTCCCTCCTAAGCTCTTTCAGCAATAGACTGCTCCACCCTCATTGCAGGAAGGAGCGCTTCCGCAGATCCTTCCTCCCATCAGCTGTCAGGCTCTTTAACAAAACAAATGGCTGAGTGTTAAGACCTACCATATACATGCATGTACATCTATGTGTATGTATATATGTATGCACACGTGTATATGTATATGTATATGTATATGTATATGTATATGTATATATATATATATATATATATAGTATATATATATTATATAGTATATATATATATATAGTATATATATATATATATTAGCAACACGCTTATTTATATATTCATGTATTTATTTATTAACTTACTTATTACCTATCTATTTATGTCTAAAATGCCTTTCCTACTTCTGCATCCTCACCCTCTTGCTGCGGTGACAACGAAATTTCCCCATATGGGATGAATAAAAGTTATCCAATCCAATAAATGTTTTGTCGACATGTGTTCAGCATTGAGTTCTGCTGCAGAAAAGGTGACCTTATTTGCACAAGTTGATAATACAAGTAATTTTAAACAGTGTACATATTTAAATTGGATGAGTATTCGTTCCTGTTTAAAACACCGTTCCTAAATGCCTCAAGTACATTTTGCATTCCTACAATTAGATTTTAATTCATGTGCCGATCAGCTAGAATCAAAACAAGTGTTTTTTTTGTGTTTTATTTGTTGTAAACAGGAGACTTTATATACTAAACTGTACAATCTCTGATGTGCTGAGGGAATATTGTAAAGCAACACAAAAAGTAAAACAGAAGGGTTATTTCATCTGTGCATATGTACAACCTACAAATTATATTTACATTGTGTTCTGCATTTCTTTTTACAAGATAGTTGAACAACTGCACCAAATATAATGAACAGACATGGTGGAACGTGCTACGCCACTTCAGGCGCTTTCAATTTAGTCTCAACTTTGTACCACTGTTCACTCCAACTCAGTAAAGCGGGCAAACATTGCTTTGCGGACTGCATCTTTATACGTGTCTGATGCAGAAAGAGTGTAGTTGCTGCCTGAAGTACCGAGACCGGCTCCTTTCGTTCTCAGTTGGGCCTGAAAGAAAAAAACAAAATGGCCAAAACATTTATATTAACTAAAATAAAAAAATATTTTTTTTAAAAAGAGTTGTTATTCAACTCTAAGAAATACCTGTATAGGTGCAGTGATGCCTTGTTGGTTGCGACCCAGACCTTTGCCCTCCTTCCACCCCATAGCTTGCAGCATTTTGTTGCCAATATTGTCACTGTTAAGGCCATCTTTTGTGGGCTGCTCATAGTTTCTGCACCAAAGAATTGACAGTAACAAGAAGAAGTTACAGTGTAACTGAACACACAATTAAAGAATGTCAAATGTATTAAAATATGCTTACATGACTGGAGTTGGCTGGCTGAATTTCTTCTTTTTGGAGGCAGGGGGTTCAGGGATGCCATATTTTTCCCTCCTCTCAGCTGCTCTGTCCCTGTACTTCAACTACACACACAAGTAACAAATATGAAGATATTTGTATAGATGCAAGATAAATCAAGCAATTTTATTACCCGTGACATAAACACTGTGAAGCCATACCTCTGTTTCCCTTCTTTCTAACTCCTCTAGCTCATCTTCACTCATTTGGGATCGGCGTAACACTTCCAGGTTTTTCTGAAAATGAACTCCTGACGTGAGCAACATGCTGACATTTTGTCATCATGTGCACAAAAGTCGAAGTTGTTACCTTGTGGAGGTCAGAGAGTTGCTGATGTCGTATTAAACCTTCTTTATTGGGAAACTGCCTCCTACACAATAAACAGGCTAGGTTCTTCCAGTCCGTCAACTTGTCCTGGTTGCCTTCTCCGTTGTCAGCTGCCTCCTCGGGGTCACTGTCTCCACTGTACGCTGCCACTAAGCCGCACTAATAGCACAAATGCATGGCTTTTCACGCTCTAATCCATAGACAAATAGATTGAACTTTAAAATAAGACAAACCCTCACCTTGGAAGAGTTACCAGAGCTTGTAGCTGCTTCCTCTTCAGGGAAGTTGCTCATATCTGAAATCATTCTTTCTAAAACTCCAGCTTGCTGAAAATGTAGAATATATGCATCTAAAGAAACACCACCAAATAATTACATAAAACAGAAGTTAAAGAACTATCTTGGGTTACCTTTCTTTCAAAAAGAGTGAAGCCAGCGTCAGCAGCAGCAGCCTCCCTTCTTTCCTCTTGACTGATTGGCTGGAAGCTGCCTTTGAAGTTCTCCTTCTGTTTATTGAGACTTTTAGCCCAGCGCTCCATGTCTTTAGCAATCTGCAAAGACAACATCAATTCAGGCCACAAACATAGGAACACGGGCACAATTTGTGCAGATGTATCATCAAACAAACATGATACCTGCTGAGCAGTTTTGCTTTTGGGCTTTTCCTTTTTCTCCTTTCCTTCTTTAGTGTTTGCTGGCGTCGGAGTCTGTGCAGCGTTCGTGTCAACTGAAACGGGGACATATGACTGATTTTCACCATCCCAATAGAGATACTGTTGAGTCTGAGAGTTGTAGAAGTACTGAGGAGAGATTTAAAAAAAGATGTAATACCAGATAATGACAGCGTATATTCATAAGTTCTCACAACTTATGCTGCTTACATGTGTGTTTGGGTCATAGTACAGGCCAGTTTGGGGGTCAAAATAATACCCTGATGACTCATCATATTGGTAAGTCGACGTATCTGGAGCAGCTGTGCCAATCACAAAACAGTGACAATCTAGATTAGACCATTACATTTAATATGGTTCCAGTTACTCAACGCTCATACCAGTGCCGGTGTCTGTAGTTTGGCCGGACTCTGACGCTGCAGTGGCAGCAGGTATGCCGACGACACCTTGGAAATTTCCGGGCTGCGATTTGGCCTCCAAATGCTGTGCCAGCTGCAGGGCCTGCAACCATTAGATTTATTACATCACTTTGTAATATCGTTTCATCCATAAGTGGTACAAACAAACACATTACTTGAAGAGCAGGCTGGCCAATAATATGTGGTTGGTAAATTTGCACAGTGGGGGAAAGTACAACTCCAGTGGAAGTCGGAACAATCTTCATATCAGGTGCCGCTGTAATATTGCATATTAAGTTAACAAACTATCATACACAAGATTGACATGAGATGAGATGAGGAATTTGACATTTGATACCTCCAAGAATCCCATTCTCCTGTGAGGTGCTGGCTCCGGCAACTTGATAGAATGCCTAAAAATAACACAGAGATGTAAGTAAATTAATCATTTAAAGTTGATGTACAAATCACCAAGTAAAAAGATTCTAGGGGGCGAATGGCAAACTTTTCTATTCTACTCACCTGTGTCATTGGGTTGTAGCCTTCGTGTAAGAGGCTGTATTCAGAAACACCTTCTGTGTTCGGCTTTGGCTGGAAAACCAATAGAATCAAAGATTTGTAGAAATTGGCACGAAAAGTAACATTTTAAAATTGGGTATTCTTACCTGGCTTGAAGACCATTGAGCTGCAGCAATAGCTGTACTAGCAACAGAAAAGGCACTGACACGATTCCCATCGGGCAGTAAAAGGTCCCTTGAATTAATATCAAACAATGGGAGCACATTAAATAATGTCCTCTATCATTGACATTAAAAAAGAAAAAGAAAATCTGAACAGTTACACACTTTCTCGCACTCTTAGCATAATCCACTCCAATTGTTTTTCCATCCAATTTCAGATTAGGCTGCAGTCCTTGTAGGATAGTTAGTAGCTGAGAAGCCTCCTGTGTTCACAGCAATATCACAACCAAAATTAACATTCTATTGACAAAAAAAATCTAAATGTATTTTATTTTATTTACCAGAGGAGAAGACAGCTGAACAAAGGCGAAGCCTCTGTTCTGGCCAGTCTGTTTGTCCTTGATGAGGCGAATGTTATTTAGAGAAAGATTAGCATATGGTGCGAGGATGTTCATGATGGCTTCCACGGTGCTCTGGGGAGCAATATTTCTCAGGATGATTGCTGTGACGGAAAAGGAACAGATTAAAAATTATTTTTTTTAAAGGCCATGTAACACAACTCCTTATGAAACAAATGAAATGGAGGAATTCATCATTAAAATGTTAAGTTCTTACTGTCACCACAGAAGTCTCCACCAGGCTGAGTGTCAGGGATATCAGCGTTAGGGTCCATATCACATTCTGTTGAAATAAAGATAGACTGGGTGCATAAGCAAGTCAATTAAAAAAATTACAACAAGTATATTACTTCAAAAGTCCCAAAAGAGAAGAAAAAAAAGTTTGTAATTCAGCCAATTAAACAATGTTTTGTCTGGAGTACATGCGCATCTCTACCATCGGTGCTGCGTGAACCGTACAATCATTGACAGGACACCTGCCCATTCTATTTGAAACACTTGGCTGCATCCCAAACATTGTTGCCTCAGCTTGCTTGGGTGTTGGGAAACAGTGGCCTCCTGTTGATCACAACTACTTACCCACTTTGGCTGCTCCACACCTGAAGCACTTCAGCCGCCTCCGGAAATTGTACAGGCCACACTGCAAGTAACCGTTCACATCATTTTTATTATACACCTGCTAATACCCTGCAAAGTGTTGCCTGAGACAATCTCAAGTCATTATTGGTGCAGCATACCATACACGCCTGGGATACCACCTAACCTATTGACTGTGTGTTTATATAATTCTATGTACAGATGTAAAGCCAAGTTGAGACAAATTGGACTGCAGAAAAAGATATGACCCTTTGACATGCATGCATGTGTGGCAGTTTGCATAGTGGAATTAAGACAGGCCTTCAACTTACAGTATTGCAGAGCCAATCGCTAAAGTTGTGTCTTGGATGACTGTAGTGCATGTCCACATTTTTCCCTTGGATGGCAAGGCATTTCTGAAAGAGGAAAACAAATGTTAACCGAGAATTAGTGGCCAATGTTTATCTCAACTCATATGAGCAACCATTTTGGAAAGGGAGAGGAAGGGGGTGAGGGACCCCAGGCACGAATCCTTTGTGTTAAAGACAGACGTGATGTATGTGAAGTGTAGAGAAATCTTTAAGTGTTTGGGACCCGGGTGCTCAGGGTGAGCTGGATCAAAGTGTATTTTGTGACCCTAAAAGACAAATCATGACTGCTTTCTGAAGGGGAGGATGAGCTCTCCACAAAAATGGTGGTAAAAATGACTAATATAATTGGGTTATTTTAAGGAATTTATTTTCACCCAATAATATAAAAAATAAAGGCCTGGAGCTATCAACATCTCCACAATGCCAGCACAATAAATTTATTTACTCTACCAGATACACATAATAAAGATGCCCTGTTAAGTCCAAAGAAATTTGTAGGACCTTACTGGTGTTAAAACACCAGACAAAAATAAGGTATTCATCCATGAAAGAACCCATCACATTAGAAACTAAAATCTGTTTGGCTTTCACCAGTTTGCTGCCTTTGGGATCATTTTCCCTAGAGCTCCAAGATTAAAACTAGACTTGGCGATTGTGAAGCAACCTGATTGGTCTCCATCCATCGGGTAGCATCTTGCAAGTGATAAAAGTCCACGAAGGCGAAACCACGGCTTATACCTAGAGACAGCATTCAAATATAGACGGGAGGCGTGTTAGTTAAGAGTCCATGGGCATAGAATTAAAACTGTTCCACAAACTGCTTCACGACCCAGGCCTTGATTGGTAAACAACAGGCCACTCCTTAAAAGTTTTACCAAAGTAAAACAAAGAAGAGAAAGGAAAACACTGGCCAATATGATTGATACCATTTTTCACGCCACGCTAACTAAAGTGCCTATTTCTATTTTTACTTACCTAAAGAGGGCAAGTCTTGATGACACTTGAATTTTTTAAAATTTGTTTTCAACCTTTTTACCCCAAATTAATATGATCAATCATGCTGCTAGGGATACACAGGTTTGAATGAAAGCACATTTTTCACTATGGTCAAAGACCATTTAAGGTCCATCACGTATCCCATTCTCACCTGTTTTCTTTTTCATCAATCTGACATCGGCCGGCTGGGGACCCTCCAGTTGATCGATGGCGAAACAAATCTGAAGGAAAGACAAAAAGTTAGGCCGCCACACGCATATGATTATCTGCATGCAAGCACAAGGAACATACATCTTCCTCAGTGACGTGGGAGGGAAGACCCCAAAGCATGATGGTCTTGCTTCTCTTCTCATCCCCAGATTCTCTTCTGTAATCATGATCTGAATAGTCTCCATCAGAGTGATAGCCATCTTCTGATCTGTCACTATTTCGCCGCTTACGCTCTCGTGGCTCTCTTGGATCTCTTGAATCTCTTGGATCTCTTGAATCTCTTGGATCTCTTGAATCTCTTGGATCTCTTGGATCTCTTGGATCTCTTGAATCTCTTGAATCTCTTGAATCTCTTGAATCTCTTGAATCTCTTGAATCTCGTGGATCTCCTGAATCTCTTGGATCTCTTGGATTCCGTGGATCTCGTGGATCTCGTGGATCTCCTGAATCTCTTGGATCTCTTGAATCTCTTGGATCTCTTGGCTTGGAAAAAAAAAGACCATTAATTTGGTATTTCTCCCATCAATGAAGAATTTGGATCCCATATACAGACAAGAAATGCGTGTAAATGTATTTCACCTACCACACGCCTTCAATAAATGTAAAATTCCTTAGTTTCAAGAAATCAGACACAGAAGACCGTCATGCTAAAAAAATACAAAGATTCTCACTTGGTTGAAAATTAAGACATAGAGTGCTAATAAGAAGTACGAATGAGAATCCGACAATATACTAGATACCAACTCATGCTGAAAGTTGTATCATTTTTAAACACAAAATCACGATTTGAGACAATGCCATTTGTATTAGCAAAAATAGCATCTAGAACACACACAAGACCTTACTTTACCAACTGCTGATGCGCCAAATGGGCACAACCAATGTACCCTCTAAGCTGCGCACTACTCTCGTGTTCTCCACGCACAGCAAACATTTGCAGCGCACAAAATAAAATCCAAATTGAATTGTAAAAAAATAAACATTACAATTTTTTCTTTGCCATTTTGCAACGCATCTCAGAGTGTGACAGTCTGCCGCTGACAAACGACAACAAATGGTAATTATGGATAAAACTGACTAACACAGTGTCCAGCCAATGATATGATGTGGTTTACGTCACATGTGTTTACTTCCACAAATTGAGTAAATGTTAACGACATTGATCGGCAGTGTTAGTTGTGCGTTATGTCTGTGTTTTGCAGGTTAGCATATAGCTAACGGTTCTTTGGAGCTGCTGCCAATCGTTTATCATGGCAAAACGACCGGCCTGTGGCAGAGGCACTCAATAAGCCAAAGTTAAAAAAATGCGGTTCTTTTAAGATGGAATGGCTTTCGGAGTATGTGCAAATAGAAGAACAAGTGGTGAAATTGGGTGAGAAAGGTCTCCTCTGCAAAACATGCAGCGAAGCTAAAGTTATAAGCGAGTTTTCCGAAGGAAAATTATTGCATATAAATGAAAGCTTTACTATCTCAAGTGACACATACAGCAGAAAAGAGGGAAGGAGAAGTGAGAAGGGCAGACGTGAAAAATAAGGTAAAATTTAAGGCAGATTTGTGCATGTTCTAGTGACATTTATTAAGATGTTTTATTCATAGATATTAATCATTATATTTTATTACTAAAAGATCATTTATGGGTAGTAGACATGCACCTGCCTATGGCAGGTGTGATACTGGTGTGTCGCCATAGCGAGCACTTGATGTTGCTCACACTGGTCCTCAGTGTGCTCGGGGAGGTTGTCTGTATTCCCAGACAAAAATTAGAGGGAATATTGGGCACAAGTCACATTTTTCAACCAGAAGTGAGTTGGTAATACTTTACATGCACAGGTCAGGCTAACCAAACTAGTATTACTGCAACATTAATTTAGGAGTGGCGGGCCACCACTCCCTCAAGTCTACTTTTTTATTTCGCTTTTTTTGTTTAGCCCTAAAAACAAAAAGGAAGTTCTAGCAAACCACATAATTTTGTCAAATCAAAGTCAATACATAATCTATATCATAGAACGCATAAAGCAAGAAACAGGGTAGAGGAAACAAACGTGTTACAGTAATCATAATACAGTGGAACTTCAGTTTTCAAGTGTCCCAGAGTTCAAACAAATCAGAGTTGGAACGGAAATGTTGATTGTTTTGCTTCTGATTTCGAACGAAAATCCCCAACTCAAACGCCCCCACAAAAGCAGGAAAAAATATAACGCGTGCAGCCCATCCTGCTGACGTACTTTGTTATTGTGCATAATGCAGCCTCTGCACGCAGACGTCTCCCGTTAATGTCATGTTTTGTTGTTTGGAAATTTTCCCTTGTGTGTCTTGTCCATGTGATTACCCATTGCTTACACCTGCTGTGTCTTTCCTGCTGGGGATTGTATTGGGAAGGTGATGGGCAGTGCCTAGTTATCTCCAAACATATCACTTGGAATTAATAGCAAAAAGTTATATCTATGGTCTCATTAGACCAAAAAATCTAATTTCTCATAGTCTGGGACTTTTAAGTGTGTGTTTTTTGGCAATCTGTATGCTGTGTTTTATGTGTCTTGTACTGATCAGAAGTTTCCATCAACTATAATGCCCTGAGTGGGTGCAGAGATAGTTGACTTTGTGGAACATTCGCCCACCTCCTCTGGTACACAGCCACATAGATTTTGAGGTACTTCTTTACCTTAATACTTTCCTAAAGTTGCTCAGTTAGGCTGGATAGCCCGGTCTGGGAAGAATTCCCAAGCCTCTTCCATTCACGGATTGTGGCAGCCACTATGCTTTAGAAACCTTGAATGCTGCAGAAATTCTTTAGTAACCTTGGCCACATCAATGCGGAGCTGCCAATCTCCGTCGACCCCATTTAAGGAGTACTGTATTTTGCCGTTTAATATACCCCCCATTTAATATACCCGGGTATATTAAACGGCAGGGGTACATTAAATGGCGCACAAACGGGAAGGTACGATCCACTACGCACTCTTTATACCGTGACAGGGTGCATCAACGTTTTGCAGACTAAAACTTAACTTAACTTTGTTAATGGCTTGCCACAATTCTTTCTCCCATTCCCTAGGGCAGTTCCTTAAACGTCATGATTCTTATTTGCTCTGACGTACACTATGCTATAAGGTCTTATATAGGCAGGCGTCTTTGCCTTTCCTAATCAAGTTCAATCTGTTTAATAAAATACACAGTCTTAAAAAAGAACAGAACTATCTCAAGGAAGATCAAAAGAAATGGAGAGCATGCTACTTGAATATGAAGGTTGATGGAAGAGGTCTGAAGACTTGTGACCATATGACATTTCAAATTTGCAAATATTTTTACATTTCAGTTTTTTGTTGTCAAGTTGGGGTGTTGAGTGTACTTTAATGAGAAATAAGATGAACTTGTTAGGTGTAGGCAAATAGCTGCAATGCCAAAGAGGGAAGGATTTAAAGGGTTCTGAATACTTTCCACACCCACAGAAAATTTTGGGGGCCCAAACAATGACCCTTGGAGCCTGTATTGTATTTGACAATTGACGTAGGTATATTTACCTCTGGACTGTCTCGAGATCCTCGATAATCTCGATCTCTGTCGCGCTCTCGCTCTCCATTTCTATCGCTGCGTCTCTCATCTGACCAGCGGCGATCACGCTCTTGATCCCTTTCTCGTCTGTCACGCCAATCAGAATCGCGGGACGCCTCAGAACCATACCTGCCACTCCGTTCGGTCCGACTGATTCTATTCAAGAATGCATCGAAAAGACATTTATTAATTATGATGAGATGATGATCATAGCATATTCCAATCAGAATATTTGATGCATCCAGTTCCGACTATGTCCAAAAGTATAGCAATAGCTAACTTCCTTACCATCTTATTAAACCTCCACACCGGGAATCCCTAATTTATGGAGATCAGTATAAAGGGGAGATTCCCTATCATAATTTGTACCCACTCTAACAATTCTACATCGCCACAAATTACAAATAATTAATAAAGATTTTCAAGTTTACACCAAAGATACCTGGGTCTAATTGCTCTATTAGGTCAACCATGTAATATACTAGCCCCTGATTGATCTACTTTAATGCAACAGTGCCCCAAGGGATGCGGAGTCAGGAAAATAGACGTGTGACTCACAAACTGTCTTCACTAGATTCTCAACATAAAAAGAATGACAACAACAAAAAAGCACCAATTAAGATTTGAATGGCTCTTTGAAAGGACACAGAAGTTACTGATAATCTGTATCAGCTACCATTTTACAATTTATTTGGTGCTGCAAATGCATTCAAGTGGATCGAACTTGTGTCCACATATAATACTTGTGTGAAGACAATTACAAACGCTATGGTAATCTTGACAAAGAGCCAGGAAATGGTCAGATCAACAGGAATGACAATAACAGAGCTGCCAACCTCCGTCGACCCCATTTCAGGGGTACCCTTGTCCCATTTCCGGTTAGTTTTATTTTTTCTTTTAGCCTTCAATCTTTTAGATTACATTATTTTTTTATTTAAAATTGTTATGTAAATTGAACTCACCTTTTATCCGCTCCCATTTGGGCCGACTGCTTCCACACGACTTCTAGCAGACAAGCAAAAAATTAAAACCTTATTTGAATGCTGTCTTAAAAAGAGCAATACTCGCATTCATAGGCAGAACGTAGAAATTGAAATCACTGCGGATGAACCACCCAAAATAGATTAATTGAATTCGGTACCATCCACTGTAGTTCAGTACTCATTTTATTTTCAAGTCCATCATTTCTCCGATATTTTTACGAATTATAACGCATTTAACCCCAGCAATTTATAGGCCTACCGTGCCAGATTGAATGTAAACCAACTCACCAATGTACTTTCGTTATCTTAACGACGTCGTGTAAGGTCTTGAAAACGATATTTACGAAAATGACGACAAACGCCGGTCAAGGACGGCTCTGGTCTAAGAACGACGAAAGCTTCTTCTTCCCAAGATGCATTGGGGTTTTGTCCATAATACTATGCGTAATTCGAATGTTTATTTTCTCCCCGATTTTGTCTACAAGAGGTAGTGGGCAGCAAAAAAGCCATATTCCAACGCACAATTGATAATTTATTCATTTCTTAGTAGTTATATACGTACTCATGCTATGGTTGGCATTTGGTTGTTTCATCGTCAAATATGACCTATATATATATATATATATATATATATATATATATATATATATATATATATATATATATATATATATATATATATATATATACATACACATAAATATGTGTATATATATATATATATATATATAAATATGTATATATATATATATATATATATATATATATATATATATATATATATATATATGTATAAATATGTATATATCATGTAAAATAATGACAAGGCCAAAATGGAATTCGATGTTGGGTTCATTTTCAATGCTTTTTTCTTACATTTTATTACATCATTTTAATCTTGACACATCACGAGCAAAGAGTGCACTGTACACATGGTCCTTATCAAAGGCTACACAAAAAGACTTGTTCAACTTGGCACAAGAGGATGGTCCCCAGTCATCAATTCCGTGCTGTTATTTACATCATGTAAAACAAAACTGGTCAGATGAAATTGCCTGCTACCACACAAGAACCAAAGTCCACATATTAAAAGCAAATTTGTTGATTGTTATATAATGTTTCTTAAAAATACCCAAGCAACACACTTGGAGAACCATTTTCTGTAAAATGCAACCACTGTGGTGGCATGTTATGAAACAAGCAAAATTAGTGATACAATTTAAAAATGAGAATCAAAAAAGAAGAAGGTGGAATCCATCACGCAAACTCAAAAACAAAGGAATAAAATTGTTGGGTCACTGGGAGGACATCAGGAGGATGCTGCAATTGTTATGGTGATTATTTAAGTCAAAGTCTCTCCTTTTGTAACCTGTAAAGATAAGACATACATGATTAACATATTTGATCAAGCATCTTACACTTTTTCACATGCAGGTTTTTTCACAATGATCCTATATCTTAAATTAGTGTTTTGGTGGGTCAGTGTCACACTGTATTCACCAGAAGCATTTCATAAAATTAGTGTGTACATTTGAACCCAGCAATTTGAATGACGGTGTTTAGTTTGCGATTGGCAAAAAAAAAATTCATGGCTTATACTTTTAGTAGCTTCACATTGGAAGATTTTCTGGCCATTGAAACATAATTGCATGAAGGACAATAATAGTCAGTAATATTTGGAGAAAAGTCATAAAATGATGCGATTAAAAACATGACATTACTTATTTTTGCATTACTCGAACCGGAAGTTGTTCAGGGTCCGCAGACATCAACTTTCGGTGACATTAGGTCAGTGTGAAAAATTTGATTTTGGAATAATTTTGTAGGTTTATGTGAATCCAACTGATAAAACTTTGATGAGAATGACTATTGTTAATATAGACGGCATAGTTTTAAATGAAGATTTTCAGATGGTGGTGTCCCTTGAGATTTTTTTAATGCAAAGTAAGCTGGAACTAAAAAAAGGTTGGGAAACACTGGTGTACTGAATAGACGTTGGTGTGGGCATTCAAACGACCTTATTCTTGTAATTGTACTTCCGTTTAATGTTCTGCGTAGTATGAATACAACTGGGTACTTACTCTTGCTTCGATGTATTCGATTCTCCGCTCCAACGCTGTCAGCTTCTCATTCAGGGTCGCCAAACGAGATCGACATGACATGTCTGGAGAAGAGACCAGATGAGGACGTTAAATCATCAGTGGATACAAAATAGTACTACATTTTGTACGGCTGGCTGGTCGCTGCTCAAGTGCAATTGTTGGGAACATTTTAACGTGTAGGTAAATCGTCTACTGGGACTATTAGTCGACAATTAGACTACATTATTATGAAATAAAGGTGTACATTGATTCGACATGTCCAAAAGAATGACCAAAATGTAAACCCGCAAGCTAGATGCTATCTGGGAGTGGCTAGAGAGGAGAACCCCTACCAAAGCCCGTGGTGAAGAGAACGCTTACCAAAAGAGTTAAGGAAGTCAGTAATTTTCTTGATGCTGCTTGTTATTACTTCGATATATTCCCGGTTAGCCCAGTCTTGGTGAATTTCTCTCTGCACTGGATCCTCCTGGCCGGCCATGTTTGACGAGTCGACTTTCTCTTGGTGTCAAGCTCGCAGTGTGTGAAACCGGAAAAAGACCGGAAGAGTCAACAAAATACAAAGACAGCTGGTATCTCAAATATGAGCACTAGATCCGAAACGTTGGAGTCGATGGTGTAAACAACCAGCAGCCATCTTAAGACAGAAGACTTCCCTGACGGGCTTTTTGCAGCAACCCAAAATAACTTATATTAGCGTGTTCTTTACGGATAAAGATCATTTGACGGTCTACTAACACTTTAATAGATTAATTTTATTAAATTACTGAGGATACACACTTTGATTATAATGAACTGCATTGACATCACCATGCTTCAGGGTGAATGTTAGGGAAAAATAGTGACTTAAATGTGCACCTAATTTACTGGATATCTGATACTTATGAAAAACCCAGCCCTTTCAAAAAGATTGAATGTGAGCAATTCATTGTTCAAAGTGCATGCTGTTCTTCGACTGGCACTGACAAAAGAATGGCCAACAAAGGATAACGGCAGTCCAATTGGCCCCACGGTGCATTATGCAGCTAGATCTAGTATATATCAAGGGTGGTTTAAGTTTAACCAATGAGATTGCTGCAGAAAACAAGAAGCACCTGACTGCAAACCACTGGTTGCACTTGCAGGACACCAGATTGGTGAAAAGGTGGCCTCTTTGTGGGTTGGAGTGAAAACCCACACCCACTGTGGCCCTTTGTGGAATAGTTTGCCAAGCCCTGATCTATATACTATATGTTTCCAAGTTGGGCTCCAGCAGCCCCCGCGACCATATTGAGGATAAAGCGGTTCAGAAAATGAATGAATGAATGAATGAATAAATAGTAAATATGTATAAAGCACTTTGCCATAAATTAGTGATGAAAAGTCAGACAGTGCTTAGATTTAGCCGCTAGATGGAGGCAATACATTTATGTATACTTGCTTTCTCCATGTTTTGGTCTATTCATCACTTTTGTAAAGGTCAAACCTCGTCCCATAAAGCCAAAACACTTTGTTCCAAAACCTTTTTTGATTTCTAAGCAATGCCAGGTCTCGCTGTTCACTTACCCGTGCTTTATCGCTGTATATCTCTTCAACAGTTGAACACTACATACTGTATAGTGAAGTTGTTTGAGATATTTTCCCACCTTCTGTCCATGAAATCTTATCCAAACATATTCGAGGCTGTGCACAGCAGGCAATAATATCTGTTGGAACCATTCTTGATATCTAATCCTGCACATGCTATGCAGTCTTCCAACTCATGCAGTGCGTTTTCCCACCTGTGAGTCTACCAGAAATACTTTATTTTCCAAAGACTTTAACCTCCTAGGACCTGGCGTCCACATGTGTGGAAATCACATTTTTGGTTGTTACCAGACTACAATGTTAACTTTTGGACTACAAGGGCCTGGTGTCCACTTATGATGTGGACATAATTTTTTTTATCAGAAACTACATAATGTAAAAAGATAATTCTTTGTTTTTACACTCATCAGGTCCCAATTAGCCTAAATACCTCTCATCTCATCTCATTTTCTGAACCGCTTAATCCTAATTAGGGTCGCGGGGGGTGCTGCAGCCTATCCTAGCTGACTTTGGGCCAGAGGCGGCGGACACCCTGAATTGGTTGCCAGCCAATCACAGGTTGCAATGAAACAGACACACGCTCACACTCACAATCACACCACCATCAAAATCGAATCGAACCCAGACCAGACCAACCAGAACTCAAATGTAGAAAGATTGCATTAGATCAACATGTAAAATTTTATTGGACAGTCCAACAGTTCATCCTGCTGAATATTTAATAATAACAGTAATTAAAAATGGCTTAAATTGGTAAGCACATGCTCACGTAAATAGCCCCAAAATGGACCCAAATATGAAAACCACTGGTGCGAGAGTCCCCAACACACCAATAGGAGCGTCACGTTGGCACTGTGGCGACGACACTACGAACCTTTTTAATCTTTTTTTTTTCCATTAGACTCTTCTTCACGCATACTCATTGATACTCATAGATTAGCAAGAGGGTAACAATGTTGACAAAATAATTCAGATACTTTATTTTTACAGTGGTGAAATGACAAAAAAAATTCACACATTTTCATGTATAGTATATTGACTTTTAAATTCTGAGTATGGCTCTCAAGGAATCTCATTTCATCTCATTTTCTCAACCGCTTTATCTTTACTCGCGGGGGGTGTTGGAGCCTATCCCAGCTGACTTCGGGCCAGAGGCGTCGGACACTTCGAATTGGTGGCCAGCCAATCGGAGGGCAAAAGGAGACAAACAACCATTCACGCTCACACTCATACCTAGGGGCAATTTAGTGTCAAATCAGCATGTCTTTGGAATGTGGGATTAAACCGGAGTAACTGGAGAAAACCCACACAGGGCCGGGGAGAACATAGCAACTCCACACAGGTGGACCGACCTGGATTTGAACCCAGGTCTCCCACGGTAATGAACACAATGTTCAAGTATAGTATAGGCCAATGTTCAATGATTGAATTTGTGGTTGAGTCATCGGGCTTGCACCCACATGTCTTGGAGACTCGGGTAAAGAGAGGGGTGGAGCTGTCAACCGACGCACTAACCTCTCAGCCGCTGGGCCACCCCTCTCAAGGAAAAATATTTGAATATAGGAATTGTTTTTAGCTCTCTTGGTCAAAAAGGTTCCCGAGCCCAACTTCAGTGTGGGCTCAGTTCCCGCTGGTGGCGGTATGATTGTGAATGATCGTCTGTCTCTCTGCGTGCCCGACGGCTGACGGGTGACCGGTCTAGAGCGTAGTCTGTGTTTCCCCTGAAATCAGCTGGGATAGTTACCAGCCGCCCCCAAAACCCTTACGGGGATGTGCGGTATGGAAGATGAATGAATGTTAACCCCAAATACAGTGGTGCTCTTTTGCAGCTGCATTGAGAATCACAGAAAGAAGTGTGCACATTGGGGTAATCAGCAAAATGTGCATTGAAAATGTGACAAAAGGTTCTTTTTTTTTTTTTTTTTCATTAATTTTTGGAACCGCTTTATCCTCACTAGGGTCACGGGGGGTTCTGGAGCCTATCCCAGTTGACTTCGGGCCAGAGGCGGGTTACACCCTGAATCTGTGGCCAGCCAATCGCAGTGCACGAGGAGACGGGTAACCATTCAAACTCACACTCAACCTAGGGGCAATTTAGAGTGTCCAATCAGCATACCATGCATGTTTTTGCAATGTGAGAGGAAAACGGAGTACCTGGAGAAAAACCTACGCAGGCCCGGGGAGAACATGCAAACACGACACAGGTGGACCGAACTGGATTCGAATCCAAGACCCTGTGACTGTGAGGCCAACACGCTGTCCTTGGTTCTGTTTCTTAAAAAATATTTACTGCACATTTTCTCATTAAAAACATTATTTTTTCAGGATGCCGGTGGGGAGACTAAAGTATTACTCATCCAGACGCATCAATGCACACCCAAACCCCTACCTTGATTAGACATTTCTTTGGAATAAAGTGCAGTTGCTTCCTCACAGTAGGTCTTGTCCTAATCTTAACTTTAAACAGGCTTGGCTCACAATTTGGGAATTTTAGTTGCAGCTGAAGAATATAAACAGCATTATTACATGATATGATTAGTGCAATTCTGAATCTCCACCATGTAATTGTCACCTACAATGACTTCTCCTTTTTCTCAATAGTTGCAGCCGCTCCCAAAAGGCAGACATACCTCTTCTGGTCTCCGTTTTAAATCTTCTCTTCAAAAGCTGACAATTAGGATAGAATTGGGTGCTGGCACTGCGCGGTCTTGGCAAAATTCTGATTTAAGTTGAAATAATTGGTGTAATGATCTCAGCTCATTAGCGTCCCAGCCGCTGGATGCTTTCAGTCCTAGAGAGAAACTCCAGAGAGTTCTTTCAAATGGGAAGTGTTCTATTTGGGGCCTCAAGTGCCATTGATGTTTGCGGTGAGAAGTATTTTCTAAAGTTGCGGCTGACAGAGTAGAATTGTCTGCATGACTACTCTCGTCCCCTGGCTGGATTTTCCTCTAGCCTTTTCTCACGTCTACCACCCTTAATTATTTCCTCTGGGGAAACCAAAGACCTCAACAAGGACTTGAGTTGGTCTTCTGATGGTTGCCATGGATACGGCACCAGAGTGGCTCTTTTTGTTCCTTCATAAAGCGATCACATATTCTACGCCCCACTCTTGAATTCCTCCTCGCTGACGACTCTCCAGTTTTAAGCTGTTTCCCTGGCCTAATATGCCCCGCGGCTTACTTTATCCTCTGTGAAGATGTTTACATCCTATTCACGTTCCCTTAAGGAATCAAAGCCAGTCTTTTGACATACATTGCCTTCATTTAAATCAGTATAGGTAAGATGACACATTTGAAAGCTTCAACAAGCCACGCTTGGGTCATGACACAATGAAAGCTGCGAAGGACGACTCGGACGTGAGATACAAAAAATGAGTGCAGCTGATATCCTTTGAGGAGGTTGATGAAATAGTTTATAATCTTGCTAAAGCTGTCTCTGACAGAAAGTCCATTTCAAACTATTTAATATGCCAGTGGATAGTTTGCATTTCTCCTTCTGTTGCCACACTATATTTACTTGTATTTATTGTCATTGAGTCTTTTCCCAATTCCTTCATGCACAGAACAAGAGTCACCATTTTATTTAGATCATTTATTCATTAACTTTCTTTTCTTATGATGTTCAGCATTAGGTAGCTGGTTTTTGCCCAGCTGACTGCTGAGAGAGTGTTTTATTTTTTTTAACGTCATTTTATCACTTTGAATGCAGTTGAACAGTGATTTCCCTGTCTTTCCTCGCATGCTTCAAATCTGTCAAAAGATATTGTGCTGACAAAACTTCAATGCAACATTTCTGTAAATAATTACAGCAACACATACCTGTCAACTTATACATTTTCCCTTTGTTTTATACATTTTTTGATCATTTCAAATTGTGTACGCCATATAACAACTTTTGTTTGACAAAAATTGCCCCCTACTTTGCGGTGTTCGGGTGATGTAATTGCAGTTTATATTTATTGCCTTTTATTGAATGTTTATTATTATTGTTGGCAAAAATTAATTGACATAATTACTGGTATCATTTTATGGCCCAGGTCTATGATGGTGCAGTGCTTCTGACTTTGGTGTGAGCAATCTGGGTTTGTTTCATTGTGCCCGGCGATTTGCTGGCAACTAATTCAGGGTGACTCCTGCCTGCTGCCTGTGGTTGGCTGGGATAGGCTCCAGCACCCCCGCCAACTTTTTGAGGATAAGCGGTATGGAAGATTAATGAATATGGATCTTCTTGACGGGGCCATATCCATAACCTATTTAGAGACAAAGTATCTTGATATATTACCATATCGATATCTTACCACACCCCTGGTTTCAAGCCATCCAGAAAAAGCATGTTTTGTTTTATTTGTGTTTTGCCTTCTGCAGCTAATCAACTTAAATTATCTACTTTGGCACATAATTAAAGAATAATGATAGCATTTAATAAATGTTTTCATCATTCTATACAGCCACCCGATGGTGCAGTGGTTCTTCCGCCTGACTTTGGTGCGGGCAGTCTGGGTTTGATGCCCACTCAGTGGGAGTGTGAGTGGTTGTCTGTCTCTCTCTGCCCTAAGACTGACTGCCGATCAGTCTAGGGTGTAGTCTGCCTTTCCCCCCGTGACCGGATGATTCGCCTAAAGACGTTTCGCCGACGGACGTTTGACAGACGGACAGGTCGCCGAATGGACGTTCCGTCGAACGTTCATTCGGCCGAACGGAGGTTTCGCCGAAACGGGATTCACGCGCTCCGTTCGGCCGAATGAACGTTCGGCGGAGCGTCCATTCGGCGACCTGTCCGTCTGTCAAACGTCCGTCGGCGAAACGTCTTTAGGCGAATCATCCGAGTACCCCCCGTGACCGGATGATTCGCCTAAAGACGTTTCGCCGACGGAAGTTTGACAGACGGACAGGTCGTCGAATGGACGTTCCACCGAACGTTCATTCGGCCGAATGGCTGTTCGGTCTTTAGGCGAATCATCCGAGTACCCTTTCCGCCGAAGACAGTTGGGTTAGGCTCCAGCAACCCCCACAACCCTTTCTAGGAGGCGTGGTATGGAAGATGAATTAATGAATCATTCCATACACAAAAACCCCTTTCCCCCGAAGACAGTTGGGTTAGGCTCCAGCAACCCCTGCAACCCTTTCTAAGAGGCATGGTATGGAAGATGAATTAATGAATCATTCCATACACAAAAACCTAATTTGGCAATACGCTGCCCTTTTATATGGGCTACAATTGTTTTCAGTATTGGTAACTGTAATTCTGAAGAGCACATTTTAAGACTTACCTACTTTAATTGTATAAATAACCTTGTGGTGTACAAATAAGTCCCTGAAGCTAAATGAAATTGCCAAACACAAGTTCTCAAAATCCCTGTAATGCTACACCTCACCTCTGGCAATCTCACAAGTGAAGTTAAATCCATTTGACTGTGATTGTATTTGATAGTAAGGCAGTTCAAAGTTTCCATCAATGCAGTATTGTTTATTTAGTGAACTGGGAGTAAATTAAAAATCAGGCTTTGGACCAGCCTTGAGGCAAATCACTGCAACTTTTACCTGCTGAACATGATAGTGTATAGAATTGAGGAAATTGCAATAGTGTAAAATTGACATTTGTGTAGTTTGGGGTTCATTTACAAGTACCTTTAAGACATTTAGACTACTACCACTAGTATTGGTTTAGGACAATGATTAGATATTATGTTGCAATTGCCTCTGAGATTATTTCCCATTTAGTCAATATTTTTATTGAATATGCCCTGATTGCTTACCACTCCAAGTCAACATGCTTAGTTTTTTTAAAGAATTAATTATTCATTTCTTAATTTTCAGAACCGCTTATCCTCACAAGGGTCGCCGGATTTGCTGGAGATTATCCCAGATAACTAAAGGCACCAGGTGAATCGATGACAAGCCAATCGGAGGACACAAGAAGACAGACAACCATTCGCGCTCACACTCATACCTAGGGGCAATTTAGAGTGTTCAATCAGCCTACCATGCCTCTTTTTGGGATGTAGGATGAAACTGGAGTACCTGGAGAAAACCGACGCACGTCCGTGGAGAAAATGCAAACTCCTCACAGGGAGGTCTTGTCCTCGGATTGGACTCTCAATCTCAGAACTATGAGGCCGATGCGCCAGCCACTTGTTCACCGGGCCGCCTCAAGATGACTAAATACTAATTACAATTAAAGAAATATCTGAAACTGATCAAAAATGTCATGCGACTAAACACGGCTGGCCACCGATTCAGGGTGTCCCCCGCCTCTGGCCCGGAATCAGCTGGGATAGGCTCCAGCACCCCCCGTGACCCTAATGAGGATTAGGCGGTTCAGAAAATGAGAATAGATGAGAAATGCTATATACTACAAGTGCTAATTAATTAGCATATTTTCTCTTAAAATTCATCACCTTGGTGACTATTTTTGTTTTGTTTGGGTCAGCAAAGCAAGCCCTTTCATGCTGCCTGTGCACGTTCTGTTTTAATGATCGACATGACCTCCTGCATTGTTTTAATTTAATGTGCCTGGACCTCAGTGCTGCTCTGCTGTTGACAGTGAGGGGGAGGCTTCTGAAGCGGTACGAGACATCAGGCTTTAATGTTTTCTCCTTTCCTAAATTTATATAGGCAGTCACTACCTCCATCCCCCACCGTACCATTTTCTATATTCTCCTGGGAATAAAAAGAGTATATCCACGACATCAAGAGATCATGCTTTTTTGCACCCTTCTGTCACACAAACCTGTGTATTTTTGCCAGATACTTAGCTTGAAAACATTGTACACAAAAAAACACAAATGCTTTGTAATGTGTCCAAACTTCAGTTGAAGGGAAATGTGGATTTTTGTTAAATGTGTTGTGTGTGATTATTAAGAATAGTGCATACATACATTCAAATGCAGGGAAGCAGGCATAGATGAGGGAATGCGGAAATTAAAATGTTCTTTTTTAAACATAAACTCGTTCTCCCCCACAAAAATCCCTAGAAACAAAACCCATGGTAAAGTAGCAAAGTAAAAACGTAAAAAAAAACCTAACATCACTAAATGATGTAGTTCTCAGCCTGATGCAGTATCGTTATCAGGTGCTGGTGTTCTAACAAGTGGGGCTACCTCGTCGAAGTATGCTCCTCGTTGCTAACAGCAGCCCAAAACCAGCACAGCCATTATCTCGCATTGTCATTATTATCCTTTTTCAATGTTTTTTTGCATCACACATAATTGCTTATTTTAATTAGTGATCAAAATGCATTAGTATAAATGCACTTTCTCATAGGCAGCAATGTCAAGAGCAACGTCGGAGTAAAAATGGTAGTTCATATCTTTAAAAAATAATTTGAACCATCTCACACATTCGAAACAGACATAATAATAAATTATACAGCAGAAATCAATCCTGAAAACATGTGGTGGAGAAACGCACGCTCAAGCACATCAGAGCTTCCTTTGACAAAGGAGCCCAACTCATCAGAGCACGGGTACTATTTGCATTCACGGATATGATTGATCCAACCTGTGCATATTTGACCCGTAATTTTGCATGGTGAAATGATTCCACAAGTAATTCCCGCTTGGGTGTTCAGCTCCCTGGCTTCAAAACATGGAACAGCTGTCCTTAAAAGAGGTCCATCTAAATGAAAAGCTGAGTAATGAGAGAGTAATGATTCTCTATTTTTCACACTCAAGCTTTTAACAATTTTCAATCAGACAGTGTGATTCACAAGAACTCTTTTCCTTTTAAAATTTCTTTTTATGTATGTTTTACCTGGGTTCAAATCCCAATGTGTGGAGTTTGCATGTACTCCCCGGACCTGTGTGGGTTTTCTCCGGGTAATCCGGTTTCCTCCCACATTCCAAAGGCATGCATGGTAAGCTGATTGGACATCTCCTTGTGTCCTGCGATTGGCTGGCCACCAATTCAGGGTTTCCCCCGCCTCTGGCCCGAAGTCAGCTGGGATAAGCTCCAGCACCCCCGCAACCTTAGTGAGGATAAAGTGGTTTAGAAAATGAGATGAGGTGAGATGAACACAAAAAATCCCCCCCACCCACACACACTTACATTATTACAAATCATCATTACAAAATGGCCATTGTCATGTTGGAACACCTGACTGCGACTTAAGACATTGGGCTGATGATTTTCACCTTCACATTTTTCGTCCGGAACCAACAGTTTCTCCTCAGTACAGTTGTGAGGTCTTATGACCAATTTAATTTGCCACAGCGACTACATTTAAGTTATTTCTCAAATTTAAAGGTCTTATTGGGTGTGTTAAGTGTAAATGAGGGGCGGCCCAGTGGGTGAGTGGTTGTTGAGTTGGCCTCACAGCTTTGGGGTCCTGGGTTTGAATTCAGGTCAGTCCACCTGTGTGGAATTTGCATGTTCTCCTCGGGCCTCCGTGGGTTTTCTCCGGGTACTCCGGTTTCCTCGCACTTTCCAAAAAACATGCACGATAGGCTGATTGGACCCTCAAAATTGTCCCTAGGTATGAGTGTGAATGATTGTCCGTCTCCTCGTGCCCCAGCTGGGATAGGCTCCAGCACCGCCCACAACCCTATTAAGGATAAAGAGGTTCAGTAAATGAATGAACTGCATTGGTCAATGTTATTTTTTATTTTTTTTTCTATTGGGTTGAAGTGCCTGAATATATTAAGCTCATAGCTAAAGATAATTGCTACAGTAAGTGATTTTATTTTAAGTTACTACCCTGAACACATTACAATGTAAACAACAATGGCAAGTTTTTAAAGTTTTAATAAACCTCTAATTATTTTTTAAGGATTATATAATGGATGAGCTACTTACATTAACATAAAGAGATACAGAATGGAAATGTCATTTTAGTTAATGTTCCTTCAATGGTCCTCGAGAGCAACTGTCCGGTCTGTTTTCCATATCTCCCTCCACCAACACACCTGAATCAAATAATCGATATCAAGCTTCTGGACAGCCTGCTCGTGAGTTGATCATTTGATTCAGGTGAGGTAGAGGAGGGAGATATGGAAAACAGACCGGATAGCAGCTCTCGAAGACCGGAGTTGTCCACCCCTGCCTTAATGTAAAATCAAACAAGTTTCTATATTTTAATATGCTTTTATCCTTCATTGCTTCCACAGTAATTGTGAAGCCTGTGAAGGTATTATTTAGGTAGTGAAGAAAACTGGTGTACAGTACTCTATGTTTGGGAGTTGACCAGAAGGCAAAATAAAGTAAGAAAATAATATTTTTATCGCCCTATGATGGGGCCTAAATAACATACTCTAGGTCAGGGGTCGGGAACCTTTTTGACAGAGAGAGCCATAAACAATTCATATTTTCTAATGTTATTTCTTGAGAGCCATTCTCAGAATTGAAAAGTAAAAATATATGAAAGTGTAATTTTTATTTTTTGTCATTTCATCACTTTTAACGTACAAAAAGTCTCTGATTTCTTTTGACAACATTGTTATGTGGTGGCTTACAAAATCAGTATCAATGATATCATGCATGCAGAAGAGTAATAAAAAACAAAATTATGATTAAAATAGGGGTACAGGTAGTGTCGACGCCGCAGTGACGCTCTTGTTAGTGCGTTCGGGACTCAGCTCTCTCACCAATGATTTCCATATTTCACCTCACAGGTTAGTGGAGAGCCATATGTACCCATGGAAAGAGCCACATATGGCTCCCGAGCCATATGTACCCATGGAAAGAGCCACATATGGCTCCCGAGCCATAGGTTCCCTACCCCTGCTCTAGGTGCTGCTTGAGGCCGACTTGCGTGGCTAATGTTTAATTATGCAGCGTGGTCAAAACAGGTGGCAACACCACGGGTTGTCTTGAGTGGCATGACTTCTCTCAGAGGATGTTGGCTTGGGGGCTGTCTGGCTTCCTCTGCCATCTGTTTAGACATTGTGTTAAGCTGGCTGCTTTCCAATGGCACTTAGAATGTCTAAGAGGTCAATGTAGACAATCGGTCATCTAACTGACCACCAGTGTTCTTCCTTATCTAATTATGTCAGTATTTTATCATTGCTTCACCTCACCTAGCTCAGCTATCTATTTTTATTCTCTATTACACAGGTGTCCAACTGATTCCAGAAAGGGCCAAGAGGTTGCAGGTTTTCCTCCCTACTGAAACCGCGGAGACAGTTAGGCCAATGAGAAGGTCTGCTGGAAGAAACAGCAACTGATTGCAATCAACTGATTACAGTTGTAAGAGAACAGATTGGTGAAAAGGTGTGTCCTTGGTAGGTTGGAACGAAAACCAGCACCCACTTGCCCCTTTCTGGAATGAGTTTGACACCTATGCTCTATTTAGTACTAAATACATGTACTTCTGAGCCCTTTTATGTCACTCATCTTTACTGGAGTTGCCCAGAATTGCTGTACTCATTGAATGGTGATGTTGGAACTCAAACACAAGGATTGATTATCTAAAACTCTGGGGATGAGTAACATGCAGGGTTGATGGTTGCAATTAGTTACCCGTGAAATTTCTGCCATTGTTGTAATTTCTCCACCCCCCCCCCCCTCTGTTTTATCATCACTAATACCCTTGTGAAACAACAAGTAGGTGAAGGAGATCAGCTGATGCCAGAAGACACTGTTTTTGCCTTCTCTCACACTCAATTTGCTTTTCAGGTTGAGAATTCCATTTTAAACCATTAGACAATGTTCTCCCTGGGCCTGTGTGGGTTTTCTCCGGGTACTCCGGTTTCCTCCCACATTCCAAAGACATGCATGGTAGGCTCATTGGGCACTCTAAATTGCCCCTAGGTATGAGTGTGAGTGTAAAATGTTGTCCGTCTCCTCGTGCCCTGCGATCGGCTGGCCACTGATTCGGGGTGCCCCGGATAGGCTCCAGCACCCCTGCAACCCTAGTAAGGATAGAGCAGTTCAGAAAATGAGATGAGACCATTAGACCAGGGGTTGGCAAACTATTCCAGAAAGGGCCACAGTGGGCGTGGGTTTTTGTTCCAACCTGTAGGAGGAAACCTTTCCACCATTCTGGTATCTTAGAAGTGCAATCAGTGGATTGCAGTCAGGTGCTTCTTGTTTCATCAGAGACCTCATTGGTTAAACTGTTTGTGTTGGATCAGTTGGAACACAAATCTGCACCCACAGCGGCCCTCGAAGACCACTTTGCACACCTCTGTATTAGACAATGTATTGAATATGTGAAAGATTTGAGATCAAATATTGTATGTATGACTGGCGACGAGTCTAAGGTGTAGTCTGCTTTTCGCCCGAACTCAGCTGGAATGGACTCTGGTAACCCCTGCATCCCTAACAAGGAAGCATGGTACAGAAGACAAATGAATAAGTTTGAAAAATATAGGAAAAAAATATACCTCACCATAAATTACAAGATAAACAATATACAGTTGTGGTAGTCAGTTTGTTTGCTTTTTCAATGCAATTCAGTTATTTATAATTTGAGCAAATGACTGTATGTACTGTCATCCTTCACCACTTTGCGGTTTCAACATTCACGGCTTCAGTATCCAAATCAAAAATGTTCATAATATGTCATTGAATTCGGCAACCGTCTTGACGGTGTCATGTCCTTTTACAAAAACTTGTGCCCTGAAAATGTCTCATAAAAGCCACCCCTACTCCTCCTGCAGCGCCTCATGAAAATTCCATCGATGATCAAATGCCTCTCGAATCCGATGAATAGGACTTGGGCGAAAGCTCCCAATAACCTGTTTTTTTTTTATTTAGCGGAGCAGAATGGTACTTAAAGTACTTAAGATCCTTCTTCACTTCGCAGCTTCAACTTTTGAGGCTTCACTACATCGCAGATTTTTGTCTGAAGAATATAAAAAAAAGTTCATAAAATGTCTAAATCTACGCTAAAACTTGTAACTGGAAGACAGATGAAAAATGGCAGTAAAACATTGTGGCATAAATGGCATTCTTTTGTACATGATTCAACTAGTAGGAATCTTTTTAATGATAATGGGGTCCGCCGTGCGCTTAAAAGTGAGACAGGGGAAGTGAACGCTTTTGCCCTCTGGAGATGCACGCATGTTTTGGCGATCTGTATGCTGAGAATAAATAAAAATAAATTCTCGTGAGGTGAAGAGGTCCGAGATGTAGCGGCTGGGCTCTCCACCCAGGTTGTCATGCTACACGTTGCAGCGACCATTCTTCTCCACGAGGCGCTGCCGCTTTCGCTTGTGCGCGTGCCGTTGTTCACAGCCCGAAGCTTGCATCTGCAAATTCTCGTGTGGACTAAGACACCCCGACTCCGTCTCCGGGGAATAAAAAAAACGAACCAGCATATGATGGATTTATGCCGTAGATACGGCCTTGAAGCTAGCATGACGATAGGCCGTCAACACACTGAATCGGGCCATTCAGAAAGAGACTGACAACAACATTGACAACATTTGGCAATTGTCTTGACAGTGTAAAGACAACAACAACAACAATATTTGTGCAAGAAAAATGCACATTATCTGCGAAAAACGAGGGACTAGTGTATTTACATCTTTTAAAATTTACAGATTATATTTAGATATTAATACATTACAGTATTCTCATACGCCTATAACTGTAACATTTAATATTCGTTCTTGACAATTGTACTTGTGTTTTCTGTGTAGGCGCGAAAACATGAAATATGGTGGTGATAATAGGGATGATTCTACTTTGCAGTTTTTCGACTATTGCGTCCATGTCTGGTCTACCTTATAAATGAAATTCAAGGGATTACTGTACCTTTAAATGACAAAATAAATTTCTAGTAATTATGGGTTGTGGGTTTCACATACCTTTTTGTTTATGGGTCATTTTCACATAATTCAGCAAATAACGGTAAAGATATGGCCCTGGACTTTCCCTTTATGTGTTACAAAGTTATAAAAATTAATTACTACTGCTTTGTTTGCCACATATTATACTACATTTGGCACCAATTTTAAGAGAAATCTATTTGAGACACAAATACATTGAGAGCCAGTTTATGTTGAATTTGTCCACTCCGTTAGATGTCCAGAATCTAGTGTCACAGTTTATAGGAATGAAAAGTCGGGTTATGATTTATTTGTTTGTCTCTATTTAGAATGTGTTGTTTAGATTTGTTTCAATAGTATTTTCACTCAAGTTGTCTTTGAGAAAAATGCAAAAGAATTGCAACTGCAAACAGTTTTACTGATGTACCTTTCATATCAGTTAGTGTGTCTTTACCGTTATCACATGAGAAATACACCAAAAAATTCACAGTAAATACACCAGGTGGCTGGTGTGGGAGAAGTACCAGGATGTTGTCAGCCATATTGTCAACGCCAGCTAAGCAGAAGCCATGAGAATGAAACTAAAACCAAGGTAAGGACCATACCTGTGAAATGTCGTAACAATTCCATGTCTTTACCGATGTCCTAAAAACTTGGTGAACATAATTACTTTGCTTTTTAATGAACTGGGCATGGTGTATGCATGCAGAACACTATCATTTACTGAGTGCCAAGAAATACCATCTACCAATGTCAAAGGCTGAGGTGGAATGTTGTGTCTTTACCGTTAATAAATTTTGTCTTTACCGTTATTAAAAGGTGTATACAATAGATATGTAGAGATGAAATACATATTTTTAAATATACAACAGATATGTAGAGATGACGCTAACATGTTATGCTATGTTTATGTGTATACTAATTCCTGCTTTGATTTGTAAAATTTCCAGAACATGAATCCATTTAAGAAAAAAGGCGGTAAGCCACCTGCGAAAAAATCTAATGCTGCAGCGATGCGCAAATGCAGGGAGAAGATTAAAAATGACCCTGGAGCCTATCACAAATATTTAGAGAAAGAAAGGGAACGATATCAGAAAAGAAAGGCACAAGGAAAGATTCCAAATATTCACCCATATTTTTTAAATTTTAATTAATTATGTTTTCATTAAAGTTCCAGCTAAGATATTTCCAGGCAGTGCTAGTGTTGCTAATTAGAGATAATCAGAATGCTTGAATTGCATTTTGTAAATTATTCATTTTCTGAAAGTGTCTTTACCGTTATTTGCTGAATTATGTGAAAATGACCCTTATACAATAACATCAAACAGGTAGGGAATAAACATTTGGCCTTGATGATGTTACAATTTTGGAGGATTTTCAGTATTTGCTTCTTAAACTCTACTCCATATTTCCAGCAGAACAGCACCATGTTTTTTCCATCTTGAAATACAGCTCAGTGTTCATAGACTGAAGTTTGCCTGAGACATAATAATGAGTTTAACCCTCTCTGAACACATTTTGGAATGGAATATTGTGAGTCCATTTTGTGATGGAAACACATTGAAATGCAGCTCCTGCAATAACTAATACTTGATTTTATTACATCCCCCAGAGTACAACATGACACTACTCTCAGCATATCTGTTGAAGCCTTGTCAGTAATTCAGAATAGGTCAAGTCTGGACAAAATAAAAATTTTAACGGATAAAAAAATAAATGAAAATATAAATGTATATTTTGTCATTAAAAAACAACCATAAAACGTTTATTTTAGTGTTTATTTTCAGATTAATGTTTGATTGTGTTGGTATAGCTGGCTGAGGCGACCCATCCAGCCTGTCAGCTTATTGTCTAAGCAATTGTGAAATTTATTGAAGGATCAATCGCACACGATACTAATTTGTTTTTCCCCTGTTGCTAAACTGATGTCACTTTCCTTTTGGTAACCTACCAGTAATCAATTGTTGATTACTATTTCTGGTTGGAGAGCCCCCCACTCCACAGGCACCACCTGGCACCTGACGCAGAACACCCGGATGGGCCCAGTGAAAGGCACTTATAAGGAAGAGGAAGAGAGGATCTACCAGCCTATAGCCCTCCTAGTCGACAAGATACTGTAGACACATGCCACAGCGATGGACTTCCAACCGACGGTGGAACCGGTAGAGAGGCTGCCCATCAATTGCTAAAGGCGGAGGAGGGGGAAGAACAGGAGGGTAGGCAGGGCACACGAGGAGACCTGAGAGATATAGAAGTTAGGATGGATGCAGAAGTGTCTGAGGAGCCGGTTTGCACAGCTGCAGGGTTCACCACCTTGTGTATGTCAAAAGGCCCCACAAACTGGGGGGGTCACCTTATCAGACTTGCCGGATTTTGACGAGAGCCAAACCTTTTCACCCACTGTGTAGACAGCTCGGTGAGCGGCAGCAGTTGGACTCGGTACAGGAGTTCCCGGAGGCCTGGAGGAAGGCAGAATGAGCCTGGGCCCACACCCGGAAACACTGGTTGACGTGGGCTTGTACCAAGAGAACAGCAATGTTGGCCGATGCGCTAGCTAAACTTGGCTCGTCAGATGACCAAACTCATACCTCCCAGGACGCAGCCACAAGACGCGCCATCATCCAACGTGAAGATCACTCTCCCCCTCTCCCACCCCCGCCTTTTGCAGACCTACACTACGAAAGTCACAGAGGAAGAACTTGCCCTACCGAAAGGAGACCGCACAGACCTGATCCGTTTCCGCAGTGGACACCACCCCCTGCTCCACCGTTGGCTCCACCTTATGGGGAAATCCGACTCGGATCGCTGCCGCCTGTGCGACTAGGAAATTGAGTCGTCTGAACATCTATGGCTCCGCTGTCCGGCCTTAATGACCGGATGCTACCATCGCGGCCTGTGCAACTCCCTGGATGAACTAATCCGCGTTCCAGTGGCAGCTCTAGTGCTGCTGAGGGTAATCCTCAGGCGCCTGAGGTAAAAAAGAAGAAGAAGGAACAGCAATGTTTAGTTCCTGGGTTGTAAACAACAGCAGCTGATAGCCTAGGGAACATTGGGAAAGGGACATGGACAACATTGGCAGGGAGTTATGAGCATACTAAATACATTGAAGTTGGTCACGTCATGACATTTCTGTGTAGTGCACTTGCGGACAGGTTCGAGTTGTTGGTTCACACTGACCATTAGTTTGTGGGTGATACCATAGGAGAAACCTCTCCAGATTCCTAGCACGGTGCAGAACACCTTCCATGCTTGGGAGGTGAATTGGGGCCCCTGGTCAAACACGATGTCAGCCAAAATGCCATGCAGGTAGAAAATGTGCTGGGTGAGCAGGTCAGCAGACCCTGTGGCTGTAGGAAGTTTCCGGAGTGAAGTGGGCCGCCTTGGAGTACCGGTCCACCACAGTAAGAAAAGCATTGCTGCCCCTTGTGGTTGTTCGACTGGTTGGTGATCATCCGGATTTTGGAGAAGGCGATGACGGATTGTATACGCGGTGTCCGACAGAATGAGTCATGGAATCAAAGACACAGAGGGCAAGATACTACTAACGTGGGTAACCTACGAGTTGGTCAGATGATGGAGGCTGCGTCCATTCAGCTACTAAAGCTGGCAAATAAATCAGAAAATGCACACTACAACATTTGACTTTATTTGGTATAATCCAAAGCATTAGAAATAGTTGCAGGTGTGTGCTGACTCCGTTTAAAGGGGAAAATATCCAAACATTGTCATACTTTAAATGTGCCTAACTATATGTTAATATTTTCTTGTTTAATAAAAAAAGATGTTTAGTTCCCCTTAAAAGAATTACCTTCCCTTTCCCTCAGAACTAGAGATCATTTTTGTTTTAAACAAAGATGGGTGGGTCACATTTAAAAGAAACAGCCAAATAACATTGTCTGCTCTAAACTGGTTTCTCTTGAATAACGCATGTAGTTAATGTCTGACACATTAAAATTCCCAATTGGTGAGACCTTTTCAAAGCATCTCATCAGCATTGAGCAAATCCAGCTTGCCACGGCAGGAGGATTGCTCTCTGTCAGACTTTGTTTTGCCACCCTGTGGTCAGGCCTGATATTTGCTTAGTCAGACCATCGATCAGCCCTGGAGTCTTTCTCCTGTGCCTAACCCCTCAAGTGTTGAGCTTCATCACAGATGCCGCTGTATCTTGAGATTTGATTGGTGCGTCGTGGCTGGGCCCTCGGACCTGTGGTGGGGACTGGAGAGGGAAGATAATTTTGCTGACATTCACAGATATCTAAAGGTTCGAGAAAGGCACTCTATGGAACATTTGTTTGCTCGAGGGCACATATACGTTGATTGCCAACAGTGAGCTTAGGTACTGAATATAAAGCAGTTTTACTTATTTTTAGCAATGGACAAGTGTGGCAACATGCTCACCAAGCCTCACAATCTGCTGCCTCTTGCATTTTGCTGTTATTCTTGCCACAAAGGCGGATCATAGTGGTGCCAACCAGGGCACATCTGCTTGTCCTCGGGGCTTCTGCAACATGGAGACATTTGGCCATGATATGAATTCAGAAAGGTCAGAGAAGGCCATGCAGTTTCGTGCACAGGACAAAGTCATGGAGTCAGATTTGTACACTGGGAAATCTAATGTCCACACATTTGCGAGCATAAATCATAATAAAGAATAACACAATTTAAATTTCAAAAGAAAATGTTTTCTTTGTTCGTGATTTCACTCTTAGAGTGAATTTCAACCCCCCACTTTAAAAAAAACCCATTTTCTATTTCTTATTAATCCATTTTTTCTCGATAAATTAGAGTTAAATGCAGTCAAACATTAATACACAAAATCAACTTGTTCGCTCCTTTTAATGGTAAATGTTGCACCAAATGCCTGTGAGTGAAAACTTCCCATCACTGGCGCTAGAGAGTTTGCATGTTCAAACATGACTTTCATCTGCAGGCATCTGCGGTACTCTACTCTTGGTCTTAAATGTCACATCAGCATTTGATTGATCTGATTTAAACTTTATCCTGTTACCCTGAATCAAGATCATGTGTAATTGCAGTTTAAGGGTTCTGTATTGTTTTGTTGTGTGGGTCAATATTTCATTACCAGAATCTGATCAGTTTTAAATCACTTTTAAAAGATTTAGGCTGCCTCCATTGAAGTTGTTTGTTTTTGTCATACAAGTCATCATGTAAAACGTATTGTAACATTCAAGAAAAACTAAAGATTTTGGTTTTCACATTGGATCATTAGACGTTTTATACTTGCTTTCTACACAGGATTTTTATTTTAAATGTTGTTAGTTTGTGAAAAAAATCTACATGGCTCTTTATCCAATTTCTGATGTTTTATCCACCTCAAAGTTGCTTACCTGCTGGAGAACTCAGTTGACTTCTGGAAAGATTATAAAGTCGTGGATCTTATTTTGGATGGTACTCAATTCCATTCCATAAAAAATGACTATTACATTAAATATTTTTAAGGAACATCTTTAATTTATTTTGCTCAAAATATAAAATTAGCTGCCTTGAAGTGCATTTTCGAATGACAACGGAATATCTCATCTCATCTTCTTCCGCTTATCCGAGGTTGGGTTGCAGGGGCAGCAGCTTCAGCAGGAAAGCCCAGACTTCCCTCTCTCCAGCCACTTCATTCAGTTCTTCTGGGAGGATCCCAAGGCGTTCCCGGACAGCCGGGAGACATAATCTCCCCAGTGCATTGTAGGCCCCGTGTTCTCCTCTCGGTGGGACGTGCCCGGAACACCTCAGCAGGGAGGCGACCAGAGGGGTTCTTAATCAGATGTCCGAGCCAACTCATTTGACTCCTCTCGATCCAGAGGAGCAACAGCTCTACTCCGAACCCTCCCCGGATGACTGAGCTTCTCACCTTATCTCTAAGGGAGAGCTCGGTATGCAGGATCTTTTTCTTTTGGTTACGACCTACAGCTCGTGGACATAGCTGAGGGTGGACCACGACGGACCGATGCATAGTCCGCATCACTGCAAATGCTGCATCCATCTGGCTGTTGATCTCCCGCTCAATTTCCCCCCACGCCTGAACAAGACCCCAAGATACTCAAACTCCTCTACTCGGGGAAGGACCTGATCGCTGACCTGGAGAGGGCATGCCACCTTTTTTTCAACTGAGGACCATCGTCTCAGATTTGGAGGTGCTGATTCTTATCCTGACTGTTTCACACTCAGTTGTGAATCGTTCCAGTGAGTGTTTGAGATTACGGCTTGATGAAGCCAACAGAACCACATCATCTGCAAAAAGCAGGGATGCAATACAGGGCTGCGTCTAGACATTCTGTCCATAAAAATTATGAACAGAATTGGTGACATAGGGCAGCCTTGGCGGCTTTAGAAACTCATAGTGGACTACATTCACCCCCGGGCCCTACCCACCAAGGAGCTTTAAACCCATCTCAGTGAATTCAACCCCAGAGATCGTAGAATCCGCTTCAAAATCCCCAGGCTCTGATTCCTCATAGGAAGGTGTGGTGGTGGAGTAAAAGAGGTCTTTAAAAATGCCTCTAACGGGGTGTTTACTGCATCAATTCACAACATCCTGAGTCGAGGTCAGCAGGACCGCATCCCCACTACACACTGTGTTGATGGTGCATTGTTTTTGCCTCCTGAGACGTCGGATGGTGGACGAAAATTTCCTTGAAACCACCCGGAAGCAATTCTCCATGGGTTTTTGCTTCGGAGACTACCAGAGCCGCATGCCGCTTGGCCCGTCAGGTGCCTCCGGAGTCCTGTGGGAAAAAAAGGCCCGATGCGACTCCTTCTTATGCCTGACAGTATCCCTTACAGCTGGGGTTGCTACCACGACAGGCACTGACGGTCCACTTGGACTCAATGTCCCCTGCTTCTTCCCGGAAATGAGCAGCACGCGGCCACACTGCCATCCACCCCCACCATCGGAGACAACTCACCACCAGGTGGTGATCGGTTGACAGCTCCGCCCCTCACTTTACCCGAGTGTCCAAGACATGTGGGTGCAAGTCCAATGACTCAACCACAAAGTCAATCATTGAACTGCGGCCTATACTTGAACATGGCGTTCATTACCGTGGGAGACCTGGGTTCAAATCTAGGTCGGTCCACCTGTCTGGAGTTTGCATGTTTTCCGTGTTTTGCGTGGGTTTTCTCCGGGTACTCTGGTTTCCTCGCACATTCCAAAGACATGCATGGTAGGCTGATTGGACACTCTAAATTTCCACTAGGTATGAGTGTGAGCGTGAATGGTTGTTTGTCTCCTTGTGCCCTGCGATTGGCTGGCCACCAATTCAGGGTGTCCCCTGTCTCAGGCCTGAAGTCAGCTGGGATAAGCTCCAGCACCCCCCATGACCCTAGTGAGGATAAAGCGGTTCATAAATGAGATGAGGTTGTTTTGCTATGTGCCCAGTGATTCACAGGTGACGAGTTCAGGATGTATGCCCATCATTAGCTAGGATAGACTACAGCACCCCTATTCCGAGAATGACCAGTATAGTGAATGAATTAATTTTAAAAAGTGATGTAATTTGGATTGACCATCCATGGTATGTAACCTCTATATCGTCCTACTTTAGTGTAATAGCTAGATTATACATTTACTTGAGCTTTTAGAAATAGCAGTAACCTGTCAGGCCATAATGTACAGCATAGACTAAGTGTATAGCCTTGTTTACCCAAGGGAGATCAGAAGTTAAAATATTGTTTAAGAGTTCTAAAAATACACTGCTGTTTTATTTATTCATCAATGTGAGCATGACACACTCACACTTTCACATGTTTTTCTTCTTGTTGACCATCTATCCGCCACCACGTCCCTCAGAATCAACTGGAGATTGGGTTTAAATAAGCAGCATTTAACTAGTGGAGTGTCTTTTGTACAACAGGAAAGGCTTAATGTTAATTATTAATAGTTTTCATTCTCAAGCTATAACACAACAAATGGTAATGATTATATAAATGTGAATACCGTGATCCTTCACCACTTTGTGGCTTCAGTACATCGCAAATTTTATATTAAGTATTAAAGGAATTTTGGAATGTGGGACTGCAGTACCCAGGGGAAACCCACGCAGGCCAGGGGAGAACATGCAAAATCCCCACAGGTGGACTGACTTGGATTTGAACCCAGGACCCCAGAGCTGTGAGATCGACGGGCTTACCACTCACTTGCAGGGCCGTACAATTTCAATTAGTTATTCATTTTTCTTCTGTGTGAGCCTTAATAATATTTTTGTTTAACACTCTTTGACAAGATTCAATCATTTAACCAGTGCTGTGCCGTCAGGGCCTTCTCTGCTGGCCTAAGAAATATCTGAATCAGAGACTGATGTTAATTATATTTTGTCCATGAATACTTATTAAATAATTCCAAATTGTCTGTTAGCTTCCTTTCATTGCTTTTCCCCTGGGTTGCACTGCTTCCAGATGTGTGTTTTCATATTGAAGCATTTAACCAATCACATTTCAGCCATTATTTGTTGCCAGGGTCAGAAATCTGCCTCAAAGCCTTCACAATCAGTTCTGCAGTCTTTTGCTGCATTAAACCAGCGTCGCTAAGACTGTTGCTTTAACCAATCAGAATTTGATTTGGTGACACCAAGGCCTTCTCGCAGGCGTAGGGATACGTCATTGCCTTGTCGCAGGCGTACGGCTACGTCATCGCTTTCACCAACTATGATTGGCTAGTGATAGAGTGCACTAGCCAGAGCTAGCAAGCTGTATCTGTAGCGAGCTGCACAAGCAAATATATTGTTGTGTTGATTTAATAGCGGTTTTGTCAACCCGCAATGGTTGATGGAGGAGAAGAAATTGATTTGTTTGCAAATTTACTGTCAAAGCCATTTTCAAGACGGACTTTTCAAGAAAAAAAGCTGGACATCATTAAGAAAGGTCGGACAACTCCAAAGCAAGCAAGCCTGTCACAACCGGGAACGAACATTTTCAGCAGTAAATTGAATAAAAACGTTTGCCAGAAACACGATAGGATAGGCTCGACTTTCAGCATTAGCTTCGATGGCGATAGAAAGGAAGGAGGAAAGAAAGGAGGATGGATATTGTGTATAGGTAAAAAGGATTTTTGGTGAGTAAAATATGGCTATATTTTGTATGAGGTTATTATTGATGATTTTTTAATGTGTCGCAAGCTGTAGCTGCAGTAGAGGTTTTATAGCTATAAAATAGTTTGTGAGGGTTGGATTGATTCGCTGAAGGCGTCGCTAGGAAATGCACAGAGCACCGCTGCTAGTGTGTAAACATTTCTCTTAAAAGGTCTGAAAGTCTAGAAGTGTTTAGCATTAATATGTGCAGGAGGTTGGGGTCATGTATGTCATATTAATGGTGGAAAATGTTAATTGTTTAAGTTGCTCTTAATCTTTATATCACAAAAACTGGCATTTGAACATCAGCGCGTACACATTTTATATCCATTTTAGTGAATTTAAAGACATAAAACATTCCACTTGAATATGAAAAGTTACATAAAGAGTTGATCTTGCAAACAACCAGTTCCTGTATATTCAGATTGTAATATTCCCTTTAGCTATTGATCACTGCTGTGGTCCCAAAATTACTCCAAACACATCAAAGACATTGAACCGGGTGACACCTGTCAGGACAACAAACAAGGGCATTCCAATTTATTTTTAGTTTATCCCACTGAAACCTTTTTGGTGCTATTTATATATATCTACTCATATTAATCAGATGCTGCAAATAGTAAAAGCTATCTTAAAAATGATCATTATTGTTTTTTTATTTATTTGTTATTTTGATTTTAGAAAATCAATGAAAAGCTTAAATGCTGATTTTGTTTTTACAGGAAAACCTAATGAATTGTAATTAAAAATGCAAATGTGTGAATGCAAAAGGGCCCTACAACTATAAGTGTTTGTATGCAATGGAACACTCGATGGAAGAAATGCAATGGCCCGGTGACGAGTGGTTAGCATATCGGCTTCACAGTTCTAGGATCAAGGTGGGATCCCGAGTTCTGCAATTGTTTCGTATAAATCACCTTTGTGTAATATATGGTTGCTCAAAGACTCTAAATCAGGGGTGGCCAAACTGGTCATGGAGGGCCGCTGTGGGTTCAGTTTTTTGTTCCAACCAATCCAGCACAGACACTTTGACCAATGAGATTTCTGCAGAAAACAAGAAGTACCTGACTGCAATCCACTCATTGCACTTGTAGGACACCAGATTGGTGAAAAGGTGTCCTCTTCATTGGTTGGAATGAAAACCCGAACCCACTGCGGAATTGTTTGGACATCCCTGATCTAAATCCTGTCTGTAAATGAGGATTTTTTTTAGATTTCCGAAAAAGGATGCAAAGGGTTAATAACAAAAATGAAAAACTTCTAGGGGCTGACATTTTAGAACGAATTTGACATCTAATATGCCCAAGCTCCTTTGTGCTAGACGTAACTTATGAACGCCAGCAAACGATGCTGGCTTATCATTTTTAGGCCATGAGGCAAATTAAAATGGTAGATCAAGTTCCTTAATGAGTGGTTAGCGTGTCAGACTCACAGTTCTAGTGTCCAGGGTTCGATCCCAAATCCGGACCTGCCTGAGTGGAGTTTGCAAGTTCTCCTCAGGCCTGCATGAGGTTTTCCGGGCACGTCGGTGTCCTTCCATACAAAACAGGCATTGTAGGCTCGTAAAGACTCTAAATTGCCAATAGGTGTGACAGTGAGCGTGAATGGTTGTACGTCTCCAGGTGGCCTGCAATTCGCTGGCCACCAATTCAGGGTGTCTCCTTCCTGGTACCCACAGTTGGCTCCAGCAACCTCCGTGACTCTTGTGAGAATAAGCGGTACGGAAAAGGGTTAGTGTTATGAATCCGGTCAGAAATGCATATGTATAAATGTATTCTAAATTACAGTGGCCCCTCTACTTACAAACATCTTTACAGGGGTTGAATCATACCTTTTCTGAGAAGCCAGAAAATCCACGGGCTGGGTAGCCTCAATGGCCAGGGGGAGAAGACAGGACCTTGTCTAGGGCCACAGCCTACACTGCGTCAGTGACCGTATTCAACCTGACTCTATGTGACATGGCAGGCCTGCTCCATTACCAAAGCTTGCACCCATGGGTTAAGATGGAGATCAACCAGGGGTCCAAAACCTGAGCAGTCCATTAACAGAGCTCCTCGCAGAAAAAAACAACTGGCGGGTGACTCTTTAATCTCAGTTCCTAGCCCTCTGGCCCCAATGGGGCCTGGCAGACTAGAAATATTGCCTGCGACTGCCCGGAAGGCAAGCGGGCAGGTTGACGGAAGGCATCATCCAACTGCAGCAAGGCCCGCTAAGAACCACAAACGCAATTTGGGGAAAAATGTGCTGCACGATGAGGACGGAACCCAGCTGAGGGGCCCCCAGGCCCCACAGTGGAAGCCTCGCCCCAATGCAGGCCCAACAACTGTTACCCAGTTAATATTTTTTCTCTCCAGAGCAACACCGCAGAAGTACTTTCAAAAGCTGGCCAGGCTCCAAATTTTCCACAAGTCTTATTTGCGACACTATCACAACTGCCACGAGAAAGGAAAATTAGGACCGGAATTAAGTTGTCACGGAAACTTAGAGTTTTTCTGGGGGTCTGTCTACCTTGGGCCTTAGATGACTTTATTGGTATTAACACTCGCACTGTGCATGCACTCATTTTGAGTGAATATTCCAGACAAGTGAAGCTGAACATTGTGACCAGCGTGCCGTAAATGAAACAATTTAACTATATGGCTGACTGTACAAAGCAGACTTACTCTGCTTTGATCAGCACCTCAATGAATGTATGCTGAAGTTATTGGACCCATCCTTATTTGAAACATTTATTGCAAATTCCTCACAAAGATTAAGTTCTAATGTTTAAAAGTTGTAATTATAGATGCATCTGTAAAGAACAAAGAAGTTGATTCAGTAAAGATTTAAGACTGCTATTAGACTGTCTTCCCTTGACTACTTCTACTTGTCTCTTAATTTAAACTGAAAAAGACTCTTCCACTTTAATCCATTTCTCTGACCTTCTATTATTTTCAACAAAAGAAATACTCACGGAAATGAACCTAATGCATTACTGATCCAGCACCCCTTAATACAATCTTTTATTTTAGATTTCCAATGGCTTGTCTGTCAATCGGTGTGTCTACATATGCATCACTATGCATTATGCAGCCCACGTTTTAGCATGAGGTGACTCCACACAAGCTTCTGAGATGGATATTTGACATTGAAATCACTGAAATGGGTGTTGCTGCATATGGCAGATCGAGACGTCACTGCTGAGATAGATGGTGATAAAGATGATAGGATGGAGTTCTAAAAGACTCATCTGTCTCCTCTAACAATATACATTGTGTGTGCGTAGGTGTGTGCATTTGGGAATCTTACAAGCTCTGTTCCACTCTTCAATAACCTGGCTGTCTCCGCTTTTACTATATTCAAAATGGACTATAAGCAGGGCCTGCAGGGAGACCTTTTCTCACTGTCAAGAAGCTATAGAACAAGCTTGATGGTTAAAAGTCTTGCAGAGGCATGAGAAATTACTCATTACTCCAAACACTCATAAGGTGCCTGAGAAGCGTTGAAAGTTAGACTTTGAACAAAGACATAGTGTCAGGCACCAGACCAGACTGGTGGCTGGTTGTGCCTGCCATCCAATCACAGGCCCAGCCCCTAATGACTCAAGTGCTTCCAGGTGTGAGTCATTAGCCAGTGAGGAGTATTTAAAGCCGCGCCGCTGGATCGTCTTATCAGTTCACTGTTAGGTACCCTCTCGTATTTTCTCCTCGCCTGCCTTTATTGATCTACGACCTCTTGTTTTGTTCCCAGGATTCCGACCCCGTTCAGCCCCACGACCACGGACCACGGACAACGACTTCACCCTTGCCCTTTGTACCCTCCACTGGACTTCACGGCTACCGACCTTCCTTCTACGACTAACGACTCGCCTACGCTATTCCCTCTTGTGCCTTTGCCCGTCTCTTGGACGATTCTAATAAAGATTTGAGAACCAGACTCGCAGCCCTTGCCTGCGTTGGGGTCCTCCATCCCCGATCGTAACACATAGCAATATATAAGCATTTCATTTCAGGTGACTAGTTTTATAACGTTTGATTGGATTGATTATACCTACACTTTTCACCCCATCTTGCGCACTATGTCATCTTCCGTTTATTTTCATTTCAGCGTTGTAATTGTTTTTGTCCAAGAATTTCAATCGTCTTATTAGAAAATAATTAATAGGTGTTGTGTAAGAAATTGGAAGAACATGACCACTGCCGAAATAAGAGTCCTTTTTTCCCGTTTGACCAAGGGATGTACATTTAATAATTGGACATGCCGGTGAACAGGCTATTCTGTTGATTTAATCTGAATAATTTCGACAAATCTTCAATTGGCTGGGATAGGCTCCAGCACCCCCCGCTACGCTTGTGAGGATAAGTGGTTCAGGAAATGTGTGAATGAATGAATTTCCCCAAGACTGCTTTGAGCAAGTAATGAATGATGTTTGGCCAATGAGTTTTTTTTAGCTAAACTGCAATAAAATATACCAGCATTAGATAGTTAGTATGCGGGTAAGCTGCCTAGTTAACATTTGCATGGGACCCCAAAATTTACTTGGCCAGTGTTGCCGAAAGTATTCTGTTCTGTTGATTTAATCTAAATATTTTCCTCAAGACTGCTTTGACCAAGTGAATATGTTACAGTCATGGGGGGAGGGCCCCGAAGCAGGCAAACACACACAAGCTTGACGTGGTGTTTTCTATTTATTGTTTGTGAACAAGGGCTGGGCGAAGGTACAAGTCTGAGCGTGAATGGTTGTTCGTTTCCTCATGCCCTGCTATTGGCTGGCCACCAATTCAGGTTGTCCCACACCTCGTGCCCGAAGCTGGATTTTCGCAAAACTAACTGGTATAAGCTCCAGCACCCCAGTGATCATTGTGAGGATAAAAAGAAAAAGAATGGATTAATTGTGTGATATGTATATGTCTTGTAATTTTTCAAATTATTTCTCCAGCTTGTTCACTCTGATTTGGCTTAGTCCATTTTCTGCTTTGTGCACCAGCCACTACTGGTGAACAGTAAAAATCTTGAATGTGACGTTCAGCCTTGTTTCTTGACCTGAGGCTTTTTTGGACAATGTTTTTAATACTTCTTTGTTTATTGGGAGAATGCAGCAGTCTGTGTGATTAACACATTTTCAAGTGTTGATGAAAAGACCAGACACAACAGCCTTCAGTGTATGTGCCACTCACCCACATACTGTTAGCACCAAGACTGAGCCCTATGGAAAACTTGCTTGCAATTTAAAAGATGTACAAGATATTTAATGCTATTCTACATGGCACTAATTTATCCTCATGAGACTTGAATGCCTCTAACGGGGTGTTTACTGCAGTCACTGCTGCATGAAGCGCATCCTATTATGCACTGTGTATAAAAGAAAGAATAGAGATATTCTTTTTTTCATTCTGTTATAAGGCTACTATGAACTCAACACAACTGGAAGGTTGTGTTAGTCTTCTGTGATCACTTCCTTAATTTATTATGATGGTTACCTTGTCCATTGATGCATGAAGAGAAATGTTTTATTAAAATATTAAATTTGTTAGGGTTAGTTGGGTTTTGGTTGGTTTTTGCTTTTCGCCTCTTGTGTCCCTCTGGGCTTCCTTCCTCTCGTAAACAGCTGTGTACTTTGTAACCAACCCTTGTCTGTCTATTTAAACCCTGTGTGTTTGTTAGTCATTGTCAGATCGTCTAACTTTTTTGCTTCATGCCATGTTGCCATGCCAGGTGCCATGTTCCCTGTTCCTCGTTTCTTCCATGTCAGGTTTGATTTTGTTATTTATTGCTTGCTAAGTCCTGTTATTTTCTTGAATCCCCTCCTGCCTCAGTTATTAAAGTTTAGTTAGAACACTCCACGTCCTTTTCCCCGTGATTGCTTCCCTGCATTTGGGTCCAACCACGCTCGACGCCACACTTACGTAACAACATTGATCAGTTCCTTTTTATGCACACTTATCTGATGCATATTTCACCATAATTATTAAGGCAGAATTCTAGCATACTGCAGTCTTAATGCATTCAGTACCAAACATCACACCACAAGATATCTGCTTCTTTCGAGTGCCAAAGAATATTGTTTTCTACAGCTACACCAACAGACAACTTACAAGAGAAAGATTAAATTCCTGTCTAGGTGACCCGCTGTGTTGTGGTGGCCTGGAAATGATTCCCACTTGTGTAGGCTTGTGTCAGGAAGAGCAGTAAAACATCATAATCAACAGTGTTTATAAATCTTTAATGGTAAATGAGTTGAACATAATTAAGGTTAATGTTCAGCCCAAAAATTCAATTTCAATTAGAGATTCTTAGACAGAATAAAATTTAAAAAATAAAGTTCAAGCTCAAGGTCTTTTGTATGTTATTTCCATCAAATATTTGTGAAAAATTAACAAAATCTTAGTAAAATATCCACCCACGCATGCAATAAGAGGGTTTGAAAGATGTACATGTATTCTCAATATAGGTTGTTTTGTTCCAATTTCCACATTCCAGTTTATTTAACTTTTCAATTTAATAAAGGCTGGTTGCCATTGGCTCCAGCAAATCATTGCTATACAAATAAGACCCCTCAGAAAAGTCAAGGAATCACCAGTCTTTATCACATTAGTAGTTATTTTATCGTGTGTTGAAAAAAAGCCAAAAAATACACGACACTAAAGTTTTGTCATTTCAAAAGGCATTTTCTTGGCTTGATGAAACTGAATTTTTATTTATCTGAGGCAGCTTCAGCAGAGAAGCTCAGACTTCTCTCTCCACAGCCTCTTCATCCAGCTTTTATGGAAGGATCCAAAGGAATTTGGGACAAGTCTACCAAGCATGTGGTCTCCTTCCAGTGTAAGGGGCCCGGAACATCTCACAAGGGAGGCCTCCAAGAGGCACCCTTATCTGGCTCGGCTCAATCTGGAGGAGCAGCCCCTCCCGGATGACTGAGCTTCTCACTTTATCTCTATGGAGAGTCTGGACACCATGCGGAGGAAACTCATTGTATCCACTTGTATTTGGGATCTCGTTTTTATAAATTTTTAATGGTAAATGAGTTGAACATAATTAAGGTTAATGTTGAGCCCAAAAATTCAATTTGAATTAGAGATTCTTAGACAGAATAAAATTTAAAAAATAAAGTTCAAGCTCAAGGTCTTTTGTATGTTATTTCCATCAAATATTTGTGAAAAATTAACTAAATCTTAGTAAAATATCCACCCACGCATGCGATAAGAGGGTTTGAAAGATGTACATGTATTCTCAATATAGGTTGTTTTGTTCAAATTCGGGATCTCGTTTTTTTGGTCACGACCCACACCTTTTTACCGTGATGAGGGTACAGATATGTATAAATCGACAGTTCCTCCTTCACCACGACGGACTGACGCAAATTTTGCATCACTATAGACGCCGGACCAATCCGCCTATTGTTCTCCTTCTCTGTTCTTCAATTTCTCGGAAACAAGACCCTTGAGATACTTAAATTCCTCCACTTGGGGAAGGACCTCATCCCTGACCTGGAGAGGGCTTGCCACCTTTTTCCGACTAAGGACCATGGTCTCGGATTTGGGAGTGCTGAATCTATCCCAACCGCTTCACACTTGTTGCGTATCGTTCCAGTGAGAGATGGAGATCGCAACCAGATGAAGACAACAGAAACACATCATCTGCAAAAAGCAGGAATACAATACTGGTTCGACCAAACCAGACCGCCTCAATGCCAAGGCTGCATCTAGATATTCTGCTCATAAAAGTTATATACAGAATTGGTGACATAGGGCAGTTTTGGCGGATTCTAACCCCCCACTGGAAACGGATCAGACTTTACTGCCAGCTACGTGTACCAGGTGTAATATATTGATAATGATAGTTGCCTCGGGTTATGGAAGTGTGTTTAACCACGCCACCTGGAGCCGTGGGGTAGCACAGCGTAACCCGGACGTAGTAGTGTTGTGTGTCCGGTTTGTTTGTGTGTGTGTGGTTGGACAGTGGCAATAAAGAGCTAAACGTGTTTTACCCTGGCTCCGCCGTCTATTGCTGTTATGGATATATTAACAGTTATATAAACTGCAAAGTTATTACAGTGGCGACGAGGATGGGATCCCTTTCCAGGCGGTAGGGATTAAAAGTTTCGGACGAGGAGATTAAGGCGTTACAAGGAGGTAACGTGACTTGCAGACTAGCATTAGCACGAGTGCTAAGCTAACGGCGGCGCTGCATCATGGCCAGATTCCTGGGAAATCTCGGCGAATACGAGGCACTTAAAGAAGATTTTGAATCTTACTTGGAACGTTTTGAGCAATGGATGATCATCAACGAAGTGGAGGAAGGTAAAAAAACCAACGTGTTCCTGTCTATAATAGGTGCAGAGGCCTACGGACTGTTGAAGGGCCTTTGCATACCAGAGAAGCCTAGTAGCCTCTCATATGAGGTGCTAAGTGGAAGATTAGCATCTCATTACAACCCGAAACCGCTGGTGATCGCGGAGCGATTCAAGTTTCAAAAGAGGAATCAGAGAGAGAACGAGTCTGTGTCGGATTATATCGTGGCGTTGAAGCAGCTATCCAGCCACTGCGAATTTGGTCTTCATTTGGACGAAGCAATGAGAGACAGATTTGTTTGTGGATTGAGAGTGGAAGCTATTCAGAGAAGATTACTCACGGAGCAAGATCTAACATTTAAAAAAACATGTGAACTGTCGTTGTCCATGGAGATGGCATCAAAGAGTACGTTGGAGTTTGCTAGCAAAATGGAAGAACCTGCCACATTAAATAAGATTGACCAGGAAAAGACAAGCAAAAGTGAGTGGAAATACCAACCAGCCACCAGCGATTGGAAAAGTAAAACCACAAGTGGAAAATTCAGACCACAGAGAAGAGGAAATCACCAACCCTGTTACAGATGTGGACTAAGCAACCACGCCGCTCATGAATGCAGGTATAAAGGAGAGACATGTTACAAGTGTTCAAAAGTAGGACACAGCAAGGATGTGTAAAACTAAAAATTGGCAAGGACACACAGTATGTAAAAGGAAATCAAAATGAGACAACAGGAAGTGCGGATGATGAACGGTGGGAGTCGTATCGCTTGAATGCCGTGTATCCCACAAATGCTGTCGGGAATTGGAGGAAGGAAATGACAGTACGGGTCATATTAGAAGGAACTCCTCTCGAGATGCAACTGGACACAGGAGCGGCTGTAACACTGGTTTCGGAAATTGTGTATAAGAAGCATCTCTCTCATCTGCCTTTGGAAGTAAGTAAAGTGCAGCTGTCAACTTTTTCCGGAGAGAACATTCCTTTGATGGGACAAGTGACGGCCAAGGTAAAATATGGAACCCAGGGTGGGGAGCTACCATTAGTGATCGTAAAAGGTGACAGACCAGCCCTACTTGGCCGTAACTGGCTCCAAAACTTCAAACTGGACTGGGCACGCATCTTCTCAGTTATACCAGCAAGGGGCGGTAACGACGCAGATGTGGATACAGTGTTGCAGAGACACAAAGCAGTGTTTGCTGAGGAGTTGGGCACTATTCGAAATTTTAAGGCCAACATTACAGTAAAGCCAAATACCAAACCGATCTTCAGGAAGGCCAGACCAGTGCCATATGCATTAAAGAATGCAGTTGAGACTGAGTTAAATCACCTAGAGAAAGCTGGCATTATCTCAAAGAAAGAACATAGTCAGTGGGCCGCGCCCATAGTAGTGGTACCCAAAGCAGACAAGTCAATTCGTATCTGTGGAGACTATAAGGTCACAGTAAATCAAAGTGTGGAAGAGGAGACCTATCCACTACCAAACGTTGAAGACCTTTTTGCCACCCTAGCTGGAGGCATTCTTTTCAGCAAGTTAGACTTGTCACAGGCTTACCAACAGCTGGAGTTAGGAAAAGACTCAGAAAAGTATTTGACAATAAATACTCACAAAGGACTGTATGTGTATCATAGACTTTCATACGGAGTGTCCAGTGCTCCTTCCATATTTCAGAATGTGATGGACCAGATACTCCAAGGCTTGGAGCATGTCACCTGTTTTTTAGACGACATTTTGGTCACAGGAAAGACAAGAGCTGAAGAAAATCTGAGAAATCTGGAGGAGGTACTGAGCCGCCTGGAGAGCTACGGGGTAAGAGTGAAAAGAGCAAAATGTGATTTCATGCAGGAGAAAGTAGAATACCTGGGGCATCTGATAGATAAGGAGGGACTGCACCCCACTGCGACAAAAGTGGCAGCCATCGTTAATGCACCCCAGCCTACAAACGTCACAGAGCTACGGTCTTTTCTAGGACTATTAAACTATTATGGTCGGTTCATGAAAGACCTGTCGACGGTGCTGCAGCCGCTACATCAACTACTGAAGAAGGAAGTTGATTGGCAATGGACTACTAAATGCGCAGCAGCATTCAAAGATGCAAAAGAACAGTTAGTAAAAAGCTCAGTAGTAGTGCACTATGACACCAAGAAACCCCTGAGATTAGCTTCCGATGCATCCCCTTATGGAATCGGGGCTGTCATATCTCACATAATGGAAAATGGAGATGAGAAACCGATCGCATTTGCATCGCGTACATTGACAGAGGCAGAAAGCAAATATAGTCAGATAGAGAAAGAGGCTTTGGCCATAATTTTTGGCGTGACTAAATTTCATAAATATTTATATGGCCGAAAGTTCAGTTTAATAACTGACCACAAGCCCCTTCTTGCTATTTTGGGACCTAAGTCTGAAATTCCCACTTTAGCTGCTCTGCGAATGCAGCGCTGGGCGCTGAGCCTGATGGCTTATGACTACAGTATAGAGTACAGAACGTCAGCAGAAAATGCCAATGCAGATGCGTTATCTAGACTGCCGGGGAAGGAAAAGGATAACACAGCGGAGGAAAACAGCATCTTCTATTTCTCAGTAGTAGATGAGCTTCCCGTGCAAGCTACAGAGATTGCACAGAGCACTCTCAGGGACCCAGTCCTATGCAAAGTACTGGAGCTGACTCGGTCTGGATGGCCAAGTCAAAACAAGGACGAGAGACTGAAACCATACTTTTTCAGGAAAAATGAACTGTCGGTGGAACAAGGTTGCATATTGTGGGGAATTCGAGTTATCATTCCACCAGCACACCGAGAGCGACTACAGCATGATCTTCACCTAGGACACCCGGGAGGGTGCAGGATGAAGGCCTTGGCCAGGAGCTATTTGTGGTGGCCGCAGTTGGACAGTGACATAGAACATACAGTACAACAATGTGACGCCTGTCAGAGTGTGAGGAAACTACCTGCAACCGCACCTCTACACGTCTGGAAATGGCCGACTAGAGTTTGGCAGAGAATACATATTGACTTTGCAGAGAAAGACCAACACCACTTTTTAGTACTAGTGGACAGTCATTCAAAATGGCTGGAGGTCATCGCCATGGCAACAACCACAGCAACCAAAATGATTGAGGCGTTGCGGAATATTTTTGCTTCCTACGGGCTTCCTGAGGAGATTGTTTCTGACAACGGACCTCAATTCACTTCGCAGGAGTACAAGACATTCCTGCTGAGCAACGGAATAAAACAAACTTTGGTACCAGCTTACCATCCCGCTTCCAATGGAGCGGCAGAGCGAGCAGTTCAGACAGTGAAAGCATCACTGCTGAAACAAGTACTCGAGGAGAAGAAACAAAAGGTCACAATAACTATGCAGCACAGGCTAGCTAACTTCCTGATAGCATACAGGAGTACACCGCACACTGTTACAGGATGTGCACCAGCGGAACTGTTTTTAAAACGTCAAATCAGGACCAGGTTCAGCTTACTGAAACCAGATCTCGCTCGAGTGGTGGAAGCAAAACAAGAGAAGCAGAAACACTATCATGATAGAACCACCTCCAAGCTGAGACATCTGTCTGAGGGTGACTCAGTTCTGATCCGGAATTTCCGTGGAGGGAAGGAGAGGTGGACAAAAGGAACAGTGGAAAAGAGACTCGGACCAGTCACCTACCTGGTGTGGAATGGTGTGAGCCGACGCTCGATCCACATTGATCATCTGCTGTACAACCAACCGTCCAGACCAGAGACATTGGAGCTTCCGGATGAGCAGCTGGACATCACAAACAAGTACCCTGTGGTGGTTCACGCAGATGTGGGGGGGAAAGGCACACCTGGAGCAGTAGGTGGTAGCCCGTATTCACCTGAAGAGACACGTGTAACATCTTCGCCAGGCTCAGTGGCCTGTGACAAGACAGTTACACCTGACAACCGAGCAGTCAGTTCCCCAGAGGTGTGTGGGCGCAGATACCCAGTGAGAGATAGAGCACCTCCGAAGCGACTGAATTTGTGATCGGTCAGTTGTGAGGAACGTCGTTCCTAAAATAAAAGAGTTCCTGTTCATACAAAAATGTGAAAAGAGTTCCTGAGATTGAAATGTCAAAGACTGGAATATTGAGTCTAGTGGTTGTGTTAGCAGTAATAATTTAGTTACAAGTTGAGAAGTAAAATTATAAAAAGTTAATGAGGCAAAGATAATTGTTGGAGTTGAGTGCTAAGTCTAAATAGGAACTTCATAGTTAAAGGGGGAGGAGTGTAATATATTGATAATGATAGTTGCCTCGGGTTATGGAAGTGTGTTTAACCACGCCACCTGGAGCCGTGGGGTAGCACAGCGTAACCCGGACGTAGTAGTGTTGTGTGTCCGGTTTGTTTGTGTGTGTGTGTGTGGTTGGACAGTGGCAATAAAGAGCTACACGTGTTTTACCCTGGCTCCGCCGTCTATTGCTGTTATGGATATATTAACAGTTATATAAACTGCAAAGTTATTACACCAGGCTCAACACGGGGGGCACACTTTCTCCAAGTCCACAAAACATACCCAATCACAACAACCCCCCACAGGTGGTGACAACAGTGTTCCTAGAATCATTGGGTACACAAACCCCACAACAACGATAAGAGGGTGACTCATCAAGGAGAATAAGAGAAATGGAGAAATAAAATCGTCAATAACTGTTACTTTTCAGGTCAAACAAAAGGGAAAATAATCTGAAAACTCAGCTACCTTTAAGTGTACAGTAGTACCTTGAGATACAAGCTTAATGCATTCCGGGACTGAGCTTGTACGCCGATTTACTCGTATCTCAAATCAACGTTTCCCATAGAAATGAACTAAAAACAAATGAATTAGTTCCAACACTGAAAAAAAACACCAAAAAAACAGGATATTGAAATGGAAAACTCTTTTTATTTGTTCTAATTCGCCATCTGTTAACAGACTAACAAATAACTAGTGGCTATGATGTTTAATGGTACTAAAATTAGACGTATTTCACGGCGGGGAGAGAGGGACAGAGAGACAGGGGGAGAGAGACTTTTTGCATGGCAACGCGCTCGTAACATAACATACCATAAACAAATTTAAATGAACTTGGATTACGAAACAGACACTCAAAATAAATTTAATCTAACCTTACACTAAATTTAATTCTAATTTTGTTTTAAATTTTTATACCTTTCTTCTCCCGGGTTGGCTCTATTTACCCCGCCTCCACCCTGACTTTCAGGTGCAGTTTTTAAACAGAACCTATCGAGGGTTGTTTGGATTTGTCTTCCCTTCAAAATATTCCAAAAATGATGCACACAAATGTCTTCACAATAACATTATGCACGACTGCTTGCCAATGGGAAGTAGTATACTTCTCTCGTATTAACGAGCAAGCTCTTCCACGCGTACACCATTCTAACGGGGGGGAAAAATGAAAAAATGCAACGCTCTGCCCAGTGCTCGTAGAGACATTTAAACGAGGGAGTTGTGGTGAGATAATGTTCTCATTAGCAGCTTCTCTGTATGCTCGTATATCAAAATTTGTCCCGTATCTCATGGTAAATATCCGCTCGCAATTTTACTCGTATCTCAAATTGCTCATATGTCGGGGCACTCGTATGTCAAGGCATTACTGTACTTTTAAACTCCAAACATATCCACATAATGAAGATTATTGAGAGGATTATTCCATCCTTTCCACCTACATACATTTTGTACATAAAGAGTTTTTGTAAGAGATCCTAGATAAGTAGTCATTATAAAACACTATTACAAGTCACTATTACAAATCCAATTTCCTACAGTTCCCTCATCTAATATCATCCGTCAACATGGAGGCCGTTCTAGACTTGTTTCTCTTCTCTAATATTATGGCTCTCCATTATATAAAACAATGCACCATGCACCAATGGCATTAGGACATGAGCAAAATGAAAATATAAAACCAATTGACCCTGCAAGCAAAAAGCTGTGTTTGTAATTCAAGTAACTTCTACCAGATGCGATAAAATTATGAAATTTCTAAAAGCAACTCGATAACAAAACATCGTCGGACTAATACTCGACAAGAATAGTGCAAATGTGTAATGATTCTCAACTCCTCAATTGTTATAATTAACTAATTTTAATAAAACTAATTTTAGTGATCATAATTTGATGTGTCCTATAAATTCACATCAAATTATGATCACTAAAATCTTCTTTATTTATTCATCCTCTTTTTTTGTTCATTGTGCATAATTATTGTAATTGAAATTCATTTCGCAAGGTGTAGTGTGAAGATATTGTATGGTTTTGCAATTTATTTCTCTACATGTTGGTGGGCGCAGTGATATATACAATAATGTATGTACAGTACTCTCCTTTCAAAAATGCATACTTTAACCAGACAATGTTATTGGTTTAAGGCTTTTAATTAACATTTCAGCACCACTACACTCTTTAAAATATGTTTTGTTCCATTCCATTGATTAAAATGTTGAGCCCGAATTTATTTTCAATGAGAAAATGTTGACGTGATTTCACTTTCTAGCAACCAACAATATAACTAATTACCAGGACAGATGGATTATATTACGAGCTACTGTAGCATTAGTTTGTCATGAAAGAATATTATGATGTTATTTATAAAAAAACACACTTTTAAGCCAAATTCCAATCATTAAATTGTCAGAATGTAGTTTGTAGGAATTTCAAACCGCCACTAAGCCCTCTGAATGCCATAGATGCATTATTGAAGATGTTAAGAGGCCTTTTTTTACTTTTATATTTAAAGCCAGCTAATGATCGATGCTATTAGCAAGGTAATATTTGCTCACCTTTTCCCTTTTTTCATGTGAAAGGTTAGCTCATACTGTGTGTTTATCTTCCTCATTGAGTCCGCTGCTAATGACAGGCTTGCTGCTGATATGGACATATTGATTTGAAAAAAACTGTATTGTGAAAACACAAAACATGTTACACAAAAGGCCAAAAAGGGCAGCAGACTGGTATTCACAGTTATAAAATTGAACCTATTCATCTGCAAAGGTCAAACATAAAAACAAAGAATCACAAGGCTGTACTTTATGTATATGTGATGTAAACGTACCTCATTAAATAAATGAATGACATTAATAGATATAAAATAGCTTAATCTATAGGGAAAAAAAGTTAAGATGCAAATTCTGACTTTCCTCGTTAAGCCATGATGCAATGCAAAATGTTACTGTGATATGGTTAAGTCTTGGAGAGCATGTTTTGTTCTCTCTTCTAATTTTAACAAAAAAAATAACATAGTCGGCCGGCGGCTTGAGTGGTTAGCACGTCGGCCTCACAGCTCTGGGGTCCTGGGTTCAAATCCAGGTCGGTCCACCTGTGTGGAGTTTGCATGTTCTTCCTGGGTCTGCGTGGGTTTTCTACGGGTGAGCGTGGAGGGTTGTTTATCTCGTTGTGCCCTGTGATTGGCTGGCCACCAATTCAGGGTGTCCCCTGCCTCTGGCCCGAAGTCAGCTGGGATAGGCTCCAGCACCCCCTGTGACCCTAGAGAGGATAAAGCGGTTCAGAAAATGAGAAATGAGTTGTACATTGGTGTAATTATTATTATTTTAATTAAGGAAACTAATGGATGAGTTGCATTGCAGTTCAAATAGAATCAGAAAGTTTTTGCCTGAATCTCCCAGATTATTTGGGAACTCTGTTCTTGTTCTCCTATTGTTTGTTTTTGAAAGTGCGCATACCATCTGTCTCCTCTCCTCCTTTTATAATTGATGGCCTCTTTAGGTGAAGGTTTGAATATTGAATGCAGCTCAGGAGTGGCGGTTTGCCCTTCAAACAGCCAAGGTATGTTAATATAGCGATGTTCTTGAGCCTTTTCTCCATCCCACAATTGTTGGGAGTTGTTAATGTTGAGGAATAAAGAGTGACTGAACATAATTAGGGTGGCTCGTTGGAGCGAGTGGTTAGCCGTCGGCCTCACAGCTCTGGGGTCCTGGGTTCAAATCCAGGTCACGTCCACCTGTCTGGAGTTTGCATGTTCTCCCTGCGCCTGCGTGGGTTTCCTCTGGGTACTCCGGTTTCCTCCCACATTCCAAAAACATGCATGTTAGGCTGATTGGACACTCTAAATTGCCCCTAGGCATGGGTGTTAGTGTGCATGGTTGTCCATCATCTTGTGTCCCCTGCGATCAGCTGGCCATCGATTCAGGTTGTCTCCCACCTCTGGCCCGGTGACAGCTGGGATTGGCTCCAGCACCCCCCGCGACCCTAATGAGGATAAAGCGGTTCAGAAAATGACATGAGAGATGAGATGTACATAATTAACGTTTTATACCTGATACATTATATATTTCTTACGCCATATGTTATTCAAGTAGTGGTTAGATACGAAAGATTCTGTCTAGTTAGTCATCCTTAGTTTGGCCTTGAAGCCCTCCTGTATGTCTACTTGCTTTTTGCCTTTGCCTTGCTCTGCCATTCACTTGTCACCCCCTGGTCTCTCAATAAAACGTGGTGATAAGCAACTGGTGGGCAGAAGACACTGTAGCTCTTGGGGGAAGAAGGCTCTTTCTGTGTGATGAGATTGTCTAAGAGTCTTCTCATTAAAAAATAAATTACTATATTCAACTTCTGCTTACTTTTTGCCAAATGTTAGACATATTTACCAAATAACGCGGACAAGATCCTCTGCTGCAGCAACAAATTCTTCTGGGAAAAATACAAAACAAAGGTAACAAAAAACAAAAAAAGCATGTTGCTAAACTTTTTTGATGACCCACATTCATAAGCCTGCAGAGAGACAGATTAAAGAATGTGTAATTATTTTGTCACTTATTTCATAAACTGGATTTATCAATTTGAACAATTTGGAAAAGGAAAAGGATATGGTTTTCCCAGGCAAGGGTTAGAGTTGTGTTTTTTTTTTCCATCCATTTGGATGTTCAGATCAGTGGATGTCATTTTTTGTCAATTACCCATTAAGGTTAATCCTCACTAGGGTTGCGGCGAGTGCTGGAGCCTATCCCAGCGAACTTTGGGGCGAGGAGATGAACAACCATTCACTCTCACACTCATACCTAAGAGCAATTTAGAGTGTCCAATCAGCCTACCATGCATGTTTTTGGAATGTCAGAGGAAACCGGAGTACCCGGAGAAAACCCACGCAGTCCCGGGGAGAACATGCAAACTCCACACAGTTGGACTGACCTGGATTTGAACCTAGGACCCCAGAGCTGTGAGGCCGACGCGCTAACCAGTCAAGTCACCGGACCGCCTAATTGCAAACAAAGGCTACTAAACCATATTTATTGGTTTTCGCAGGTGTTCAAATACTAATTTGCAGCTGTATCAGACAAATAAACAGTTCAAAAATCATAGATTATTATTTCAGGATTTTTCTTTTTAGATTACGTATATCTCCAATGAAAATTTCAGACCCATCCATGATTTATAAATATGAGAATATGCAATACAGCAGGGTGTTCAAATACTTACTGAACTGACTGTAAATAATGGTTACTAGACTTGACTTTACGTCTCTCAGAACCCTACAGGTTTTTCCTTCAGTACCTTGAAAATGCGTTTCGGTTTCACGAGGAAGTCATTATCAGACATTGTTCCCTCTCCTTCTGTTTGCCTCATCTAAAATGCCTCATGTTCTTTGTTGTGATTTAACCCTCCTTCCTGCTTTCCCACCAACATCGCAAACCATTTTTTTCTGGGGTTGAAAGCGCGGCAAAAACATCTCTATTTACTTTCTGCCTTTATGTTTTAGTACCGATTCAGACTGAGTTATTGACTGTGCAACATGGCGTGCCTCTGCATTGCAGCGTTAGTCAACAAGAAAGGAAAAAAGTAGTACCCACTGACCGTGTATGATTGCGACAAGATCACAATAGTTTACTTGTTTTCCAAAATGTAGCTGTTTTTAAATAAAGTCTTACCCTATAATGATTATTGATGGGATTTAACATTGGCTCTCGTTAAAGGTCTTGAGGTAAAAATATCAGTGCTAAAATTAAACCCTTGAAAAACCCATTTCAAGTGTGCATTTTTTTTCTTCTGTTCTTTTATCCATTCATTTCATGCGTGGTCATGGTATACATAGAACGCGTATCTGAAGGTCCCACTGGATTAATTCAAATCAGAGCAGTTATGAAAAAGTGTCTGTCTGATATTCATTCATTCATTCATTCATTTTCTGTACCGCTTAATCGTCAGAGACACCCTGAATTGGTGGCCAGCCAATCGCAGGGCACAAGGAGATGGACAATTTTTCACGCTCACACTCATGCCCTCGGGAAATTTAGAATGTCCAACCATCTTACTATGCATGTTTTGGGGAGATGGGAGGAAACCAGAGTATGCAGAGAAAACCTCCACAAGCCAATATGGGGCTTCAGCTCCAGCACCCCCCCTCGCTTGTGAGGATAAGCGGTTCAGAAAATGAATGATTGAATGCATGTAGTATATCTGATTTTGCATATGTTGCCGGGGCTTGCTGGGCTGCTGGTGTGCTTTGAAGCCCCCCACAGGGCCTCTCCGCTGCTGCCGATTAGGTGATAGGACAGCTTAGGAGGATCTAGGCAAGGAAGATGATCTTTAAAACCTCCAGACTACTGAGGGACTGTGTGGTAACCTAAGTCTCAGTCTGTAGAAGGTCCCCACCTTGTGGACTTCCTGTCTGTGGCTCCATTTTCTTACCTAGGTCTACAATGTCTTGTGTGTCTTGTGTCTGTCTTGCCACTGCAACCAATAATTTTCCCTTATATGGGATGAAATAAAATTCTAATCTAATCTAATCGCTCAGTACACAACCAGGACATATAAACATGGTGTTTCAAGGATCCTTACACTCAAAATGTATGAAAATCCCTGAAGCATCTAATTTATTAAATATTTGTACGATTTTGTACGATTAAACACCATGTAACCGCTTCCGATAATTCTGAAACTTTACTGTTCCGTTTTGTCATCCATTTCGAATTAGCCATTTCTTTGCATAAACCTGATGTCTCTCACTCTCCTCCTGGTGCACCTCTCACTCCAAATAATTATACCAGCTGCAGCCTGGAAAGACCAACTGTTGACCCACAGCCTGTGATGTATGTGCAGTCATATCCATAGCCTTCATCTCTGAACAACAAGAGATCACACGAGCTCACTGCTACAAATGTGCAGACAGAACACACTTGTCAACAAGTCAAAGTAGCGAGATACAAGCAAATTAGGAGTAAATGGGTTCTGAGAGTTCGGACAGCACAAATATGCATGTAGCATTCTTTAGGCTCTAATGTTCTGTCCTGAAAAAAATAAGTTTTTTTTCTTGTCTTAAATCCAATCTATCACTTGAGACTTGATTGTTTTCGACAGCCACCCAGTGGACTGAGTTAAAGTCTGCTGCAGGGTATAACTATTACCGTATTTTCTCTCATATAAGCCATAAAGTTATCCAATCCAATCCAATCCACCCCATGTATAAGCTGCAAATTGCCTTAAAATCATTGAATTTTACAATTTCTCGCATATAAGCTGCCCCCCGATTCACAATTTTCACCTCCATATTAATGGTTTTAATAGGGAGTACAAATGTGTTACTTTGAAGGGAAAATCTTAAGAAAAATCATCGCACGTGGTATTTCTGAGATACTGTATGAATCAAAAGCACATCATTGGGGTCAATATCATAAGGAAGTTAGTAATTCATCCAGGAATGGTTGTTTTCTTACTGCAAAACAGAAAATAACCACCAAATAGTAAATGTTACTTTGCCAACATCTACTGATGAAAAAGAGTTTAGCAACTCTGTAAGTCTTGTGCGCATATAAGTTGTACCCTTGAATCAGTCATTTTTTTAGTTACAAATACAGCTTATATGCGAGAAAATATGGTAATTCCCCACACTTGAGACATTGCACAGTCAGAAATAATAGGGAAACATATTAGCAAAGCCTAAATTTAATTACGACAGGGAGATATTATATTTATAGCGAAAGGAACCGCACAAGTTTGTTTCGTGTTTGTTGTTGAATTGGCTAAAATTCCTTTGTGCTACATGAGTGGAGTTTAACTCAGGAGTGGCATCGAGTGAAAGTAAGTGAGTTACTTAAGGTAACTTTGAAACTGAAGGTACTTCCAGAACGTGTTAATATGGTTTGTGGTAGTCGCACGTACTGCTACCGGCCACAAAAATTCAAGGGGGGTATACTATTTGGGTTTTCTTATCACTCGGGATGTCAGTAAAGAGAATTTATTTGGCATTGTATTCTCCTGTAATAGACTGAAAAGGGATCTCGGCAAATTTCAATTTGTAGCTAGCATTTTGTTGCCTAATGATATACTATGTACTATATGCCTCCCTCGAAGACGTTGGGGCCTCGTCCCTATCAAATGGCCGTTGACCTTATTTTAGTTGCTGGTTAATGTAAAGTTATTAGATCTGAATCTTGTTATTACATCTTGACTCTATGGCTCATGAAATTTGGGGATTTAAGCAGGATTTTTGGTTCACAGGGGACAGGATTTGTAAACTTTTTGTGTGTTGTTGATTCTACTTGTCAAAACTGGACCAAAATTGGACTCAAACCAAGAATCGGCTCAGTTTTCTTGGCAAGCAAAATTTGTCTATTTTCAAACAAGTCTGGAGCCAGGGTAGCACAAGAAATGATCCTAATTCCACTAAGTACCCCTAAAGGAATATTTTTCATTTATTCATTCATTTCTGTACCGCTTAATTCTTAGGGACACCAGCCAATCGCAGGGCACAAGAAGACGTACAACCATTCACGCTCACACTCATGCCTAGGGGAAATTTAGAGTGTCCAACCAGCCTACAATGCATGTTTTTGGGATGTGGGAGGAAACCGGAGTATGCAGGGAAACCCACACAAGCCAACATGGGGCATCAGCTCCAGCACCCCCCACGACCCTTGAGAACAAAGGAATATTTCTCAAGCCATATAATACAGTGATGGCCAAAACTTTCATAAGCTCTTGCAGGCAGTCATATAAACCCATGTTTTAATTTCCAATATATAAAACAGAATAGCACGTTTAACTGTAAATTTAGTTTTACAGTATTATTATTCAACTAGACAGTCCAAATGTCATACAGTCACAAACTAGTGAATTCAGATGTCAATATTTTAGTATTCAAGCCAAGAATTTGTAAACATTATTGTTGGTGGTGTGATTTTTTTTGTCGCAAAGATGAAGATGGGAAAATACTGGTATAACTAAATCTTTCATTTAATTGAAATCACAACTGCCTTGGCGATGATGAAAGAATGCTAAGTGTTAATTTGTTAAATCTTCTCTAAGGAAAAAAAAGGATGATTTGTAGGTTTTTTACATAGTAAATCTAAATTCTAACGGGCTTTCCTTTCCCAGGGGGTTAACGTGATGGATGAGATTCAAGGGTGTAAGAGAAGGTGTATAATTACAGACAGCAGATGTAGCCTTAGACCAGCCTTGTTTACTGTGCACACACACAGATGTACTGCTGAAATAGCTTCAACTTCCCTCAAACTCTGAAATCTTAGTAGAATGACTTCACAAACAAGTCCATATATATGAGTAATGAGCACTAAGAATGAGATTGACAGCACACAGGGAATATAAAGACGGCGCTTCTTAAATGCTCTGAAGATTGGGTCGACCTATAGATTGTGAGGGAAGATCCCACAGTCGGATGGAGGCTAAGACTGGAAATGTAAAATTCCTATTTCCAATTTTAAGTTTGAAGGTTACCTCAAAGTGGAATGGGGCTCAAGAATGACATGATATACAGGTTGGTTATCAGTACACGATTGATTCCAAGTCTTGCAGGAAAAAAGAATTGGATGGCTTATTTAATGTGTGACATTATTTGAGAAATAAAACTCAAGTAACTGATTTTCCCTTGGATTTCACACCTCCTTGGTCAATTAGTATTTACTCAAAAACGTGTATCCGTTTAATCATTTAATATCTATTTTATGAAATATTATTATTATTGCTTATCATTATAGTCTGATTTTCTTTCTAACTAATTTTCTGTACCACTTGTACTCAAGGGTCGGGTGGGGTGCTGTTGCCTATCCCAGTCAACTACGAACAGCAGGCGGGGGACACGCTGAATTGGTTGCCAGTCCATTTTTATGTTTCACAATGTTTCCCAACTTCATTGTTGTACAAAATCTTAACATACATTATGGAAAAAAGGTAAACAAAGACAGTGTTAAGGATTTAGCATATTTTGTCCTTATGATTTCTGCTCTGGGGCGGCCCGGCGATTGAGTGGTTAGCACGTCGGCCTCACAGTGGAACACCTGGGTTCAAATCCAGGTCGGTCCACCTGTGTGGCATTTGCATGTTCTCCTTGGGCCTGTGTGGGTTTTCTCCGGGTACTCCAGTTTCCTCACACATTCCAAAGACATGGCCACCAATTCAGGGTGTCCCCTGCCTCTGACTTGCCCGAAGTCAGCTGGGATAGGCTCCAGCACCCCCGCAACCCTTGTGAGGATAAAGCGCTTCAGAAAATGAGATGAGATTGTCTGCTCTATGATTATGTATTATTCTGAACGACAGTAGCCAAAATGCTATTTCTAATGAGAATTCATATAATGCTAACATGCTAACAGTTGAATACAATAGGATACAATAGAATAGCCTTTGTTTTTATTACATTAAGAGCAGTGGTGTAAAGTGGACAATAATAATGAGTCATTTGAATATTCGGGATGAATGTGTGTTGAGCGTTGCAAAAGCTCTTGGATAAAAACGTTTTTTGAGACTGTGTTATAATAATATATAATAATAATAATCGGACATAGGCCCTGTCGTCATCATCAACAACAGAAGCCTAATTGTCATCACACCCAGAAACTGCGTATGACGAAATTGGTAGTGCTTCTCCATAAGGTGCGTTTTCTCGGCAAAAGACCTAATAAGTTATAGTTTCAGACTCGTAATTTGGCATTCTGCCGTTATGGATACATCGCATCACCCCCCCCGAGTGGATCACTTACCTCTCACTGTCTTTCACTTACCTTCAGTCAGCCAGTAGGAGGCAGATCACCACCCAAACATATTTTCATATTACCTCACCCCGAAGTTATTACACAGAAGGGATTGTGTGTTGTGTTACCGCAAGTTTAGAGTTCTGATGGATGTGGGGAAAAACTGTCCTTAAGCCTATTTGTCCGTACTTTGTGGGACCTATAGCGTCTGCCAGAGGGCAGCAGCTGGAACAGATTGTGACCAGGGTGGTATGGGTCCCCGATGATGTTCCTGGCTCTGCTGAGGTAACGAGGGCTGGCAATCTCTTCCAGTGAGGGCAGAAATCAGCCGACGATCTTCTGGGCAGTGTTAATCACTTTTTGCATGGCCTTTTTGTCTGCTGCCGTGCTTCCAACGTACCACACTGTGATGCAGTATGCCAGGATGCTCTCCACAGTGGTTCTATAGAAGGTTACCAGAAGCTTGGTGTCCAAGTTGTTCCTCCTGGGTAACCTGAGCAAATGGAGTCGTTTCTGGGCCTTCTTCACTACTGCCATGGTGTTTGTAGACCAGGAGAGCTTATCCGTGACGTGGACCCCCAGGAATTTAAAGGACTGGACCCTGTCTACACTTACTCCATTTATGAGGAGTGGGGCTAGATCTGTGCCTTGTTTGCAAAAGTCCAGGATTATTTCTTTAGTTTTCGTAGTGTTCAGTGTGAGATTGTTCACCGAGCACCACGAAGACAGTTTGTTGACCTCATCTCTGTAGGTCGACTCATCCCCTCCTGAGATGAGTCCGACCACAGTGGTGTCATCGGCAAATTTGATGATGGAGTTAGACTGGTGGGTTGGTGTACAGTCGTATGTGTACAGGGAGTACAGAAGAGGACTCAGTACACAGCCTTGAGGGGAGCCAGTGCTCAGTGTAATGGAGGAAGAGAGGTGGGGGCCAAGTCTAACTATGTTATTTTATATCAACGGACCCCTGCAAACCACGGGGAGGGGGTTGCTGGCAGATATGTTTTGACATTGAAACACCATATTATAGCTTTGCACAACAATCCTATGTTTTATAATCTCCCCTAACCCAACCATGCCCCCTTTCTGGACAAAAACTCGACAGCACCCCTCTAAGTTCCGCCCCTGAAAGTCATCCACAGCCACGTGTTCATCTTATAGTCACTTTAGCTGTTAAATTGCAGATAAAGATTATTCAAAGTAATTGAGTGGTTCTTTTTGGTCATTTTTTCTGTTGCATTGGAGATGTACGCTTGAGCATAAGTGTTCAGCTCATGAGGCAAGTATACACACCTTGTGTAAAGTGCATAATTCCGATCTTGTGGCAGAGATGTACCTGCTCATACCTGATTTGTAAGGGTACATTCAACAGTGCGTGGCCACATTTAAGAATAAAAGGTAGAACAATATTATATGATAAGTATCATATTTCATATCTGCCTGCCAGCCATTTTTCAAGTGTTTTCTTGACTGCAGAATTTCGCTGTTTGTAAAAGATAGACATTTTTTCGGCTCATGCTGCACTGAATGTGATTATTTGTAGCTGTGTAGAATTTCCTTTTTATTTGTCATGGGAATGCATTCCTTCTATAACTGTTTGGCTTTCATTCTTTGCTGTTTAATAATGACATCAAAATCTAACACCAGCACTGCCACGTCTTCACTACCAGATAGCAGCCCAAACACACACACACACATGCACCAACCCCTGTTATTTCCCTTGACATTAATTGGCATGTTTCTATCTAAAGTCTTCATTCTGTCCGTTTGCCACTTATCATTGTAACATAAACTACAATTCTATTTCAGGAGACAATTGGTCCCTTTGTGTTAATTAAGGGAATTGTGCAACAGGCAGAACCTGCTCGTCATTTTAATTGCCACTGCTCAGTAAAAGTCCTTATTTGTCCACCTCTTCCTGCATAGCTATTGTCTTGATATGAATTGGACGCTCGTCTATGCGGGCTTGTTTTTGAAGTATGTGAGGGTGGCCTTACTGTTAATAGGCAAGGAAGCTGCATTCACGTATGCAGCCGTAGAACCAATTGATGTTGGTTTCCTGTGTTGATTGAAAGTATAAAATAGCACCACTGTTCATCAATTTTGCAACAAGACTGCTACTAATGTCATCCTTTCAGGGGAATGGGAAAAACGCTCGACATAGTTGGAATACTGAATCTTGAAAAGATGCAAAATAGATTATCTTTTTGTTTCATAGGGAATCCTGGGAAACACAAGATGAAATTGGGCAGTTTCAATTAAATTTCCTTCTGCATGACTTTTACAAACTCCTCCCATGCCCAGGTTTTAACCTCAATGACCACCAGAGTCACATGACTCTGCCTCCACAGTCCTGCGGGCTAAAAAGGAGCGGATAGGACTCCTTCACCCTGACGCCATCCCTTACTACGTATGGACACTCTTATGCCTAAACAAGGTGTTCATTATTAACGAGCGCTAAAGTCCAACTATAGAACACCACTCGGGTTCTAGTCAGAGGGAGGCCATTATTTCCCTATCACGCCTTCAAGGTCTCACTGTCATTTCCCATGTGAGAATTAAAGTCATCCAGCAGAATGAGGGAGTCCCTGAAAGGAATTAGAATCCTGAACCCCCCAAACGACTCAATAAAGTGTAGGTATTCTGAGTTGCTTTGTGGTGCATTAGCACAAACAATAGTTAGAACCTGGGCCCAGGTGGGGACTGGAGGTGGAGGGAGGGTACCCCTTGTCTGGTGGGGTGAACCCCAATGTACAGGCATCATCGCCTCTCACTTCAAAGTTGAAGATTGTCCATCAGATCATTTTAGTAGCTGGCTAACCGACATGTCTACATGAAGATTTAAGGTTATCTTGCTATCCCTCCACATCGTTCCCCCTACTATCTTCAAGCGTTCTAAAGAATTCTTTGTCAGAATTAACGATTGTTCAAATTTATCGTTAAATCAATAACAGATCGGTGTGCTTTATGCAATATGATGTAAAAGGGATGAAGACATTGATCGTTAACAGATCATATAAAAGTTACTGCCTGCCTTAATGTTTTCTACATTGCTAATTGTCAAAACAAACGTCACAGTCCCTCATGCATAAGTATTTTGCCCTTTGGCAAGATTGTTTTGTTTTCTCTCATGTCCAGAACGATCTCTCTTTGTGAAAGTTAACCTTGCATGTTAATGAATTTCATGCTTTTGTTCCGTGTGCTTCCTGAGTTTTTTTTCTTTCTGTTCAGCTGAGTCATTTTCTGTGCCGCTCTCCTTCACAAATTTCTGCACAGCTTTTCTTCACAAATTTCTGCAGTGTTGAGGAGCATTTTCTCTGTACAAAGTCATTTGAAATCCTTGTAGATATATGGTAGCATTAAAAATTTGAATATATTGGGTATTCCCAAACTTTTTTATGCCAGAGGAGTACCTTGAATGTGAAAGCCCTCAATTATAGGTTTTTCCACATATGACCAAATTTAAACCCAATACTTGTCAAAGTTGAGATGAGAATGCACTTTACATCTGAGTCGCTAGAAAACTTTACATCAGGGGTCTCGAACTCAATTTACCTGGGGGCCGCTAGAGGCCGAGTCTGGGTGAGACTGGGCCGCATCAGGATTTCCACAAGAAAAGCACTGATAAAACATTCCAACGTTATCAAATATCTTTATTTTTTAACAAAAAATAATGAATTAAATAAATTAACTTAAAGATGAATAAAAAATAAATCAATCAGTAATACAAAACCAAATAATACTAATGAGCATACAGTAGATATACACTGGCTGGCTAAGTAGAGAAAATGAATTATTTTTATTCCGTTTCAAATGTCTGTATTAACAGCTCTTTAACCTTTAACTTTCTGAACTTGAATGGAACATTGAACATGAAATATTCTGAACACGGCTTCTCTTGCCTACTCCTTGCTGCTAGAGACCTGGCAGCGCTTCTTCTCACATAGTCACATTTGGCTTGAGGGAGGAAGCAGTGGAGACCCTCAGTAGAGCTTGAAGATGCTCATCAGTAAGTCTGGACCTGTACTTGGACTTATTGAAGTTCAAGGTGGAGAAGAGCTTCTCACACAAGTATGTGCTCCCAAAAAGGCACATGGTCCGCTTGAACCTTCGGGAAAGTTCAGGGAAGCTGGGGGTCAACTCTCTCAAAAATTGCCCAAGCTTGTCTGCTTCTCCACTCACCTCCCTGAACTTGGCTTTGAGTGCAGAGTTGCACTGCAGGTCAATGAGCTCCATTTGAAGCTCAGGAGGGGCATCTTGCACATCAAAGGAGAAGGGGTCTGCAAAAATTTGAAATGTGGCTTTGTGTGTCTTGAAGTCTGCAAATCTGTGATCAAATTCCTCCTGTAGCTTCGAAATGGCCTCAACATACTTCTCACCACTGAATGGTGTGCCTGCATCCACGAGAGCCTTGCATGCTGGGAAATGGCAAAGGTTTGTCTGAGAGAGCTGGGCTTTCCATAACACAAGTTTAGTGCAGAATGCTCTCACGTTGTCATAGGCAGCACTGACAAGTTGCCCCTGGCCTTGTAGCTTCTTGTTCAGTACATTAAGCTCATGTGTGATATCAACAAGAAAAGCCAAGTCCATGAGCCATTTGGGATCACTTAGCACAGGATCAATCAACTCACAAACGGCGTAGCTAGCTTTGACTGCTGCATTACTGTCTTTGGTAGCCTTCTTGAAGAGATCCTGTTGCCTCAGAAGACGTGTTTTAAGACTGGCAACCTGGTTGGCTCTCTCATCCCCCTGGTATTTTTCGTACTCCTCAGCATATCTCGTAGTACAATTACGTTTCAAATTGTATTCCTTGTGCACCGCAACTTTTTCAGTGTAAATGAGACACGTCGGGGTGCCCCTGTGTTCAACAAAGAAATATTGCACTCCCCACTTTTCTTGAAACTGTCTGTGCTCATCACCGACCTTTCTCTTCACGGTAGGCTTTGAAAGAGACATCTCTGGGGCTCTGTAATATGTTTTTCCACTTGGAATGAGTCTCGGGTTGATCTTTCACATTCAGTCGCGCGGGTTTGTGGCGCATGTGCACTTTCGCTCTCCGTTTCAATCGCGGAGATGGCTACAGACACTGACACAGGCTGGATCACGGATCATAGCGCCTCATTCAGTTCTATGCTGAGAGCAGCGGAGGAGTGTGCGCGCCGAGCGGAGTGATCGGCCTCACGGCTTCTCCTCCGCCCAGCTGATTGGAGGAATGAATGAGTGAGTGAGCGAGGCACTGGACAGCCCGGCCGATGTCCCGCCCTCCAGAGCCGTATACCTCACCGTGATTGGTTCATTCAGCTCCGAACCAAAGTTCCCTCTAATTTTTTGTTGGTCTGAGCAGAAAGACAACCTTCCTGAGCGCACTGAGTACCAGTGTGAGCGACATCATCGGTATTCGGATGATTCGCCTAAAGACGTTTCGCCGACGGACGTTTGACAGACGGGCAGGTCGCCGAATGGACGTTCCACCGAACGTTCATTCGGCCGAACGGAGGTTTCGCCGAAACGGGATTCGAACGCTCGCCCCGCCGGATCGTGTGTGTACAAGTTTTTCAACCTCGGCCCGCGGGCCATATACGGCCCGTTAGGATTTTTAATCCGGCCCGCCGCCGGTGTTGTCCAAATTATAGTAAAAATCAATGTTCGTCTACCATCAATGGCAGTCCGGGAATAAGCACTCTTGGGCAGGCAGATGTAGCAGAACCGAGCCGTAAAATGACAGCAATCGGGTCAAATCCATCCTAAAACAGCATTTAATGATTAAATACAAATACTGGATGATATCGCGATGGAGGCAAAAAAACGTCTATAGACGTCCATTCGCCAAACGGCTCAAAATGCTCTCAAATTCGGTCAAATCCAGCTGAAAACAGCGTTTAATGATTAAATACAAATACCAGTATTTGTATTTAATCATTAAACTAACAAATACTAGTACGACCTGTCCGTCTGTCAAACGTCCGTCGGCGAAACGTCTTTAGGCGAATCATCCGATCACGACATCATCATTGCTCGCTATCGGCACACCAGTATCACACCTGCCACAAGCAGGTGCATGTCAATGTTCCCTCTAATTTTTCATGTAAAACATGCTGTAAAACAAGAAAAACATGAGTGGACAGAGCTACTGCCACTGGCTGCCACTTAAACGGCGCCATCATGGGGAAAGGGGTAAAAAAAAAAAAAATAAAAAAAAATAAAAAAAAAAAATAAATAAAAAAATAAAAAATAAAAAAAAAAATAAAAAAAAAAAAAAAATCGATCTTTCATATTAAGACGGGGGCCGCAAATTATCGTCCCGAGGGCCGCAGTTGGCCCGCGGGCCGCAAGTTTGAGACCCCTGCTTTACATCATCCAGTCACCATTCATTATCTGTCTGTACTCCTTATCCTCACAAGGGTCGCGGTGGGTGCTGAAGGCTAACCTGGCTAACTACGAGCACTAGGCCACCCTGAATTGGTGGCCAGCCAATCACAGGGCACAAAGAGACGGACAACCACTCACTCTCATACCTAGGGGCAATTTTGAGTATCTAGTCACCGTCAGACCATCAATTCAAATTGAATTCTCTTTGTAGTGTAGGAACCCGTCGTTGGTAGTAATGCAGGATTGCAATTCGCGAATTACAAATAGCCCACATGAAAGAAGAAGAGGGAACAAAAATACATGATATATCATGTAAGTCGTGTTTTCAAATTATCTTACCATTTTATTATAGTGTACACTACATTTGGGTGAAATATTTATTCTTAAAAAACATTTGGAGTATATAAGGAATTTTGACTTTAATTGATTTACTGTGTTCCCTTTCATTTGAATAAATTAGACCATTGTTTGTCCTTTTTATATCTTTTATTACCACCTCAGAAATTATACTAGAGAAAAAGAACCTATGCAAACAACCACATAATGTCCCACTTTGGTAGACTGAACTCACTCAGGAAAGATTGGGGGCGGCCCGGTGATATCACAGTGCTGATATCAAGGGTTCAATCCCAGATTTGGACCTTCCTGTGTGGAGTATGCATGTTCTCCCTGGGCTCATGTGGGTTTTTTCCAGGCACTTTGGTTTTCTCCACATCTCAAGAATGTATGGTTTATTAGTTGAACACTCTAAATTGAGTGTGAGTGGAAGGTTGTTCATCTCCTTGTGTCTCGTGATCGGCTGGCCACCAATTAAGGGTGCTCCTCGCCTTGTGCGTGTATTTGGCTGGGATAGGCTCCAGCATCCCCCATGACCCTTGTGAAGATAAGTGGTTTGGAAAATTGTAGCATGGTATAGTACACCCCAAAAATTGCAGTGGGAGTACCCAGCACCAACTGGCACAGAGTGCTAAAAATAATCCAGACACAATTAAATAAAAGGTGTGTCACTCAAGAATTTTAACATTTAAGGTATACAGACGCTCCCCTACTTACGAACGAGTTAGGTTCCGAGCGATTGTTCATAAGTTGAATTTGTTTGTAAGTTGATTCAGTGCTATATTTTGTATTATAATTTATGTTTAAGGCCTATATAAGTATATTGAAGGTTTATATAAGTGCATTTGTATGTTTAAGGCTTGTATAAGTAACACGCATTGGTTTGTACTGAAAAAAACATTTAATAAAATGGAGAGAATATGTACAGTACTGGAGAAAGAAAGAGAGAGAGAGAGAGAGAGAGAGAGAGAGAGAGATTTATGTATTAGAAACTGGCCGAAAGAAGCGATGTAACGACGATTGCACAGTTTTCTTCTTTTTTTCATCATAAATGATTCGGTAGCACTGTGTGGCATCATTCAATTGATTTGCAAACTTTGTGCAACGTCCTGCTGCTCGATCTTTCTGTTTATAAATGGCACTGACGGTCGAACGATTCAATTTGTATGCCCGTGCAACGCTCACCACTCTCACGCGCATCAAGGTTCGTTATTATTGCCACTCGTTTCAAATGAAATGGCTTGCCTCTTCTTTGCACCTCCCTCACTAGAAGCCTTTCACTTTTCACCAACCATATTGAATAATGGCTGCAGGAGATATTTCATGATAAAAATGAAAAAGGTTCTTTGCGCACTGGAGATACATCACGCACTTACGCAACTTACGCACTGCAACGAACTGGGCAGAGGAAGTTGGATGCTGGGTGAGCTGAGCTCACAGCGCCAGGCGTCGGTATTAGCGGCGGAAAGAAGCACTACTCGGAGAAAGGCGCGCAGTACAAAATCGAACTTACGAACATTTGTCGACATAAACACAATTTGCAGACATGTTCGTATGTACCGTTGTTCGTAAGTCGTATGTTCGTAAGTAGGGGAGCGTCTGTAACTGTCATTTTCTTAAATAGCTCACCTTGCAGATTAATGGTACAATTTTTATCACACGATTTAATTGGTGTTCACAATATTTAATTTCGCAGCAACACATTTGCAGGCAACAGGCTCTCAAAATCTGGACAAATGTTGGCTTTCACTCAGTCAGGAGTAGAACTCTTACTGCTGAAAACCATATTTATGTAAACTATATATATGATCGGGCTGTATTAGGTAGTCAGATATTCAAGGTTAGCTTTCATAGAACTCTTACTGCTGAAAACCATATTTATGTAAACTATATATATGGTCGGGATGTATTAGGTAGTCAGGTATTCAAGGTTAGCTTTTATAAAAATATAAGAAAATACTGCGCGCGGCATGGCGGCTGAGTTTCTGTCTCCTCGTGTCCTGCGATTGGCTGGCCAAAGCAGTTCAGCAAGTGAATGAATGAACAAGAAAATACAAATACAGATAAACTTTTCTTCAACCAGTCCTTTAGAAAACTTTGACTATTCCAGCATATCATGGGAATCACTGCTTACAATTTATTCTACCATGATAAAAAGGCTATGGTGAAATGGTTGCATTCATGTCATGAGACACGTTCCATGATTAATAGTAGTAATTGTTATTTGAAATATTATTTTTCTTCCTGGTTTAGGGTGTAGTCTTTGACCCCAAGTCAGCTGGGATGGCCTCTAACACCCTGGGGAGGTTGTTAAACAATGTTGAAAATGGATGGAAACATGCATTTTTTTCAAATTAATGTTAATAAATTGGGCCCTAATATCCAGTGAGGAAAACGATAAGATAAGAAAGTGACGTGCCGTTGATTGATTATAGTCTGATATTGCAAGGAAACACAAACTGTTACCCACCTACTACCATCCTTACAGTATTGAAGCAGAAGGATACGTTAAAAGCAACGACTCCTTGGAATAGCCTCTCTGTATTGAACGACAAGATGGGGTTCTTTGGTATTCTATTAAATGCTAAGTTGTTTTGAAATCATAATTTGAAGCTGTTTAGCTGTGTGTTCATGTGCATCTGTTCGTATGCGAATGTTAGCTTCTTTCTTATACATTTGAATTGAATTGAATGCACAATTGTCATTAAACATGTATAATGAGATTTCGAGCTTCACCACAAAGAGGACAAATAACAACATTAAACAAACAAATAAATAATCATTAAAAAAGTAATAAATAAGTAGTCATCAAAATAAATAAGCAGGGAAGTGCACAAACAAGAACAACAAACAAACTGAGAAATAATCAATAAATAACACTGAATACATAATCAATCAATAAATTAAATAATAAATAAGTAATAAATGAGTAGTCAACATAATAAGTGGTCAACCTCATTAATAAGGAGTCAACATGAATAAGTGGTAACATAAAAATGTTTTTTCCTAGATGTTATTAATTTGAATACATTAATAAATAATTTTCTCTCATTTTTGTGGGTTTCTCACATCTATCATGTGAAATTTGGACACTGTTCATTTTTAAAGGGTTCATTTGGTAGTTGTTTTGAGGACTGTGGAATGAATTAGAGAATTTACATATAAAGTACTGCTTTCTAACCAATTAATTTTGTAAGTAGAGGTACCACTGTAATTTTTTAGGTGACACAAGAAAGTTGTCAGTGTCCTACGGTAAGAGTGATTTCCCATTGTATTTTAATCAGTAGCTCCAATGCCAGCTTTTTCTAAGATGTATTTCTAGGTTTTTCCTAACCCTGTGTAGCCAGGTGGGGTATTGGTTACGCATTTACCTGATCTGAGGGTTCAAATATTTATATATTCTTCCTGTGCTTTCATGGATTTTCTCTGCGTACATTCTCTAGAGATGAATGTGAGAATTTTCTTTTTTTTAAAAACGAAATGAATGGCTCTGTAAACTGTGCTTAACCCTTTGTGGGGGGCTCATCTAACACGTTTGCTTCCATGACAGCACCAAACAGCCAATCCATTTTGACTATTATGGTTGGCAAGAGTCATTCAATTGGATTTTCTGGGCCATCAATGGTAAATATGATGAATCAAGGCTAGCCATTCCAGTTGAAATGTCGTTGATTGCCGTCAAAAGCAGGCAATGTAATACTATGAAATAATAAAAATAAAGATAATAATAATAGTAATAATAATAATATAATAATAATGATAATAATCATAATAACAACAATAATAATATAATAATAATGATAATAATCATAATAACAATAATAGTAATAATAATATAATAATAATGATAATAATCATAATAACAATAATAGTAATAATAATAATAATAAAAATTGGGGACATCAAGAGTGTATCCTTGTTTTCAATCATTTTCGAAATAATTAAATACATATTTTTTTATTAATGAATACCTAACTTTATTCGTAATATAGCATAAATATTATGTATTCATGCATATAAAGGAGAGGAGAGGGAGAGAGAGAGAGACAGAGAGAGCAAATATGAATAACAAGTATGCAAAAACAATGTTCTATTCGTGCCGTAGTAAAATATAATAAGGAGGAACCTTACTCGAGCAGTGGTTCAGAAAATGAATGAGTGAATTAATTATTTTTTTTATGACCACAACTTGCTATTTGCCCCATAAAGGGTTAAGAATGTTAATTCTGCTGTATTGTCCTAAAATCTCTGCCTAAGGGAAGAAATTTGACTACTTGGTGGCCGCAGATCATGCAGGTGCTGTAGATGTCCTCATATGATGGATGAGAGCAGCTAGTCAGTCTCCTTCATTCAGGCATCATGCTCTTATCCTCCCCAGGGTCGCAGGGGTGCTGGAACCTTTTCAGGTGACTATGGGCAAAAGGCGAGACCTACCATGAACTGGTTGCCATCCCATGGCACGAAATTGAACTTTCACTCTAATTTTCTGTTACACAAGGAAAGAGAATCAAAGCAGCTGCTGCTGCCTACAAACAGATAACTGGATAGAATAATCATAAAATAGATGAATAACGCAATAACCTTCACACTCTCAACTCGAGTGTGTTTTGGTTTCAACGAGGTTTGCAGTCCGTTATCTAAGGGTCTCCTATTGTAGAACTAAACTTGGATTCGTCAGCCCTCCTGAACATTTGTTCAAATACGCGTGGAAACAAAAGGCTGGGGTATTTTCTATTCTAATTGAACTCTATTCATAATTGTCATTGTTTCTGCTCGCCGAGGTGTCGTGAGTGCGTCTCGTTTGGGGGCTACTAACTGGCGGGGGCGCGCAGCGTGGTCGCGTTGCGCTCATTGAAGCAGCAGAGACGCGTCCGTGTTGCACCGCAAGCGCGATTCTTCCACTCCCTCTTGTTTGAAGTTCTTCTGACCACTAGCCAACGAAAAAGCTCCTGAAATAGTTGTTAAAACGGCACTTTAGTCGCACGTCCAGTTCGATTTTTTTCCTCTGAAGGGCATCTTTTTCTGCGTTCGTCTGGACCTGGCTGTTCCGACAGTTCGACGCCGGGCAAGTTGGGAGGCACGGAGGAGTTTTAACAGTGTGAGCACATACTTCAGCACCAAGGACAGATCCCAGCAACAACCTGGCAAAAAGAGTGCAATACCTGCTCGATGCTGGTCTCATGAAGCTTCTGCCGGTGCGTTCATGGACAACAAGGAGAACAGCAAACCGATAACATTTCAGGTGAAACATATTGCTTCATATATTAATAGAAATTATTTTTTACCTTTTAATATTCTTTTTCTCCTGCACGGTCCTCCTGAATTTATTGAATTCAAGTCAATAAGGAATGAGATAGATTTCAAACAATTCCTTTATTGTCAGAAAATTCCACATTGTATCCCCAGTTTGGATCTTTTGTAATCTTTTTGTAATTGTAACCAAACATCCAAGAATTGATTACAACGGATTTTGTAAATTGGTGAGTGCTGTATATATAATAAATAGATAAATCAATTAATAGGTTAAAAAACATGTTGACCACCTTTTTGGGTATACCAAATGTAGAAGAAAGAAAAAAAGGCAGAAGAAAAAAAGATCAAATCTGACGCCACTTCGAATTGCTGTTTGCGTGAGGAGACATGGTGTGCTTCACTGTTCGTACTTTCTGCAACGACTTTTGTGTTTCCTCTTCGGATTCAAAGGCAAACCACATCTGAGTATATGATGTTCTCAAGTGATAAAAATTAATGATTAATTTGTAATGTATGTTATTCTACTGGCAGTTTCTTACAACTGTGGCAAAATCTCAACAGATGGTGCAAGTGAACTGTACCTAAACTAGTGTCTAACAGATGTGAAAGCGTGCATGATGACAATGATGGATGACAGGCATCTAGACCTGTCACTGTCACTTTCTGCTCCATACTCAGTGTGTTTATTTAGAGTGGAAAATGAATGTTGGAAACAAACAACTTGCATGGTTATACTAAATCAATTTTTGTGCACTCAAATACCTGCCCAAACTCATCAACTGTCAAGAGCATCTGGGCGGCATTGGAGATGATGATGAAGGAAATTACAAGTAGTTTGTTCTTGTGTACTTATCAACACAGGACAGCTATATTTAATGAGAAATAATAATAATAATAATGATAATAATGAAAAAAAAGGTCGTTTTGGAATATTCTTTTCTTGATTAATTGATTTTGAGTACAATATTCGGCACTGAATCTCTCCAAAAATGATCTTTTCAGGAATAAAACATATGGCAGCTATATTTTACTACATACCATGGGATGAGTGCCACATTCTGGCTTTTATTACACTAATTCCTACAGCGCAATAAATTAAATGTCAGTTCTTGCACATTGGAGGACTCTACCAATATCTGCTTCAGATTAGGCTACATAAATCTAATCATATAGCATAAATGCTTTAGTTTTTTATTATATACTGAATATTCACATTACAATAAAAAAAGATCACTATAATTGACCATTTTTTTCTACATCATCCTTCTACAACAGATATATGAGCAACTTCTAATAATTTAAAAAAAAAGGAGACCTGGGTCAAATTATGCCTTTACAAGAATAATAATTCCGAGTTTTGACACTGTCAAAGAAGTATATTGATTTAACAACTGTATTTTTTATACCTATGTTTTCTCTTTGAATTATTCAGTATTTCAAACTATGTGTCTGTGTTACCATTATTTTTGATTCTACATTATCCATGTGTGTGACTAGATGTGAGTAGTAATTATTTTGATTTGCTGGCAAGCAGTCAAACCACACTTCTAACGTTTAAAAGGGAGTTAGAGTTCATTCATTCATCTTCGATACTGCGCATCCTCCAAAGGGTTGTGGGAGTTGCTGAGCCTAACCAGCTGATTTTGGGCAAAAGGCAGACTACACCTTAGACTGGTCGCCTGTCAGCCGTAGGGCACACAGAGAGACAAAGGACTATCTGCATTCACAATCATACCGCCACAGCGGGAGTTGAGCCCGCGCCTGCCCACACCGAAGTCAGGCGAGTTAGCCTCTACACAACGAGGCGGTCCTTTGAGGCAGAGTTAATTTATTAAATCCCGTCTTTTTTAAGAAACCCCTAACTTGGAACCCATTTTAAAGGGCTTGGGTTTATCTTTTAAGGCCCAGAGAAAGTCTCCTTTTATTATAATGTACATGCACTAAATCAACAAATGAAAGAACAGACAATAGGGGGGAAATGCTGAATCTCTCTTTTTCAATTCTTTACTAATCTGCAATAGAAAATGGGTTCATTTTATGAGTTTTAGTTTTTACTCTTAAAAGTAAGGTAACAGGCTTTTGTGGATGGAAAACCAGAATTATCGTTTTTTTTTTTTCTCCACACAACGCACTCCTCACGTTCGCTATCGATGGGCTGTTTGCTGCTGTACTATTCCCTTAAAAATATTCCGAAAATGATGCACACAAATGTCCTCACAATCGGATAACGCACGACCACTTGCCAACGAGCAGCAGTCTTTTATCAGCGATCGCTCCGCTGCTCATGGGAGCTTCGAGGGCGCTGGCTAGCGGCTTCCTTTTAGCTTGTAGCATCTGTGTTCGCATCCCCTCGAATGGCACCTATGATAGAGTTGCTACCGTGGATGCTATTGCGGGGAGTTGCGAGCCAGTGCCCCTGATGTTCTTATGAGCAGCCAACGAGCAGCAGTCTTATCAGCGATCGCTCCGCTGCTCATGGGAGCTTTGGGGGCGCTGGCTAGCGGCTCCCTTTTAGCTTGTAGCATCTGTGTTCGCATCCCCTCGAACGGTGCCTATGATAGAGTTGCTACCGTGGATGCTATTGCGGGGAGTTGCGAGCCAGTGCCCCTGATGTTCTTATGAGCAGCGAACGAGAAGTAATATAATACTTCTCGTATTAGATAAAAATAACAGGAAATGCAGCAGCTGAGCTTACCCACGTATTGGTTGTGGGTAAAGCTTTATTCTGAGAAAGAGTGCCATTGCCTGTCGGCGTTGTGTGCACGAGTATACTTCATTACCCAGAAAGCCCTCTTTTCCCCGCGCATGCGCGTTGTGCGTTTCCTGGTCTGAATAACTCATTCGGTGCTCGTAAATATTGTTATACACGAAAGATATGCAAAAAAGACAGTGCCATGGCCACCTGGCTTGGTCGCATCACAAAATGTTGATCGCATGACGGGCGAATTATTCGATCGAAATTTCCGTCATAAGACGAAAATTTTGTATGACGAGCGGTCGTGTGACGAGGTCACTGATAGTCATACTCATCCCAGTTGTACTCATTTAGATTACATTTTCGACACATGCCCACCTCTTTTAATCTACAACATCACACACACTGGTAACTTTATGCAAATACTTTCTTCAACCTATCCAATTTCCTGGCTGAATATAAAATCTGATAAGGAAGAACAGACCTAACCAATTGAAAACTTGCTTTACTACCGCCTGCTGGCGATTTTATCACATACACATTGTCCAAATGCTTTCGATTCACAGTACAGCTGCATGAAATAGTCTGCACTAATGCTGGTGGGAAAAAAACAGAACACATTAGGCACAGAACACTTGGATGAATGTGTTTTTGGAGATGAATGAGGTAAGATTCCCAATATAAGGCTTGTCTAATAGTACAATTGATTAAATTTTAGAACAAATCGTCAATTGGTGCAAAGATACAGTAAGAGTGAATAGATGGTTATCATAATGGTCGCAGCTGCATGAAATAATCTGCACTAATGCTGGTGGGAAAAAACAAACAAACAGAACATATTAGGCACAGAATACTTGGATGAATGTGTTTTTGGCAATGAATGAGGTAAAGATTCCCAATATAAGGCTTGTCTAATAGTACAATTGATTGAATTTTAGGACAAATCGTCAATTGGTGCAAAGATACCGTAAGAGTGAATAGATGGTTGTCATAATGGTCGAGAACACTTAGTGCAGGTACACAAAAAGTTATGGCTAGCGAGCCTCAGATGTTCACAGGAAGACTCAAGAATAGGTGGTTCCTTGTATATGTGCTTCATATTTTTACATGCACTGATGCGTTGTCGCGCACACTGTGACTGTACTTGGCAATCACAGCATCATTCAGTGGAAGTCTGCACTGACTCACACTTTACACACTAGTACGTAGTTATATTTGGACGAGACAATGTAGAATAGTGTCATCAAGGTATCTTTTATTCTAATGACTGGGCAATCCTCTTCGACTGCCACTTTACATTTGATCTTTTGAAGTCCAGACATACTCACTTCTACATCAATATCAGCATCCTTTTAATGAGCTGATTGAAGGCTGATGGGACATCTTGAAGACTGATAGAACCCCCGGTTGTCTTTCAAATCTGAAATGTGCTTTTTGAACATGTGCGTTTCATGTCGTCATAGCGTCAGATTGCATTTGCACTTCTTAGGATTTTAAGAGACCTCCATTTGGCCTAGTTTCCAAAGGCTCGCCTAATTGGCTGTTCCTTATGGTGCGATTAATTCACACAGCGGCCTTGCCTTTGCAACCAGAGAGCTGCCATCTGCTTCAGCGTCAAAGAGCAATTTGATTTTTTCATGTCGGATGCAACTGGCACTCTGACCTTCACTCGGTTAGGTCAAATGTATTTGGCGATGGCAGTCCACACCTCGGTTTCTGCTCCCGGTGTTGCACCCCCAGACACAACTTAGATCAGGTCTTCACTCTCTTCGTAAATCTCCTCGCTAGATAAGAAGCTGTGCATTCATCAATGCGCTGCTCGGGCTGCCACCCACAACCTGATGTAATATTTATCTTGAGCGGGGGGAATGCAGCATTCATTAGACTCTTACCTTCCTGTTGTTTTCCTGTTGGGAATGTCACAGAATATTCCTAGAACATATTTTAGGGGTGCAGCTGCCTACTAACTAGGCAGAGTCATGCTAATTAACAGTACATTTTAGGTCATCACCCAAATATAAATATTATAATGTTGAAAAGGTGTGGACATGCTAACAAGTTGAACATCACTATGACATATGACTGAATAAGCATTTTTGGCTTAGCTATTATTATTCAGTAAGCAATCCTTGATTGTCATTATTATCATAACAAGCAACAAGTCTAAAAGTACACTTGCCTTTATACATTATCATATTACCATAAACTGCCCTCTTCCCTGCAATTCATCCCATACTTATTATTTTTTAACCCAGCATGTTACCATGGCAACCCTCCTTCATTGAGAAGCACCACCATCTATGTGTCATTTCCTCGTAAGATGGGAAAATCCTCTTCACTTGGAAAGTGCCCAGAATGTGTACAGCACAGATGTGTCATATTTCTTCAGAAAAGAAATAAACATTTCCTTTTTTCCCCATGTAAAATGAAACAATGCTACAAGAATGCATAATAAAGACATTTTTTTATTGATGTTGTTGTGGTGCATAATAATATACTGCTTTTATATGTATTATTTTAATTTGATACAATTTTAAAGGATAAAAGTAATATATCCAAGGCTTCTCTGATCATCATTGTTGCACAATAGTAGGAAAAACTATAAATTAAAGTGGCACGAAAGTAACTTTGTCTACAATTGTTTTCATAACTGCCAATGCCATTTTACCAGGTATGCATGAGAATTTACAATAAAAGTGGCTGGAATATCACCCTAAAACAGTTATAATTTTTAATTCTTAAAACAAGTGGATTCTTATCAATATTTGCTAACCAATTTGAATATTCAAAAAAATTTCAACCTTTTACTCTGATTTAGCGGTTCAGAAAATGAATGAAGGAATGAATAAATGCTATGAATTGGCATTGATGTATTGGGTGTATCAGTAGAACAATCTTGGTCGTGGCTACATTTCACCGTGTGTTTGGCCCATTGCAGTAATGGCTCTCACTACAAATTTGCTCTTTCACAATTACGGTTGACATCAAATAATGGAGTCCACCAACTGATATTTTAGAAAACCTCAGTTTTTTGGAAATAGCAATTTGAACAGCAAGCTACACTGCAATCTACTCCCTCAATTGTGGGCCATTGATTTGGACCAGAATTATGATTATTTTGCTTTTTTAAAAAACTTTTTTAACAAATCTGTAAAGATTGTGGGGCAGAAATAAATATATTGAAGCATTTGGACAAAGGCACACAAAGTTTTCAGAAAGAATCTTGTTTGGAAGACTCCCAAATAGGGAGGATGACAGGAAACCACTCAAAACATGTGCGGTCAGTAATAATGCCACATGGACAAGAAATGCCCCAAGATCTTAGATAGAAAATAACTTGCTTACACAGAAAGGGGAGGGCAACAAGAATATCATTTAACATTTCTATTAGTCAAAAAACTAGAATAAAAGGTGCAGAAGTTTAAAACAGACGCAAATGCAAACATCTCTGTTTGCTGTCCAAGGAAATTAACACCTCAACAGGAGCATAATCTGATGCGCCAAAGCCAAACTAGGGTGACTGTTTTTTTGTCACACAATATGGCACACAGTGCAGGGCAGTAGTACGCGTGGGTGTTGACAATATAAGAGGTCTCTCCTTAAAGTATCTCTCTAAATTCCACACTAATTTAATGATTGAATATTGTCAAAAGGTAATCATAAAACAATTATGAAGACTAACTGTTGAAATTGTGCATTAGGAATATTTTTATTTTTTGGTTTACCTCTGCATAGTTGAAACCAGTGGAAAAACGTTGTCGAGACCAATTGACTTTATCATGTTACGAGGGGGTATACAAAATTGAAAGTGGGTCAGAGGAGGGAGTAAGTCACAAAGAATATGATTCCGTAGAAATTCTACTCCAGTCATAACTCTACTTACGAAATTAATTTGTTCCAGAACTTTTTTCGTAAGTAGAGCAGTACTTTATGTGTAAATTCTGTCATTCATTCCACGGTCCTCAATAAAACTATCCAGATTATTTGATTCAGGTGTGTTGGTGGTGGGAGATATGGAAAACAGACCGGATAGTTGGCCTGAACTAGACCCTTCAAAAATGATCAGTGTCCTACTTTTGTATGAAAGATGTGAGAAATAGAGAAAAATGAAAGAAAATTATAAGACAATTATTTATTAATGTATTCAAATGAGTGGCAACCCAGCGGGTGAGTGGTTAGCGCATCGGGCTCACAACTCTGGGGTCCTGGGTTCAAATCCAGGTCTGTCCACCTGTGTGGAGTTTGCACACTGTATGAGTTTTCTCTGGGAACACCCGTTTCCTCCCACATTCCAAAAACATGCATGCCAGGCTCGTTGGACACTGAATTGCCCCTAGGTATGAGTGTGAGAGTGAACGGTTGTGTGTCTCCTTGTGACGTGCGATTCGCTGGCCACCAATTCAGGGTGTCCCCCATCTCGTGCCCGAAGTCAACTGGGATAAGCTTCGTGACCCTTGTCAAGATAAAAGAGTTGAGAAAATGAATTAATGAAATGAAATCAATGTATTAAAATGAATAACAAGCAAAAATGTGTTCTATTAGTGCAGTGGTACAGTACACTAAGGAGGAAGCTAACTTTAGCACACAAATACATGCACATTAACACATCTAACTAACTTAAAGTCATGAATTTAAAACAATTTATCATTAACTAGAACCCCAAAGGATTAACAATCTCTGCATCCCTTCAATCAGCAAAAAACAAAAAACTAATATTATTCACCTGCTCTACTCCAGTTTCTTGATGTTCTCAATCCAATCGGCTCTCACCATTTGGCTGGATGAAAATTTATTAAAGCAAATAGTACTCACCTGGTCCATCCCACTTGATGTTCTCAATCCATTTTGTGGAATAGGAATTTATCGAGGCTTATTTACGCAGTGCTCGTGTTGGAGCAATTTGTTGCACAACATGTAATGACCATTGTTCTGTACTCAACATGCATTTGCCATTGTTCCGATGAAAACACTTGAATTGCTTAAAAAAAAAACCTAAAACGCCGGCCGCCTCAACAATGAAACTACATGACTGAGTGCGCTGCCTGGGGAAAAAGCCTCCCTTCACATACAAAACTTCAGGTTACTAATTCTGGAAAGGTGACGTGCAACATAAGAATTCAAGTGCATTAAAACTGTGTTTTGCACTTTTTTGGTTTATTTTACAGATGAAAGGACTATGGTAACGAGGAAGTCAGACAAAGTTCTTTTCAGCCAGGTTGACGGGGAACTGCAGGAGGGGGTGGAGGTCACAAACAAATGCATATAAATATAAATGAAAGTGACAAAGACAGGAACAGTTTCTACTAAACCACAGTAAATGCACGTCTAGTTTTTAATGCATTATTTACTGCAGAATTTAATTAATTTATAATAGACAAAAATTCAAGCCCACAAGTTGAACGCTGCCTCTTGTGTAACACAGGTGTTTCTGATTGTCTCATCAACCCATGTCTGTGTATTTAAACCCAGTGTATTTGTCTGTCCAGGTCGGATTGTCTTGTGTACACGTGTTTCCATGTCCTCTTGTCATGTCCTGTGCGCATCGTTTCCTGATTCTATCATTTTGGCCAGAGGTTTCATAATGCTGTTGCTTTCGTCATTTCCTAAGAGGATTCCAAAATCCTAACATGAGCGCAAAAGCTACCACCAGGAGCACAGAATCTTCCCATCCTTTAGAAACACAATTTTTAGGAGTTAGAGTCCTGGGGTGGGCAATCTATTGCACAAAATTCCACAGTGGGTGCAGGTTTTAGCTCCAACCCATCAAAAGGACACCTTTTCACCAATCTGTTATCTTAGAAGTGCAATCAGTGGTTTACAGTCGGGTGCTTCCTTTTTCAGCAGAAACTTCATTAGTTAAACTGTTTGTGTTGGATCGGTTGGAACAGAAACCAAAACCTGCTGCGCCATTTGTGGAACGTTTTGCCCTGTGAATGGTATATAAGTGTTAATATCGTGTGTATTGTCAAAAATGTGCAGAAAATCAAAGGTCTAAATTCAGTTTTATCTGCTTGGTTACTTGTGGGATTACATAATTGAGCATTTTGTTTTTTCATCCCATTTATAGGAAGTTCCCAACATGCAGTTTCCAGCGTCAAACTTTCTGTAAACAACTGCCTCCATTCCCTTTGTTACACTGAACTGAACATCCTGCTCTCACCATGCTGAATATCATACTCCGTGTCAGATCTTCAGTTATTCCTGCAAAATCCTACTGGCCCCTCCAGATCTTGTTGCTGGAGTTACTCTTACCGGGGAGCCTGCCCAGCATGTCCAGACATCCTACAGCTGCCAAGCGCGAGATCCTCATAGATGGCGACCTGGTGATTGGGGGCCTTTTCCCGGTGCACCACAAGGGCGAAGGTACAGAGGACTGTGGTAAAATCAACGCAGAGAGAGGGATCCAAAGACTGGAGGCCATGCTCCTAGCGCTCGACGAGATTAACTCCAGTGACCGCATTCTTCCTGGACTCCACCTGGGGGCGCACATACTTGACACGTGCTCAAAAGACACCTATGCCCTGGAGCAGTCGTTGGATTTCGTCAGGGCATCCCTCACCAAGGTGCATGACCCAGGCTTCATCTGTCCAGATGGTTCTCGACCCATCCAGAATGAGGTCCCGCTGGCAATTTCAGGAGTCATCGGAGGATCCTACAGTGATGTTTCCATCCAGGTAAACACGCAAATTCATTTCAGCTTGAATTGATATAGCAGTGCAATATATCATATAAAAGTTAGGGCGGATAAGTGGTTTGCACGTCAGCCTCACAGTTAAGAGGTCCTGGGGTCGATTCCAGGTCGGTCCTCCTATGTGGAGTTTGCATGTTCACCTCGAGCTTGCGTGGGTTTTCTCCGGGAACTCTGGTTTCCTCCCACATTCCAAAAACATGCATGGTAGGCTGGTTTAACACTCTAAAATGCTCCTAGGTATGAATGTGAGCGTGAATGGTTGTCGTCTTCCCGTGCACCCTGCGATTGACTGGCCCTCAATTCATGGTATTCGTGGCTCGTGCCCGAAGTCGGCTGAGAGGTTCCAGCAACCCCGTGACCCTAATGAGAATAAGCGCTTCAGAAAATGAATAAATGAATACGTATAAAAGTTACAAATATTATGACCCCTTCCAAACACTTTAAACACAAAACACTACATACATTGAATGCATGTATTAAAAACAAACATATTTGAAAGAAAAAAAAAAGATTACATACATATAGCTGTTCTACTGTTCTAGATGTAAATGGGTGAAAAGCAGCCCATGTGGTTCTTCCTTCCCACATTAGTCTGTACAGTAAGTACTGCGGGCAGCCTAATGGCGCAAGTGGTTAGTCTCTCTCTCCCTCTCGCTCTCTCGTCCACGCACTCCACGCTACCGTCTGTGAATAATGTCACATTTTAGTATTGAGGATCATAACGTCTAGATAGGAATCTGTTACTGTGAGTAGGTGGTGAATTAGAACCAATAAAAAGATGTTTTTCCACTCTAATATCCCGTTTTTGGTGTTTTTTCAGAGGGTGGAAACGGATGAATTTGTATTTAGTTCATTTCTATGGGAAATTTTGATTTTAGATACGTCCTGGAACGCATTACACTCGTATCTCAAGGTACTACTGTATACTTACATGCTGAATTCTTTATTGGGAGACAGTCGTTATGTTCTTGTGTGTTGTAGTAAACTCACCCTGCATGCACAGGAAAACATTAATAATTGAAATAACTCCTAAAGCGTTGGTGATGAAGCGAGTTCATGGATATGCAGATGTGTTTACGCATATTAAGCAATCTGTGGTATTTGCCAATGTGTTTTATACAGGATGTAGATTTGTGTGCCTCGTTGACATTAGTCAACTTTTGACAGCTCGATTATGTGAATATGGGCAAAATATTTAACTAACTACATATTGTTGTTCTGGAAATGTAGTTGCACGTGAGCTGGTGCACGTTCACATATTACAGATACAGTGAATTACCTTTCTCATTCTCTTTGAAGTAGCCTGAAAGTTTCTCTCATGTACTAGTTATAATGTACTGTTAATTTACTATTTTGTTAACAAAAACATTAACATCTTGATTGACAGCGTTGATAAATAAACAAAAGCCACAACACCATTTTCTTAGTTTATTTTTCTTGCTGGCTTGTTACCATTTGATAATATGACAATTGACACGTATGCCACACAAGTTACAAATCATACAAGACCTTGATTACTACACCTGCATTCTGTAGATTTGAACATGTTCAAACTATTTCAGATTCAGATTAAATAATGGTTCTTTTATACATCTGTTTGCATTTAAGCTTGTGTGTAGCCTCTACTCAGCTTTTAGTGCTTTGCTATAAAGCAAAGTGAGTTGGATGGCTCCTTATATTGAGATCTATTTGTATATAGTTCCTTTGCCTCTCTCTGTGGGAGTATAAAAACATATTTTTGCTCTGTAATTGCCAGCACCTCCACACAGAGAGATGTATGAGAGGAGGATGTGTTGATTCTTTGAACAAACCTGTGACACCTCTGTAATTTAATATGTTCAGTCTTTTCTTGGACCAATAACAGAATTGATGTTAAATGTTGAGCATATTCTTGAGGGTCTCTCAAGAAGACCATCTTAACAACTCAGTGTTATAGCTGAAAGCCAATGGCACTCTATCAATCGTCTTTCCTTTTATTTGGTGACTTGTCAGACAAAAGAACAGTCTCATCTCATCTCATTTTCTGAACCACTTTTATCCTCATTAGGGTCTTGGGGGGTGCTGGAGCCAATCCCAGCTGTCTCCGGGCCAGAGGCGAAGCACACCCTGAATCGGTGGCCAGCCAATCGCAGGCCACAAGGAGACAACCATGCACACTCACACCCATACCTAGGGGCAATTTAGAGTGTCAAATCAGCCTATTATGCATGTTTTGGGGATGTGGGAGGAAACCGGAGTACTTGGAGAAAACCTACGCAGGCCCGGGGAGAACATGCAAACTCCACAAAGGTGGACCGACCTAGACTTGAACCCAGGACCCCAGAGCAGTGAGGCCGACACGCAAACCACTCGCTCCACCGGGTCGCCCATCTTACATAGTGTTCCTTTAAAAGTTTTGGGTAGAATTCATTTTTCCCCCAAAATGGAATATCCCAAACTTTTTGTGAGACTTGAAGGTTTATATATGATGTTACAAAAGCTGCAAAGTTTCGCAGTGCAAAGGTCCACCCTTTTAATCTTGGGAGACATTTCTGATCTGGCCATCTGGGAGTTTGGCAAGCCGTGAAGAATCCACCAAGATGTGAAGAAGAAAGCTCATGGAAGATGAGTCAGTCTCTCATAAGCCTGACAAAGATTCTCCCATAATTCATCTTCTTTTGTTTTCCTTAACGCCACACAAAGTAAGCATTCATGACCATCTGGTGTAGAATGGAATTGAAATCTTATCTGTATTTATTCTAGTTCTATTAGTCATCAATTCAAATCTCATGCAAATAGCCAATGTTTACTTTCACAAAGGACCAATGCCGCTTAGGACTGAGTATTTAGAAATGCGACAAAAATTCTACAGTTAAACATTTTGCAGCAAATCATACATTTCTAACCACTGGCTTAATATTTTGAACTCCGGGCTATAATCAATTTGGTAAAGGTTATATAGGAATGAGGTTATTCATAGATAGGGTGAAAAAAGTTAAATCTGCGTGCATTTGAGAAAGAACTAATCCTCTGACACATTTGAGATCTTTAACGGCCTTGGAAGACATTGCGTTCATCTTTCCATTATTTAAATTTTAAAGATGCTGTAAAGTCATTTCGATTATTTTCTGCGAATTACGTGAAATACGTTTGGAAGTAGTGAAAACATGGGCTGAGAACAAGTGAGTTCTGAATCTTTGAGTTACTCTAGGCCATGGGTGTCAGACTCGGGTTGGTTCGCGGGCCGCTTTAACGTCAACTTGATTTCACGTGGGCTGGACCATTTTAGATATAATATTTAGATTTTTTTTAAATAAATGGATTAAAAGAACTGGATTAAAAGCCCTGAATATTCAGTTTTTTATAGATCCAAAAAAATGTTTATTTTAGCCTTTTTATATATATTTTTAGATTTTACAAAATGATTTTTGAACTAAAAACACAGAAAAAAATGATTAAAAAAATTACAATGATTGATTTAAAAGGGGGAAAATCAGGAAATGTAATATACATTTATACTCTTCATTTTAGTTTGATCCTAAAAGAGAAAGTCGGCACTCATGATTTACTTTCCCGGGCCACACAAAATGATGCGGCGGGCCAGATTTGGCCCCCGGGCCGCCACTTTGACACATGTGCTCTAGGCTGTAGTCGGCCTTTTGCCCAAAGTCAGCTGGGATAGGCTCCGGCAACCCTTGCAACCCTGACAAGGATGCGCATTTTGAAAGATGAATGAATGTATGATTAAATAAATATACCCAATATCTACTTGAAAAACTCTTTTGGCCTGATTTTTGAACAACATACTGACAGAAGTGGGATAAATACATACAAAACAAAGCAAAGAATTATATTTCCAGATGTGCATTCTTCTGATAAGGAAGCGTCTTGCTTCCTCCTTTGGGGTATTCTGTAAACAAGGGCCTTTTGTTTTCTTTTATCTTCACCTGTTTTATGGCCTCTCCTATATGCATTAGTGTTTTGGGCAAAGAATTATATGCTCAAAAAAACAGATGGAGCTCTCATCATTGGATACACTTCAATGTTTCCTTTTTCAATATTGACGCTAGGCTTTAAATATTATTTTCTTTCAGCCTCTCATAACGCATGTGGGCCGCACCTACGGTATCATTATGCTGCATATCAATTTTTTACATTGCGGCTCTTCTGCAGGGTAAAGGAGAGTTGGAGTTTCACCCACCTGTCACGTCGCTTCCTATAATTGCCTCCCTTCTGTTTTGTTGTTGTTGTTGCTTGTATTCTGTCTATGTGATGGTAAATAAGGGATACGCTTTTCGTAGGTGGTGGTGACTTGTTAGTCATGCCTCTTATCGTTGAATGCCTGATTTTTCACAACCAAGAGGATTTTTTGCCTTTTAAATTGGAGGCGCAAGATATGGGCACATATAGCTGTACCGAGAAATTTCAACTACTGTTGATCACTACTGTACGATTAAAAGGCGCCTGGTCAATTGCCTGACTTCAGTGTAGAAAGGAACGGGCTCAATTTTCGCCGGTGGTGGTATTGTGAACGGTGGCGGTATTGTGAATGTTGAAGGTTGGTTGTTTGTCTCTCTGTGTGCTCTCGTGACCGGACGTTTAGTCGAAAGACGTTTGGTCCCCGGACGTTTTGTCCCCGGACGTTTGGTAGAACGGACGTTTGGTCGCCGGGTTCGCTCGCTGTCAAATTATGACAGAGTTTACTGTTCATATTTTGATATTAGGTTAGGTTAGAACTTTATTTCATCCCGAATTCGGGAAATTTCTTGGTTGCAGTAGCAAGACAGACACAAGACACACAAGACATTGTAGACCTAGGTAAAAAAAACTAATTACCAAAATGCAATAAAAAAAGACAGAAAAGTAGCAAAAACACAAAACGAGCAAAAGCGGACCGAGCTAGTGCTACCGGCTGTCACTTGAGCGGCGCCATCTTGGTTGCAGTAGCAAAAACGGATACAGATACTAGAAAAGACGTTGTAGAGTTGGATAAAACTGGAACCACACAGGAAGTCTTCCACAAGATGGGGAACTTCTGCAGACTGTGACCGAGGTTGAAAATATGCAGAGTCACTCTTCCAAGCTTATCGGCACAGTCCCTCAGTAGTCTGGAGCTGAAGAATCAACAGCAGCAGAGTACAACTCCTCGACTCCGTATCCGGCCTGGTAAGCGCCGACAGCTCTTCCATCTTATCGGGGAGGGATCTCACTTTCCCCATAATAATAGTTGGAATGGTTGGTCTGAAGCGTCGCTTCTTCTCCCGGCACTTTTGTCCAGCTCCGGATATCCAGCGGAATTGAGGTGTTGCACTCTCTGCTGTCTATTGTTCACTGCTAGTCCCATGGGTATGACAGCGTAGGCATGGCTGAATGGTTCCAAAAAAGAAGTAGCAGAACGAAGCCAGGCTAACAGAACAAAGAAAGTTGTAAAAATATTAAAGTAAAAAGTATAAAGTACAAAGTAAAGTAATAAGGAATGTATTAAGACATATTAAAATGTAATAAAAAAAGATATTTAGATATTAAACTCACTCTCTCTCTCATGATAATAATTTTGAGAGCTGGTTTCAACAGTAACAACTCAGCGACCAAACGTCCGTTCTACCAAACGTCCGTTCTACCAAACGTCCGGTCGACCAAACGTCCGGTCGACCAAACGTCCGGGGACCAAACGTCTTTCGACGAAACGTCCGAGTACCGTGTGCCCTACGTCTGACTGGTGACCAGTCTAGGGCAGTGGTGCCTCTAGGGCCCCTAGCCACACTATCATTCTCCACCAACCCACCTGAATAAAATAATGAGGATTGTTATCAAGCTTCTGGACAGCTAACTGATGAGTTGATCAGTTGATTCAGGTGTGGTAAAGGAGGGAGATATGGAAAACAGTTTCTGGGTGTGATGATAATTAGGCTTTTGTTGTTGATGATGACGACAGGGCCTATGTCCCATTATTATAGGGGCCCTCGAGGACCAGAGTTGGGTACCCCCAACTTTATTTTCTCTTTCTCCAGCTCCGTCTCCGTCCCCGTCCCCATCCCTGTCTCTGTCTTTGTCTCCATCTTAATCTATTTTACTTAGGGCAAAAGGCAGACTATACAGCCTAAACTCTAGGCTGTAGTCTGCCTTTTGCCCGAAGTCAGCTGGGATAGGCTTCGGCAACCCTTGCAACCCTGACAAGGATGCGCGTTTTGGAAGATGAATGAATATGTGATTAAATACATATCTACAAGTAGGAATAATAATCATACTATCATAATGATAACAATAATGATTATCATGAACTTTATGATTAGTATTATTACAACAACAACAACAAAATATCTCATTATTAATCATCTCAAAGCACAGTTAACGGCTGATTAGGAGCACATTACTCTCAAATTTAAGGGGTCATGTTTTCAAAATCAGAGATCCGGGTTTTCTGTGGAGGGTTTGCATGTTCTTTCCGTGCCCTATTTGGTTTTCTTCAGGTACTCCTCCCATCCCAAAATTTAAAAAAAACCTGCATCGTGGGTTAAAATAAACATGCTAATTCAATTGTAGGCAACAAGCTTTTCCTCTATTTTATAATTTTTTTGATCATTTCAAATAGTGTACGTCATACAACAACTTTTGTACGGGAAAAAAATATTTTATAAAAAGTAAGACTGTTCTCGTTTTACCCATTTCGTCTCTAATCCAGATCATCTCGGACACTGTGCGTGTCAGCAAGCAATGTACCTAGACACTTAAGCTGTCAGCGTCATACAGTGACATCTACACAATCTTGAATTTAGTGCATACAAACGGCACACCCACTGATTGGGCACCCTGTCCACTTTGGGGAAAATTTTAGTGTGCCCCATGTGAGTAAATATGTGCCATGTTGTGTTTGTACGGTTTATTATCGCTTAATAAGGGGAATTGCAATCATTAATAAGGGGAGCAATTGGGCGAGGTTGACAGGTGTGACTTCATTATAAATTGGGTGAGATAGATAAGCAGCGTACTTGGTGTTTTATGGAACAATAACAAAAACAAAAGACAACAACCTTTGTGTCCTTCACAATACACAAAAGTGCAAAATGTTTCATTACACAAAACCAAATAATACAACTGGCTGAAATATCAATTTATACAATTTACCTCATCATTTTTTTAAAACAGCAGGGTTTCAATGAAGAATAGGTGTGTGATGGGAAATGAAGATGTGGTGTGGTTGGTTAGTAAAAATATGACTGTTCAAGAATAAACAGATGCATATGTAAGTGATGAAGCATCGCAAACACCATGTTACCAATTAGAGCTACAGCACTAAAGCACAAATAGTTTGCCGAACTCAGAGAAGTGAACCACTAAACCATCAAGCATTAATTATTTTTCTCCATGGTTCCTCTTAATATCACATTTCTGCACTTGTTTTTGCACATAAAGTTTCAACTTCCTTTGGAGAAAAACAAAGTGGAACTCAGAGACGTGTTGACAGAGGTGTTTAATTTCCTACCACGTGCTTGTTAAATCTGTCATCTCCACCCTTTTATGTATCTCCCTTCCCAAAACTGTCATGTTTGCACATGGACCGATAACACGTTGTGCGCAACAGAGAGTAGCATATCTCTGCTCCCTAATTAACACATCACATTGAAACTCACAAGTGAAGCGAATCCTCACGATATCAGTTTCGGCATAAGCAGTAAATAGACTGCTAACCTATTGATGACAGTGGGTGGGGGGCACATCGTTTCTTTTTTGTCGGACTCCAGAATATTTTTCTTGTCTGTTTTCAAATGGATGAAGTTAAAGAACTTGCCTCTGTGTGGCGTCTAGGCCATCGCAATAGCAAAACCAGGAATGTGATGTAATTTTGCCATAAATGTGTAGCTTTATATGAATGAGTAGAGGTGACTTTCAAAGAAGTGAATTCACTTCTCTCTCTCTTTCTTTCTCTCTCTTTCTCTCTCTCTCTCTCTCTCTCTCTCTCTCTCTCTCTCTCTCTCTCTCTCTCTCTCTCTCTCTCTCTCTCTCTCTCTCTCTCTCTCTCTCTCTCTCTCTCTCTCTCTCTCTCTCTCTCTCTCTCTCTCTCTCTCTTCTTACTGAATAATGTCACATTTTAGTATAGGACATCATAACCACTAGATAGTTATTTGTTACTATGTGAGTAGATGTTGAATTAGAACCAATAAAAATGTTTTTCAACCGTTATATCCTGTTTTTGGTGTTTTTTAGAGGGTGGGAACGAATTAATTTGTATTTAGGTAGTTCATTTCTATAGGAAAAAAATGATTTAAGACAAGTAAATTGACATACGAGCTTGGTTACAGAACGTATTAAGCTTGTATCTTAAGGTATTAGAATATATAGTAAACAGTTACCTTTTTCCATGAACGACATAACCCTAAGAGATGTACATTTTCCCCAAATCCCATCTAGTACGACTGCACTCCGGTCAGCTGCGATCCGACCTCTGCAGCAAATATGTTGCCATTTTTATCCATTACAAGTTGCTCCATATCAACTCAGCTTTGTTGCGTTTCCGCTCTAGATCCATCTTCTCCTACCAAAAATATGGAGTAGGTTTTATTTTCTGCTCCGTCAAAGTCCAGCCGGATCTAGGCCTGCAATTTAGCATGCACCAAACAGAAATAAAAAACATTGTTTATAATACAATATTATGCTTTTTTATTATATTTTCGGTTTGTGTATAGTACGGAATTAAATAAACTGCAGCCACATTGTACCATAGGCCTTTTTATGTATATTTGGCCCATATATGTATATTTATTCATGTATTTTTCCATGCCGCTTATCCTCACAAGGGTCACTGGAGACTATCCCAGTCAGCAGGGCACATGGAGACAAACAACCATTCAAGCCCATTCAATCTCTATATTTTTGTCATTTTGCTGATTGAGTCTTAGCCTCTCACCCCTAAGTAATGAATAAATCTAATTAGAAAAAACATGAGCTCATAAGTTTTATGCATGCCCATCAACAGTCTGCGAGTAGGCAGACCACAGTGGAGACATATGCAGTGGGCTCTGTGAAATGTGGACTAGGTGGTATTTCAAGGTCAAGTCTAAAGTCTCTCCCATAAATATATAGTTGATAATTCGTTCTTTCATTCATTTACGAACCGCTAATCCTCACAAGGGTTACGGGGGGGTTTGGAGCCTATCCCAGCAAACATGGGAACCAGGTGGGGGCTAGTCAATCGCAGGGCACAAGGACATGGACAAACATTCACGTTCACACCAACACCTTGGCCAATCTAGAGTGTTCAACCAGCTTATCATGCATGTTTTTTGGGATGTGGGAGGAAACCAAAGTACCCGGATAAAGTCCAAGCAAGTCCGGGGAGAACATGCAAACTCCCTTCACACAGTGAGGACCGACCTGGAATCAAACCATCGACCCGTTAACCAGTTGCCCACTTGGCCGTCGTTGAGAATTCAGTTTATTGAATTAATTAGAAGCTTTTTTGTTTTTTTTTTGTTTTTTTTACTCTGGCTGACTTTTTTCAAGTTTGAAAACCCTCAGTATGCATCAAAGGGACCTTTTTTCTTTCCCAAATAGCACACACACATATTGTTTCATTGTTTTAGAACTGCGACTGGCAATTAAGCAGGCAGCTCACGCATGCACACGAACAAGGGCGAGAGAGGGATTTCATTCAAGTTTTGTACTTTAATTCTACAATAGAAAGAGTTGTTACTTTTGTACTAAAAAGCAGCAGACATGGAATGCAGGGATATAAAAAATTGTAAATCTTAATGAAAAGAATCTAATAGTTTTGCAGAACGCTACCTGAATCCAATTAGTTCATTAAAGAATCACATAAAATACCGTTTATCAATGTTATGATCGCCTCGGTTGCGGAACGGGGTGGGACCCAAATGCAGGAAGGAGAGGCAACAAAAGAAGTGCTGTTACACACATGATGAAAGGCTTAAAAAATGCTAACGTAATAAACCTTACAAACCAAAAACTGGGGAACAAACTAAGAAACAAGCTGAACAGGGAAACACACAGACAAGGAGACAGACACCGACAAAAGGCAACATAACAACCCACAGAAAATAATCGCATGACCAACATACGAAGACACAGTGTTTAAATACACAGGCAGAGGTTGATGACAATCACAAAACACTTTGATAACACAAGGGAAGGAGAGACAAAAAGGTGACACTCAATCACGCGGACAGGACACACAAGGAAAAACACACCCAACCCCCAAAACACTAACAAAACATGACAATTGGCATTCACTAAATTCACTTTTTAAACAATTTCGAAAGAGATGTGGTTAGCACGTCTGCCTCACAGTTCTGGGGTCCTGGATTCAAAGCCAGCTCAGTCCACTTCTGTGGAGTTTGCATGTTCTCCCTGTGCCTGTGTGGGTTTTCTCCGGGTCCTCTGGTTTCCTCCCACATTCCAAAGACATGCATGGTAGGCTGGTTGGACACTCTAAATTAGAACCCCCGGTGACCCTTGTCAGGAAATAAAGCATTTCAGAAAATGAATGAATGTTAATTTCTTGGTCACACACGAGGATCAAAATCATTACATAGTATTTATCTAAATGTTGTACATATGACTTTTCCTAAATTACACATCCTCAAAAAGGAAATTCCACTTCATTAATTCATTCATCTTCCATACCGCACTTTCTCGTAAGGGTTGCTGGGGTTGGTGGAGCAGCCGACTTCGGGCGAAAGGCACTATGCCCTCAAGCCGCATGCGTTTCCCGGCCAAAATGAATGAGGCTCTTTGCTTCTTATCATATTTTGCATATCCAGTGGCTCTTTGCCTTGTTTCATGTTTTTCTTATTTGTATTCTTTATTAAAACACACTCAAATTTCTCAGGGTCCAATAAAAACAAATAATAAAATATATTTAAAAAATATTTGGCGATTTAGATTTTTTATGCCGTTTTCTGACGTAAGGTGTGGCTCTTTGACACTCACAGTTTAATTTTTTTTCTCTTTGTGTCTAATTTGGGGCGGTCCGGCGGCTGAGTGGTTAGCGTGTCGACCTCACAGCTCTGGGGTCCTGGGTTCAAATCAAAGTCGGTCCATCTGTGTGGAGTTCTCCCCAGGCCTGCGTGGGTTTTCTCTGGGTACTCTGGTTTCCTCCCCTTTCAAAAACGTAACAATCATACCGCCACTAGCGGGATTCAAGCCCGCGCCTCTGCATACCGAAGTCAGGCGAATTAACCTTTATATCAGGTGGCGAAATTTCATTTGATAAATTGAAAGGTGTAGTCCACCTTTTGCATGAAGTCAGCTGGGATAGGCTCCAGCAACTCTTGCAAAGTTAAGCGGTACAAATAATGAATGAATGAAATAAAAAGGAATCAATAATAAAATTCTGCCTTTGCACATTGTTTTTAATGTAAAAAGGTTTGAGTGCACGTTTTCTTATGAAAAAAACAATATGTTGACATTTCATTGCACATTGCATTGAAACCTCCAATAGATACAAAATTACAAATAATAATAATAATAAAAATTATGGGAAATTGCTACCTCTGTGAAATTCCTTCGCATTATGGTGGATAAATTGTCATGCAAAAGAATATGGTCGCAATGGGTGAAAGTACATCCTACAGCTCTTTATATAATGCAAAGTATGAGCAATTTCTTCAGGTAGTTCAGTGAGAGGCCGGACAGGAGAAGGCAGCAGATCTTTAAGTGTCGGTTTAAATGTCATCTGTTTGAGGTTTACTACTTGACACGGACTTCTGGGGCATGCAGATGGACTTTTCATGTTAGGGTAAAAAAATGACAGCAACATGAGTTAAAGAAGCAGTCTGCATTACTTACTGTGTCAGTTTTATTCAGTTTTGGTCTTAATGTATAACCGTAAGCCTTTAAATAGCATTCCCCATATGCATTGGGGGATTAATATTTGTATTTTATGTATATATATTTACTCTGTCATTTCTATAGTATATTCATACATATATGTAGGGTGATTAGATTTTGACCAGTTACATAATTGAGGCAGACCTGTTCCTTATAAAGATCTAATAATATATATTTAAATCAAGCTAATATCTAAATTAGGGTAATTAATAAAACTGACTGCATGCATACTATATGTTCCACCTCAGCAAGTTGTTATTTGATATTCATTTCTGCTCCTGTTCTGATTTTGTAACTTTAAGTACTATAATTAGACTTTTTTTTAAGCAAATGAAACATTTCCAGTGAACTTGTTGTTTTGAGATTATGACAAAATAAATACATATTTGCCATTTTTCTGCAGTATCCATTTTGGTCAACTATAGTAATTGTTTTGAAAAAATTGCATCATGTAATATTGATATTGAACCCACTGCAACCATAACTGATAATCTAATTATAGCTTAATTAGCTCATAATACTCAAGGATGTAGAAATGTAATGCCCAAATAATGCATTTTTGCTGCACTCAGTGAGGTGGAGATTATGACACAGAGCAGTAGGAACAATTTTTAAGGGATGAAACCACTGGACTGTAACGAGCATCTAATTGGTGTCATTCCTGTTAGTGGAAAAATGAATGTGTGAGACTTCAATTAAGAATCTTGGCTTGACATGCACATGCACACACGTTTAAAATTCATATGCATCTACATGTTTGGGCGGTTTGGCTTCTATTGGGGGTTTAGATGCAAATAGATGGTCACTGCCAACCTGACATTTTAGTTTACCTACACTGTTTTAACCACATGAATAAATAATGCATGAATATATACTATGCTCTAAACATCAAGTCAATGGTTGCTATGTGTTAAACAGCAAAACGTGGGATAAATTAGTTTATTTCTCTTTCTCTGTATAAATACTATTTTAACACTGAAAAAGTAATGTATGTCAATCAATTATTTTTTGTTGACTTTTACTTGATTCCAGTGTGTGAATACTTTTGCAACCTTTGCTATTGGCTATTTTCGAGCCAGGAAAAGACTCCATAAAAATGTAGCATGAACATATAGACTTCAGTGAGTGTTTTCAGACACTAAATTACCAAGCCCACAGCAAAGACAAAGGACCACTGGCGAGTGTGTGGCGTGCCTGTCTGAATTCATCACATTGACTCACGTCATACCCTCAAGAGCTAGTAGGGCGCCGCAGCTTTTGCTATTTTATGTCTTTGGGCTGTTGCAGCAGAAAGAGGTCGAATGTGTTGGTATGTGCCGATTAGGGTAAACGTTTTTAATTTGTCTGCCGACCATTGCTAGTGTGTGTGCATGTGGCTGTGTGCATGTGTGTGCGTACAAGTGTCTGTGTGTGTGTGCGTACAAGTGTCTGTGTGTGTGTGCGTACAAGTGTCTGTGTGCTTGTGTGTGCATGTGCGTGTGTGCTTGTGTGTGCATGTGCGTGTGTGAGTGTGTGTGCGTGGGTGTGTCATGTGTAGTTTTAAATGCAACTTGTCTCTTTTTAGACATACTATTGAATTTGTATTAAGGGTAGACATAGTCTAACTTAACTAGAGTTAGACATCGAAATATAAAATGAAGATGTTACACAGCGTGAGTCTAACAAATGAACAACATCTCAGTGCATTTTCAGGGGAGTGCAAACCATACCAAATATATGTTTTGGAATTGACGTTGACATCGGCGTACTGGTGTAACGGATGTATTGATAAGGTTCAGTGACAACACTTCATTTGGCTATTTTGAAATGGAGGGGGTGAGGCGTGGTCAGTTGACAGGGGGGCAATTCCCCATTGTTGTCCCCAGGCTCTCATTTTTTAACCCATATACTGCACTAACCTCCCTTTCCCACGTGGTCTTATCACAGTATTAGGTTAAGCGTTATCCGGCAACCTGGCAACCATAATACCAGGTGGGCCCGAATTTCTTACGGTGTAGCTCCAAGGGTGGGGCCTCCTTCTCATTTGAATTGGTGTCTGCTGTGGGGGTGGTGGGTTTGGTATGGGGATTCTGTGTTTCTTTTAGTCCCGCAGTGACTTCCTATCATTCTCTTGTCCCCATCTTCCTCGTTCCCTTTACCTGGGTCTCCTGCTTGGGCCCTGGTGACTCGATCCCACACACTGCACACGTTGAAGTCAGTGGAAAGAACCACTGCACCATTCTGTGGCTCATGGAATTTTCATTTTTTACTTACTTTAGATGGCTTTCCTCAGTATGAATATATTCTTGAAATCTGCTCTGGAGTTTTCTTATTGACTGACTGTCAAAACATCTCAGCTGAGATACTTTTCATTTGATCCTGAATACACTATAGTTGCTAAAATGGCAGCGTTTACTTTCTCAAAGTGACTGTTTTGCAACCATGCTAGTTGCTCATGTCTGCCAATATGCACTTCAGAAAATCCATTTTTTGGGTTCACCCAGTTTTTGCTGAAACCAGCATAATCTATCAACTCTACTACACCTACGCACTCACTGTGCATACACTTTTTGTAAAACAAAATGGAGATGCACTTTTTTTTAGCAGTGCCAGCGGCACTTATGTGATAAATAGTGCCAACGCTGACTAGTGTGCACTGGAGATACAGCCCAGATGAGTGATAGCAGTACGTAGCTTGCTGTACGGAAACCCATTCATTATGTATGTAGAATGGGCCATTCCATAAATGCGCTCTCTTGAGGTTTCCCGGGCTTTGGGAGGCTTGAAAAGTGGCTCTTACACGTGACATTCCCATTGACAGGAGTATAGCAATTTTCACTGGTGTTATAGTCTCGCCCTTCTCTTTAAAATAATAGGTCGCGGCATTCTTGTGCAACAATCAAAAATAAAAGCAGTATCGAGGTGGGTGAGCACAACGTCCATTGAGTCCATTATGATGAGATGTGTCTCAGCAATAGGATGACGTAGTTCATCCTGCTTCACTGTTGTAGGTTCAAGTGGTCATTTGCTGTTTTACTCAGCTCACTGTTAGGCTTAGTTGGAGTTTTTGGCTTGTTTGCTTTTTGCCTCTTGTGACCCTCCGGGCTTCCCTTCCTCTTGTAACCTGCTGTGTGAACTTTTTAATCAACCCTTGTCTGTCTATTTAAATCCTGTGTGTTTGTTAGTCTTTGTCAGATTGTCAACTTAGTTTACTAGATGCAAAGTTACCACGTCATGTTCTATGTACCTTGTCTGCCCGTCAGGTTTGATTTTGTTAATTCATTCTGGTCATTGTTATTTACTTGATTCCCCCTCCTGCTTCAGTTATTAAAGTTTTTGTTAGACCACTTGATTCCAAGTCCATTTGGGTCCGACACTGCGTTCCACCCTTGACGTCGCACCGAGATGTAACACTCAGGGACCAGCTAGTTGTTGAAATATATTTTTCTATGATATTGGAATATTGAAAATTTATGTTTTGCTACAATTCTTCCAGCGGCATATATTATCAACATTGGATTGGCAGGTGTTATTTTGTTCATACTGCGGAAAATCATATGCGTTTCTGGTTGCGTGAAGAATTATGGAGCTGTCAAATGTTACTGTGCAGACTACTATTAAGTGTGGGAATTTGACTGTTGCAGCTTGGTGAAATTGAAAAAAAATACTTTGATTATCATTCATTTTAACGTTTGCATCTTGGTGGGAGAAGCAAATCTCTTTGAGTCACGAGTTGTTGTTCAAATACTAGTCGGGTTGCAAATGTTGAAACATGTCAAGTCTACAGTCATTAAATTATTGAATTGAGTCTGACTGAAGTCTAAATCATGAGTCAAGTCCACACCTCTGCTACCAAAACATGGATCACCAGCTTTAGACAATGGCCACTTCACCCACGCCTAACACCATGACTGTAAAACAGCTTCAGGAGCAGGCACAGAAAGAGTGAGACCAATTTGAAGGAAATAGGTTTATTACCAGACTGCAGAATGGGGAGAGCTCGAACAGCTGTGGACGCACAGTCCGGTTCACTGCAACTCTCTCCAAACGAACAGTTTGTGCGTCTATTTATATGTGAAAAACATGATGCTGTGGAAAGAAGATAACAGAAAGAGGGTGTCAGAAAGAGGGTGTGGGTTGATACACCCAGACATCTGCAAAGCAGATGTCTCAACGACAATTTTTACACCAAACTGATGCAATACTAACAAGCAATTGTAAAGCGAGTAAGTCATCTTATCTTACAATTCCTTCCTGTTGTGAGTATTAAAAAAAATCGGAACCTCGTTCGTTAGCGACGCTACTTTTGAACAAAATTCTTTACAAATTACTTCGAACTGGAGTTTAGACCGACAAGAAGGGGGCGAAAACCCTCGTGCAGTTGAGGGAAAAATTCCTCCCTTGACCTCCTGCTTGGGACGATCGCTTCATGGCCTGGTGTCTCAGAATAGGAAAGACATATTAATCAGTGTCAGACAGTAGCACAACATCAGGGTCAGATTGGGGTATGGGTTGTTGCATGTGTATACGAGTTAGCATTAACTAGGTTTCAACAATCATGGTACGTTCGACTGTGGCATTAATGGTATGTTTGATCAAAACTGAAAAGCAGGGTAAACAACAGGTTAGGATAACAAGCACGAGAGCAATAACAGTTACGAACAGTACTAGGGCTTTCAAAAGAGTTTGTGTCCATGAGCCTGAGAACCAGATCTCTTGTAGTCGGTCCCCTGTATCCCCAAGTGAGTAAGCTGTCGGGTGATCAACAGGACTTGGACGACGATGGGTGTCTTGGTTGACAGGTTGCAGATCTGGAGGGCCCCTGATTGTTTCCGGAACCAGCTAGTGGGGCATTCTCCTCCAGTGGGAGTGTACCAAGGTTCCGGGAGGTCCCCCCATGTGGTGGAACACAGAGTGGTGATGATGATGACTAATCACTTGATTATTGTACTTGTTTACAGTAGGACTGATGTATCCAGGTGTCTCTTCCTTCGATTTTGACAGCGGTAGGGGTGGCCAAAATCACACAGTGAGGTCCGTCCCTGTGTGGAGATGACCAGCACTTTCTTTTTATCACCTTGACGAGTACCAGGTCACCTGGGGACAGGACCTCCTGTGTGGGAGACAGAGAAGATATTGGCAGATCATTTGCATTTATCACAGTTCTTTCTTGGAACATTTTGCATAACCACTGAGTGAGTGAATCTGTTTCTCCTTTCTCTTCTACTACCGGATCTTTTTCTCACATTGGTGAGTGAAAGGGTCTGCCGTTCACTGCCTCAAATGTTGTGCATCCCTTTACAGTAGGAATGATTCTCATGTATGTTTCTACCAGCCTCAGGCATTTTGGCCATGGTTTTCCTGTGTCTTCCATGTTTTTTCTGAGTCTGAGTTTTACTGTTCCATTGGTTCTTTCAACGAGTCCAGCACTTTGCGGGTGTTAGGCGCAATGATATTGCAGGTTGATTCCAAGATGTTGTCCCATAGTTTGGATCACGTGGTTCACGAAGTGAGCACCATTATCACTCCAAATGACTCGTGGTATTCCATGGCTTGGAATGATCCTTTTGCATATGGCTTTTGCGACTGCCATGGTGCCAGTTTTCTTGGATGGGCATATCTCAACCCACTTGGTAAGTGTGTCAATGATCACAAGACAGTACTTGTATGTGCCACTTTGGTTCAGTTCGATGAAATCCATGTTCAGAACCTCGAAGGTATATGTCCGTTTGCCTTGTTCCGCGCTTGGGTCGTTCATTGCCTTGAGAGTTGTCTACAACAGGTGAGACAGTTTCTGCCCAAAAAAATTAAAGTAGGTTTGGAGACCTCTGGGACTATACTACCCCTCCTGTTGAGACATGGCTCCTCCCATGGCTCAATTTGGCAATCACTTCAAACAATGATCGTGGGACCCATGGCTTGTTTTCTACTGCATAGAGGCTGTTCTTGTGTTGAGTGGCTCCTTCTGTTTCCTAATAATAATTTAAACAACAATTCTATTCTAATAATAGTTTAAACAACAATTATATTCTAAATTTCCCAAAATTGATCTCAATACTTTGTGATTCACCCAATATCTCTGAACACACCAAGACCACAAGTCCGCAGAGCAGATGTCTCAATGACATTTTTTTATAACTCACACCAAACTGTTGCAATACTAAAAAGCAATTGCAAAGCGAGTGAGTCAGTTTATCTTACAATGACCATATTAAAGAGTTTGGAAAATGGTGGTCGTAGCAATGTATTCACAATTTTACCCTGGGAAACAAATGAATTCATTTGTTTACTTTTATTTCTGCATATACGCACATCAAACTTACACGCACATAGAACTTTTAGTCACTTTAGAAACAGCTCACAAAACAATATAATACACAAGTCCATTTGTAACACACCTAAAACCCAGTCAGAAACCCAGGTAACTCTGTATGAGCTAAACCAGGGATTGGAAGACCGGTCCTGGAAGGCCACAGTGGATCCTAGTCCTTGTTTCATCCGATCCAGCACAGAGATTTTAACAAATGAGGTCCTTTTATTGGTGAAAAGGTGTCATCTTGATTCATTGGAACAAACATAAAAAATGTTGTTCAGCAAATTTTCAGTGAATAAATGCAGATAGATAATTGTTAATGATTGATTAATCAAAATAAATTTTAATTGATAGATGATTGATTTCCAAACAGTTTCCAAATTGGTCAGTAAATAGTCATGTTTGATTAGGATTAGTATTGCCCTGCAATTGGCTGGCCACCAATACAGCGTGTCCCCCCCACTTTGTGCCCGAAGTCAGCTGAGATTGGCTCCAGCACCCTAACCCCCATCTCCCTCCATGATCCTAGCGAGGATAAAACGGTTCGGAAAATGAATGAATGAATGATTAGGATTGAGGATCGAGCATGGCTGTAGGGATTACGGAAGAACACTCGTTAATGAAATTGCGTCCAATCAATTTTGAAAATGGTAAGAAAATAGACCGAATTGAAGAGAAATAAATGTAGAAAGTCACCATAGATTTCACAACAATATTGCAATCGAATGACACCATGACATATAAAATTCTCACAGACTGTAAATCGCACATTAGTGCTTGTTACTTCAGTAGACAATTAGTATTATGAATGTTTCACATTTTTCATTCTTACAATGGCCCTGAAAAGACTCTAATGAAAAGTGTAATCCATGCAGCAAACTTCCATTTGTTTTTTCTTTGAAGGTGGCGAACCTCCTACGACTCTTCCAGATCCCTCAAATTAGCTATGCCTCCACCAGTGCCAAGTTAAGTGATAAATCTCGGTATGACTACTTTGCCCGCACGGTGCCTGCAGACTTCTACCAGGCCAAAGCCATGGCAGAGATTCTGCGTTATTTCAACTGGACGTACGTGTCAACTGTCGCATCAGAGGGCGACTACGGAGAGACCGGCATCGACGCCTTTCAGCAGGAGGCCCGTTCTCATCAAATTTGCATTGCCACCTCCGCCAAGGTGAGCCGCTCCATGAACCGTCAGGGCTTTGACAATGTGATCCGCTCCCTGCAGCAAAAGTCCAACGCCAAGGTGGTCATCATGTTCACCCGCAGCGAGGATGCCCGGGAGTTGCTGGTAGCTGCCGCTCGCATGAAAGTCACCTTCATTTGGGTCGCAAGTGATGGCTGGGGGGCGCAGGAGAGTGTGGTGAGGGGCAGCGAGATTGCAGCAGATGGCGCTTTCACCATCGAACTGGCTTCCTACCCAATTAGAGAGTTTGAAGATTACTTCACTAAACTAAACCCATACACCAATAACAGGAACCCGTGGTTCAGAGAGTTCTGGGAGCACCGCTTTGGTTGCAGCCTACAGGAACATGGATGCAGTGACCGCAGCCTCAGAGACGGAACATTTGAGCAGGAGTCCAAGATCATGTTTGTCGTCAATGCAGTCTATGCCATGGCTTATGCGCTTCACAACATGAGGCAGGCGGTGTGCTCCAACACATCTAAAGTCTGTGAGGCAATGAAACCAGGCAATGGCAAAAGATTCTACAAGGAGTTCATCCTGAAGACAAAGTTTGAGGGTGAGAAAAGCAAATTCATGACTAATGCTGTGTTCCCACAAAGTAAAACTGTAATATATATATATGAATATATATGAATATATATAAATATATATATATATATATATATATATATATATATATATATATATATATATATATATATATATATATAAATAAATAAATGTATGTATATATATATATATATATAATATTTCAGATCTCATTTTCTGAACCGATTTATCCTCATTAGGTTTACAGGGGGTGCTGGAGCCCATCCCAGCTGTCTCCGGGCCAGAGGGAGGGGACACCCTGAATCGGTGGCCAGCCGATCGCAGGGCACAAGGAGACGGACAACCATGCACACTCACACCCAATCAGCCTACCATGCATGTTTTTGGAATGAGGGAGGAAACCGGAGTACACACGCATGCAAACTCCACACAGATAGACATGATCTGGATTTGAACCCAGGACCCCAGTGCTGTGAGGCTGACACGCTAACCACTCGCTCCGCTGGGCCACCAGTCTTGTTATAGGGCAATGTTAATATTGTAATATTATGATGACTTGCACAGTCTTATATTTTTCTTTCTTTCGCGATTTAGGCATACTATTTTAATGGAAATAAAGTAATTCATTCAGCTACAACAGGGGTCGGGAACCTTTTTGAAAGAGAGAGCCATAAACAATTCCTTTTTTCAAATGTTATTCCTTCAGAGCCGTACTCACAATTTAAAAAGTCAAAATACATGAAAATGTGCACATTTTTTAGTCATTTTACCACTTTCAAAGTACAAAAAGTCAAAATATGCTGTTGCTTATCAATGAATATCAATGAGTTCAATGAGTATCAATGAGAGAATAGATGCAGAAGACTAATGAAAAAAAAAACATTGCCACAGTGCGGACGTGACGTTCCTATTGGTGCGTTCGGGACTCTCTCACCACCAATTTCCATATTTTAGCTCAGAGCCATATGCACCCATTAAAAGAGCCACATGTGGCTCCCGAGCCATAGGTTCCCTACCCCTGAGCTACAACTTCAAGGGCTACTTATCTTTAAATGCATCTCAGATGTTAAAACTTGGAGGAATGGAATGGACCTCTAATTCTTACATGTGTTCCTTCCAGCTCCATTTCGACCTGTCGACACGGAGAACATGGTGCGCTTCGACTCGGTTGGCGACAGCATTAGCCGCTACAACATCTTCCATTACCACAAAGATGATGGGAAGTTTGTCTACAAGAAGGTTGGCTACTGGGACCAAAACTTGACCCTGAATACCACTCTGGTAAGCTGGCCCGGCCTCTCCCCGCCCACGTCCCAGTGTAGCGACCCCTGCAGAAAAAATGAGGTGAAGAGCATGCAGCCCGGGGATGTGTGCTGTTGGATCTGCATTCCCTGCCAACCCTATCAGTACCTGCAAGATGAGTTCACTTGTGCTGACTGTGGCTTCGGCCAGTGGCCTCTGCACAATCTGACAGGCTGCTACGATCTACCCGAAGAGTACATCCGTTGGGAGGATGCGTGGGCCATCGGGCCCGTTACCATCTCCTGCTTGGGAATAATTTGCACCATGTCGGTTGTGGGTCTTTTCTTCAAGCACAATGGGACGCCCGTGGTGAAGGCGAGCGGGCGTGAACTTTCTTACATCCTCCTTCTGGGAGTCCTAATGTGCTACAGTATGACGTTCATATACATTGCCAAACCTTCCACCGCCGTTTGCACTCTGCGCCGACTTGGTCTGGGCACCTCATTCGCCGTGTGCTACTCAGCGCTCCTCACCAAGACCAACCGGATTGCTCGCATTTTCAGCGGTGTGAAAGATGGAGCCCAGCGGCCCCGCTTCATAAGCCCAGCCTCCCAAGTGGCCATATGTGGAGCCCTTATCTCCTGTCAGCTGCTGGTGGCAGTCATCTGGCTGCTGGTGGAGGTGCCTGGCGTGAGGAAGGAGGTGAGCCCAGATCGACGAGATGTGGTCACTCTCAAGTGCAATAGCAAGGACTCCAGCATGCTCATGTCGCTTACGTACAACTGCGTCCTCATCGTCCTCTGCACCGTCTACGCCTTCAAGACGCGGAAGTGCCCCGAAAACTTTAACGAAGCCAAATTCATCGGTTTCACCATGTACACCACTTGCATCATCTGGCTTGCCTTCCAGCCTATCTTCTACGTAACAGCCAGTGACTACAGGGTAAATATGATTCTTTTATGATTCTACTGGGTTTTGGCAACTCTGGGAAATAATACAAAACTATGGGATAAGTTATGTATTTACCAAATATAATTACATATACCTCTCCGATTAGAAGATTAGAAGGCCACCAATTCAGGGTGCCCCCCGCTTGGTGCTCATAGTTAACTGGGATAGGGTCCAGCACCATCTGCGACCCTCATGAGGATAAACGGGTCAGAAAATGAATTAATTAATTACATTCATTAGTTAAAACAACTCTTTTTCTCAATTTCCTTATTTAGTTACTATTTATCACTAAATTTTATTTGTACTATATAATTTTTATACAGTGGTACCTCTACTTTCGGAATGAATTCCAGAAGTGGTTTCTTAACTTGGATTTTTCTTAAATAGAGACACATTTTACATGCAAAAGCTTTAATTCATTTCAACCTATTTTAAGATTCTACCCCTGAAATCCTTTGAATATTATAAAAGTATACAAATTTTCTCTGAAATATGTGCAAAACACAAAAAAGAGAATACAAATAAGAAAGTTGTTTATTAAGCCATTAAAATGAATAAGAACTGCTAAAAGTTTTTTCATTGGGGTCCAATTGCGAATTGCAAAGGTGAGGGAGAAGGGGGCAAACATTTGGCAGCTCAGTAAAGATACGTACACAGGTGTGTAAATGTTCGACTTAAAAACTTAAAATTATCCAACATTTGGTGAAATATCAATTCAACAACGATTACCTTTGATGACATTTCATAGTTTTCCGAAAATGTGCAAGGCATTTGTTCTCAATCATGGGCCCAGAATGAAAAGCAAAGAAGAAAGCTGCATTAAGGAGGTGAAGAAAAACCCAAGAAACAACGTGTTAGAAATCCATGTCAAACAAGGTTTGAAGGGACACGTCATGGAAAAATTCCCAGAAAGAAGGATTTTTTTCATTCACCACTCGCGCTCATACTCCGTGAGTGACCACTACCCTACAAATAGTCAATAGGAGAGGAACTTGACTACGGCAATTTCAAAATGAAATGTTGGCTGCTACAAGAGAATGTTTGATTTTTTTTAGATTTCGCGTTACCTAACTAATTTCTTTCATATCTAGAGACAAAAAAATGACTATTTCATATGTAGAGACATTTGTAAGAAGAGGGGCCCTCTGTTTATGCTTTACATATATTGCGCACCTAGGTTTTCATTCAGTCCCGTTATGTGAACACCTATATCCCCTACGAAAAATCATAAAGTCACATGATACACAGGAAATTGTAACATTCAAAACTTCAAAAAGGTCATTGTGACCCCCCAAATTAACTTATATTATACTTTCCCACCTTTGGGTGTGTCACATGCAAGCTATGGCATGGTTTAAGCTGCACTTCACAAACAATCAGCTACAACTAAATCACATTTGAAGAACAGTTGCACACATTTTCTCATTTTGCATATCTAATTTAGACAAAACATGATGACAAAATGTTGGAAAGAATAACAACAAATTAATGTGTACTGTGCTGCTCAATTTTAGAAATTTGAATGTAATTTAAATGTAATAGGTCTCTTTTTCAGAAATGCTGGTCTGGAATCATTTTTTACAAAGGCAGCACATGAAAAAGAAAAAAGAAATAAGGGTATCACCATTTTATATATTGGGGGAACACGCTTATGTGGCCTATTGCCACAGTCAATTACAGCGACAATGTTACAGTCATGCATGGATCACTGGACACCTTTTCGACCAGAGATTATCTACAAGCGGCATAATGATTCCACCACAATTAATGGAAATGAAAGGTTCTACTGCTTTGATTGGCATACAAAAGGAGTTGGCACAATGAAATTGCCCTCTTTCAAATCATCCATTTTATGGGCATCTGTAAAATGACCAAGGCTGGTCACTTGAATTGCAGCCTTGATCTTTCCAACATGCCTAAACCTGTGTTTGATATGCAACTACAGCCCTGATTATTTTTATTTTTGTGGCTAAAACAATTCCTAGGGAAGCACTTCAGTCACTTGTTTTTAAAATTTCCCTCACCATAGTATTTTGTCAGGTGTATGCCAAATTTCTGAGTGAGGGCAGTGCATTCACTACACGCTGTGTGTCTGTAAATAGAAGTTCTGGGACTTTGGAGTTATCCGGGGGCGTTTAAATGATAATGCTCATACACATTACGTCAACAGTCCGCTCAAATTACAGAAACATGACAAACATGCCTTAGTGTTGTCCTGTGTTTCCCAACCACTGTGCCGTGCGCGGCACACTGGCGTGCCGTGAGCGATGGTCAGGTGTGCCGTGGGAAATTGCAAGAAGTTATACAATGTAATATTTAGTGAGAAAAATTCAGGATTGAAGAGATTAAAATTGAACTATTATAAGGGTAAAATCAAAATATGATGAACGTTAAATTATAGATTTTAGTATTATAAGATTCAAATTGTGAAACAGTCATTTTGTTGCTTATTTTTCTCTAACATGAACCGGAAGTTGTTTGGTTTCTAGGGCTTCAAAGTCATAAATCTATGCGATTAAAAAACATGACATTACCGTAATTACTCGAATATAACGCGCACTCGAAAATAACACGCAGGTAATTTTGGGCCAAAAATATCTGGAAAAACGCAGTACTCGAATATAGTGCGCACCTAAAATTTCCCGCTGACGAAAATCAGAAATCTTACCTTTTTTTCTTCTTTTCACGATTGTTTTGTTCAAACAAATTTATTCATTAGAATCCTTCAAATGAAGAGTTCCTCTCTCTCTTTGTCTGTCCTCTTTTTATGATCGCGCCGCGTCGCTGGGTCGTCGCAGCGCGATCGGGGGCATCTGTTACGGTCGCGCCGCGTTGTGCGACGCGACCGTGGATGTAGGTAGACCCAAATACAGGAAGCAGGAGAGGACGAGGCATTCAGCGTGATACGGAGTCCTTTAATGAATCAACCAAGGCGTGGAAACAAACGTGGCCGCATGCGGCGCGCATACGGACAGAGGCAACAGAATAACGACAGCTAGCGACCGCTAGCAACCGCTAACAACAGTCAATGATAGTCAACGATAGTGAACGATCCGGCGACGTGTGATGACGCGTCGCTACTTAAATACAGGAAACGAAAGCAAACAATGGATTGGCTACAGCCGGTATGCGTCAACTTCCTCTTCCTCCCACAACACATCATCCGATTGGCTTTACGAGATGATGTAAAATCCGTGCGTCGGCTGTACGAGATGACGTAAAATCCGTGCGTCAAAGTGAGTTTGACAATGCTTTTTTCGATCGAAAATTTGTAATTTATTTTAGTTATTGATTATAACACTGAACTGAGAGAGGGTGAACTGAGACGAGTACGAGGCTAGAGGGGGACAGTGGTGGTCTCGGCTTTCCGATTTTCGATCGGGTTTACGAGATGACGTAAAATCCATGCGTCGGCTTTAGGAGATGACGTAAAATCCGTGCGTCAGCTGTACGAGATGACGTAAAATCCATGCGTCGGCTTTAGGAGATGACGTAAAATCCGTGCGTCAGCTGTACGAGATGACGTAAAATCCATGCGTCGGCTTTAGGAGATGACGTAAAATCCGTGCGTCAGCTGTACGAGATGACGTAAAATCCGTGCGTCAAAGTGAGTTTGACAATGCTTTTTTCGATCGAAAATTTGTAATTTATTTTAGTTCTTGATTATAACACGCACCCCCAACTATTGGAATTAATTATATAGCAAAAACCTGCGTGTTATATTCAAGTAATTACGGTATTTATTTTTGCATTACTCGAGCCATTCAGGCTTTAAAAATAAGGAAAACCTTGGCTATCATTGGACTGATGGGGTATTTCCAAGGAAGTGTCTCGAACTAGTACAGGCAGAGTAAATGTGCAATAAATAACTGTAAAGGCATACCTGATGTCAAGTTGGCACTCCCCAGAAATCATGGCGTCTCTAAAAGGCCAGCGAGTATGAAATGAAATGGCAGTTTGGGTTAGAACATCTAAGACTTAATGCATTTTATCCCAAATGTTCATATTATACATACACACGCCCACACGAGTGAGGAGACAATAAGATGTGAAATGAATGAGAAAAACAACCCACAGGACTGAGGCCAGTGTGTGAAATTTCAGTGGGGACCTTGAAAAGAAATGACCATTTGAATCCCATCATGATATGACGTCAATATTCTTAAAATAAAACTTTAAAAAAATGGATGATCTGCACCCAGTTGTTCAGGGTCAACAGACAACAACTTTTGGTGACATTAGGTCAGTGTGAAAAATTAGATTTTGGAATCATTTTGGAGGTTTATGTAATTCCCGCTGATAAAACTTTGGTTGGAATGACTATTGTTAATATAGGCGACACAGTTTGAAATGAAAAGATTTTCGGATGGTGGTGTTCCTTGAGATTTTTTCAATGCAAAAAGTGTGCCGCAACTCAAAAAAGGTTGGGGAACTGGCTTCGACAGTCCATTACAACTACATGTAATTCACATTTATATTAGTGTTTACCATTCCATGTATGCACTTATATTCAGGCTAGGCTTTAAGAAATGAACAACAAACTATTGAAGGACTGAGGTAAAAGTCACAGTACAGATAACTATAATCTAAACAACACAACTTAACAACTCTTGAGCTGACTTCAAATCACCAACAAATTCAATAAAGTATTCATCTTAAGTATCACTTTACAACTCCAGCAACTCTGGAAGTAGAGGGCCAAACAAGAGCGTACTTTCCTACTGCTGTGAGTGTGAGCGGGGGCGGGGGAACATATATTTCACACCTTTAGTAGCTATAAGTGCTAGACCCAGCCAAATTATGATATATTGTCTGTAAAATACAGTACCTGAATGTTGAAGAGACATTATGCACATTCAGTTAAATTTTGATAGGAATTTTAAATGTTATCAGTCATTAATAAATGTATCTTATGTGCTCTGTTAATATTTGCTGTATATTCATTACTTATCCATTTTATTTCCCAAGATGTGCCAATATTTCCAGCATGAATTTGAACAGGGGGCTCAGATTATTGATTTTTATGGAAAGGTAAATGAGGGGAAAGCATGACAAATATTTAAATATTTGAAGCGCGTATTTAATTGAGGATTTTTATTTGCTGGTGGACTAATGAGTGAATGGTTGCTAGGTAACGATTGAGGGTGGAAGGAACAGGGATGGTGGATATTGAATACAAAGTGTTCACCCTTTGCAATTCCGTGTGTCCCGGCAGGTCCAGACCACCACCATGTGCATCTCTGTGAGTCTGAGCGGCTCTGTGGTCCTCGGCTGCCTTTTTGCTCCCAAGATCCACATCATACTGTTTCAGCCTCAAAAAAATGTGACCTCATTGCGGGTCACCGCCAACCGCTTCAGTGCCACCGTGTCGGCCTCCGCATCTGCTCCCAGTTCAAGTTATTCCAAAGGTGCAAACACACCCTCATCGCCCTTTCAAATAGTGAAAAATGTATGGCAGTTTGATAACAGTGAGCTCAACTCCATTCACTTCACAGCAGTTAACAAAACTATTATTCAAAAACAGGGTTTAAAGCTGTTTACATTGCCACCCGGGTTCACTCTCTGACCAAACATAAAACTAAGTTAATTAAAAGGTGAATTAAAAAAACACATGCACACACAGCTTCGATTTAAATAATTTTAAACGCAGCATTTCAGTTTAAGCTTTTCAAGCATGAATTATGATTTGTGTTTCTTAATTATACATTTATATAGGACAGTGGTCTAAAATTATTTTTTGTAGTTTAGGGGACAATTGCAGCCCAATGACGACAATATTATTAAAGACAAGTCCAACTGTAGTGTTAGGGTTGCAATATTTTAAAATGGGCAATAAAAAAATATATAAATAATTAGAAATAGAATGGATGAATTAATTGAAGGATCCATTCATTCATTTTATGAAGCGCTTATCCTCACAAGGGGTGTGGGGGGTGCTGGAGCCTATCCCAGTTGACATCAGTCACCAGGCGGGGGACACCTTGAATTGATGGCCAGCCAATCGCAGGGCACGAGGTAACAGACAACGATTCACCCTCACACACATACCTAGAACCTTTTTAGAATGTGGAAGGAAACCGGTATACCCGGAGAAAACCCATGAAAGACCAGGGAGAACATGCAAACTCCACACAGTGAGGACCGACCTGGGATCAAACCCACAACCCCAAAACTGTCCGGCAGACGCGCAAACAACTCGTCCACCGGGCCACTGGAAGAATCTATCTTGGTAAAGAAAAAAAAAACTATTAGTAATATTAAATTAATGAAAAATGCAAATGAAAAAAACCTTGAGTAATAAAAACTGATGAATAATTCCAACTACAAGTGAAGTGGAGTTTGCTTGGGGGTTTTCTCCAGGAAATCCTGTTTCCTCTCACATCCCCAAAACATCCATGGTAATGCTAGGCTGGTTGAACACTCTAAATTGCCCTTAGGTCATATGATCATGCATGAGGACCCCAAAGTAGGCTACAGCCAAAGCAGATTGTATTGATGAGGACTTTATTAACACAATCGCATGCAGTGGGGTTTGAGGGGCTCGAGCGCTGTGAGTTGTTTAGAGCCCAAAGCGCCAGATGTGAATCAGGCAAGGCAGAGTGTGTGAGATCCATAGCAAGAGCCGAGGCAAAGGTACAAGAAGGGCTAGGCGTAGACGATGTCCAAGGAAGAGCAAAAGGTCGATGATTATTAGCAGTCATAAGAAGGCAATGCGAGACAACACTAACAGGTAAGATTGAATTGAATGCCTTTATTGCCATACCTAGTATAACGACATCTGCCAATATGGTAGAGACCCAAAGTGGCAGGTGATCTTGATTGTAGTCACCTGTCGCTGACCCACCTGTCTGGTGCTGGGCTTGTAATGGTTGTCTGTCTCCCTGTGCCCTACGATTGACTGGGAACCAATTCAGGTTAGCCGGAAGAGGCTCCAACACTCCCATGACAGAAAATTAATGAATGAACAATATAATTAATACTTTAAAAAATCATTCAAACAAAATGTAAACAGTGGCACAAAATAAATAAGTAAAAAATAATTCCATTAAGTGGGGCCCATGTGGATTTGGTTCTGGAAATGATATTTATTTAGTTATTTGTGTATGTTTTCTTTTATAAACCTACCTCACATCGTTCAACTCTTCTCGCTACCATTGACAGCAAAAGACGCTCAATCAACTTTGATTAGGAAGGGCTGATCGAATTATGTCAAGTTTCCCTGGTTGAACTCTAAATTGCCCTTAGGAATGATTTGTGTGAATAGTCGTCCGTCTTCTTGTGCACTCCCATTGGCTGGCAACCAATTCAGGCTGTCCCCAGCCATGACCCTTGAGAGGATAAGCGGTATGCAAAATGAACAAATGAATAATTTTCAGCAGAAATATATTCACTAAGCAACAACTTTCAACAGCTCTCATTGTTCTGCTATGCAGTATCATCTCAGTGCCCCTTTCATGCCAGGTATAGTTTTGCTTTGCAACATTGGAATTTCATAAACTAAACCGATATGTAGAGTAGTACCGTATTTTCTGGACTATAAGTCGCGCCAGCCAAAAAAATGCATAATTAAGAAGGAAAAAACAGTTTAGGGGAAATTTATTTGATCAAATCCAACACCAAAAACATACATATCATCTTGAAAGGCAATTTAAAATTAAAATAAAATAGAGAACAACAAGCTGAATAAGTGTACGGTATACCAACATTACATGACTGACATGCCTGGTAATCAGTAACGACGTAACATATTAAGAGTTATTCAGATAACTCTAGCATCAAGAACATGCTAACAAGTTTACCAAACTATCAATTTCACTCCAAATCACTAAATCCAATGAAATCTTCATCCTCTGTCATTTTTAAACAACTCCCCCAACTCGGGAGGTAGATAATTTAACACATAAGTCGCACCAAACGATGAAAAAAACTGCGATTTATAATCCCAAAAATATGGTAATAGTTTTAGAGGTGAAAGTGCAAAAGAAATTAATAAGCACTTATAAAATTCTTTCAATGACATCCACTGAACTTTAGTTTTGACCATTTTGCAGGATCAGCCTCCAACTATGTGCCAGCAGTGTGTAATGGCCGCGAAGTGGTGGACTCGACGACTTCTTCTCTGTGAGAGCATCCCATGGACGGAAGCCAGGTCGCAGGGCATTAGAGTGACTGTGATAAAAGTGCAACCCTTGCTCATTCGCCGTACTTTGTACAGATTTAACATTCTCTATAAATAGACTTCAATTTACCCTTAGATGTGGACAATGTGTTTGTGGGAATTTAATAGAGAGTCTGACAATAAAGGAACTGTGCGGTTGGAATCCTTGGTTCCAGTTAACTGTCACTAATGTGAAACCTTTATTAACATTACTGGAAGTGTTGAAACAGTCTTAAAAGTCATAGTGTATAAAAGACGTTTACAGTTTAGGTAATGATAGCATTTTAATGCTTAGATTGTTCATTTCTTTCCAAAATGAAATGCTGTTTGAATTCAATTGAAAAAAAAATAAACAAAGCATCATGGAAAAATTTATTTTTAAATTTAAATTAATTTTCTACTGGTAGTACGAATGCATTTTTGTGTACAAAATCGTATTTAATTCTTGTGAGAAATGGCTCGTGACACCTTGTGCCATGCCTTGTCCTAATTCGTCATGTTGTGTGCGGCAAAAGTGTAATACAGCTGTTCTTATATCTTATTGTACTGCCAGTAATGTGAATATATCCAAAGTTTAAAGATGAAAATGTTCATTTGAAGTTGTGTCTATAAAATGTGAAAAAACTTTAGAGAGCATTATAGAAAATTACTGAATGTGGAGATCTTAACATGCAAGAGAAAAGTAGCTTTTATGTAACTCGTGTAAATATAACCGTTTTTTGTAATACTATAGACAGACCAGAGTTGTATTTTAACATTTTCAAGTGACATGAGACATCATCAAAAACTTAAAACACCTCCTCAGCATTTCTTCCATGAATGTCTTTCCTTGATTTATTGGTATAAAGAACTTTTATGAATATATTCTACAATCACTTGTATTTTCTTTAACAGTAACAGTCATTCTGTTCATTGCAATCAAATCTCTCATAGATGAATAAGATATTTACTGTGAGGAGACATCCATAAGTGACTCTGAAAAAAGGACTACAGGGATGAATAAATACATTTCAGAAACAGCCAGCAACTTTATGATTGTGGAATTTCATTCAAGTAAGGATCCTTAGTTTGAAATTCAACTACAATCGTTTGTAATGAGTCGGCTCTTGATTTACAACTGTTACAGACTTTAATTTACTTCCTTTTTTCCACATTTCCTCCCTTATGGTATTAAAATAAAATGTTAGTCCATCAAGTTACAATCTCTATGCTCCTCTCAAAAATTTGGGAAATGTGACACCAGATTCAACAATTCTTGTATTTACAAATCTGGATTGGAAACACACTAGTTATACACATATAAAAATATGTTCCCCCTAAAATCAAACTCTTACATCATGATTTGATGAAATTTTTGGTATAATTGACGAGACATAACTCACTTTTTCCTATTTGAAAAAACACCAGAGATAAAAAGATATTCAGCACACATTACAGCTAATGACATGAAATTAGTTATCACAAAGGCCATTGGTATATGACCATTTGACTGAAAACGGATTACCGCACTTTGCTTTTTAATATACCCGGGTATATTAAATGATTTTTGCTTTTTTGAGCCTCCTGTCTTTGCACCTTTTAATATACCCTTGACATTTAATATACCCGGGTATAAACGGCAACTCAGCTTTTTTGGCAAGATTTGTATGGTGTTCATGGAGGCATAATTATAGATACTTAAGTTCATCAAATTTCCAAGTCAGACTTTATTCAGCAGTAAGTAGTATTAACCTGAGCAGTAAGTAATTTTAGTCTGCAAAACGTTGATGCACCCCGTCATGGCATAAAGAGTGCGTAGTGGATCGTACCTTCCCATTTGTGCGCCATTTAATAAACCTGGGTATATTAAATGGGGGGTATATTAAACGGCAAAATACGGTGATGCTATATCGAACTTTCATCTAAATATAGGAGTTTTCGTTTCTTGCTTTTACTTTAGAACAAAGTTTTTGTTTCTGCTCTCTTTCATACATGCACATGCATAAGTACTGCAAAAGTGTTGCAGGAAATTCATGTTACTTTTAAGGAAAAGCGCAATATTCCAGTTATCATTCTTTGATTTTTAGTTACCTATTTTATCTTTACCCTGATGGTGCTATTGTTCCGGTGCTATTAAAGAGAAAATTGCCTTTAGGTATTTTATTAATGAACATATTGTTGGTATGTTTTACGTAAACTTGATTTTTTAAGTATTTTCATAGTTGTTAAATCATCAATCAAAATATTTTCCTAAAAAATACAAAATAAAAAGCTAGATTGTAGAAAAAAGGTTTTAAACAACCTTTATTTACAAACAAAAGACAAGTCCATCATTCAAATGTCTAGACTTGATCTTGATTTGGAGCTTTCCTCTTAAGGGGAATGATACAGATTCCGTTCCTGGCCTCTTTTTGTCTCCACCATCGACCCAACCTGCACAGATACGATGTAGAAATTGAAAGGCATAGGAGGGATGGGAGCAGTTACAACATTTGTACAATTCATCATTCATCTACTGTTATTCATCAATCAGCAGCTTGATCTAATGGCCCTACTTCCCTTTTGATTCTGAATATTTTGTTTAAACAAGACAGTGTGCTTCCAAAACAAAATGGAAGAACCCTTTTTGGACAACTGTAGATACAGTGTTTTTTGTAAACAAAGCTATATTCATTTGCACATTATAAACCTTTCTGCCTGATTTTGTGCTCTCTGTGAACGATTGCCTTTGTCATTACACAACTGTAAAACAAAATTGATGTGCTTTTTACAGTGTAAGTAATAATATTTCGAAATCTTAAAGTATAACCAAAAAGATGAAATAAATAAACAAAATCTTTTGCCCAAATGCCCTGCTTCTTTTAAGAGTAACGGATGGTTAAACACCTTAATATGGTGTTATGGATTATTGGCCGTGGTGGCTAATCTGTTATCAGAATGATACTGGAGTGGAAGAAAAATTATGACACTTTCTGATTTCAACAAAACTGAATCATTAACAAGAGCCACCACAAACAGATCCAACATTGCTCTAGTTCCAAAGCACCAAGTCTCCACTGAATAACAGACACATACATGACTCTTTGTATATAAATAAATTGGGCTCCAAGGATTGATGCGTATACATCCCTAAAATATACTAACAGATAAAAATGATGAAATAAGGTAGTGTGCACAAACCCAACAACAAAATGGGCAGCAACTTGACAGGCCTACACGCTGTAAAAAATAAGACTATTCGCATGCATCAACAATTTAAAATAACTAATGGTAAGATTTAAGTGGGAATTTAAATTTTATTGGGCAAGATTGAAATGATGGGTTTTAGGATTTCATTATTTATCATCAGTAATTTTTGCTGTCGAAAGCTGTCCCAATATAGTGTAATTTACTAACAAGTGAGTTTGGACACCAAAATGATAAGAGAAAAGTGCAACAGTGCCGCTTAGTGGCACCTAGTAAACTTCCATTGCTAAAATGGGACCGTTTCCATAGAAACAGTCGCACGTTACCTGTGCTCCTGTCCGACTCCCGCCACCAAGAAGTGACCAGAGTGCGAAAACTTCAAGCTGTTGACAAAACCAATCTGAGGGAGGGATAACAGAGATGTGGGATGAGACAAGAACAATGCTGTAGGACCCTGCATTTACAAAAAAAGTCTTTTACCACAGGGATGCTGAAAAGCCGCTCAAGCCCTCGATAATACTGACTACATTTCCAAAGCTGCACCTGTGAGTTGCTGGAACCTGGGAAACACAACCTGCTGTTATTTCAGATCGAAAGAGCCGCGCTGGTTTTGTGTCGTCTGGTACACTTAACCAGAGGAAAGCGTGTGCGCGTTATCCTAAACGGAATACATTTGCATTCATTCGGCCGGGCCACTAAAAGCCTTTGTATACGTGAGTGTGTTGGGAAGGACTCTCACAGCCAGACGCACCTGAGGCCACGACGTCGGAGTTCTGAAGTGCGGCCACCGCCGCCACCCAGTGAGGCTGCGCCAGCCCGTCGTCGCCATGGCAACCGTGAGCCTGCTTCACCGTGCTGAGGGGTTTCTTCTTATTAACGCTCCAAAGAGACACTGAGCTGAGAGAGTCAGCCCAGGAAAAAAAAAGAGAGAGGAGGGAGAGCATTTATATCAGAACAAAAATAAATGTTTGTCCAAGGTTTTGGTGGACACATGACGTACCCGTCGTCGGCTCCTGTGATCATGTGCTCCTCATTAATGAGCTGGATGCAATCTATTGAACCCCTGCGATAAAACATAGTCCCGTTTATTAAAAGCACCTACGTCTTTTTATGAATGCAAGATCAACTACAATGGTTTTACAACCAGTTGTTGGTTTAAGTTAAAGTTCTGTCTCAAGGGCTCAATGCGCCCTCGTCTTGACACGAAACCATTCTAAAGGAATAGTTAATAATGTTACGTTAAATAGCTGAATGAGAAATACTTGAAAAGAGATGAATATCAAATGAAAAAGAATAACCACTGTAATTGAGGGTGCAGTATCACAAGAAATGTTAACAAACTAATTCACTGCACATCATTTATAATTATTGAAGACAATTACAATCATTTGGCCTGGGGAAAAAAATACAAAGAAACATCTTGGAGTTAACGCAATAGCGCCATAAGTGACACATGCGCAGACACTCACTCGTGACCGTGGAATACGAGCTGTGACTCCTCAGGGATCTTCCACACACGCACGGTACGGTCGCGCCCACCAGCGGTCACGCAACATTCTCGGCTTAGGCTGTCTAGTCCCGTGATAGTGTCTTGATGACCGAAACTGAAAGACATCACGGGAGGGTAAATGCATAGAAAGAGGAATAAAGCCAACATAAAATGCATTTACAAACATCCTAGAGCTAGACAGAACACATCGTTTTCCTCCGAGTTCTGTAAAGCCTTCACGCAATAATTCTCTGCAGCACCTTTGGCAGTAATTTCTGCCTTAAATCTTTTTAAACAAGAGAACAGAATCCAAATTGTGGAAAAAAAGTCAAAAAAAAGTTAATAAATTCCTCAGCCATTGTTAAACATTTTCTAAATACTGCCTTTAAGGGGCAAGGAATTATTGGCAACATGAAAATATTTCAGCAAACCCAGGTTAAGAACCACTGCTCTATAATAATTGAATTTATTGGAGTACAATTATATGACAATTTGATGCAAGTGTGTATTGTATAGAATGATGGATATGCTAAAACGGAATATTTTGCTGTTTCATGAAATCAATGAAGTGAAATCACTCACAGGGTTTCCACATAGGCATTTTCATCCGCATTCCACACTTTGATGGAGCGATCGTGTGAGGCACTGTAAAGATCATGTGTTCCCTTCCTGAACGAGAGACCCTGAAAGCAAACACGCAGGCACTTTGATATGCTAGATCTTCTGAAATACCTTAAAAGTCATATTGTGCTCACATTTTCCTCTGTGCATCTTTAGATATACATGGGGAAAATATGTTTCACAGGGGATATACAGCTCATTTTACCATAGGTGGGATGCTACAAAATTACATCAAAATTGAATGAATTATTCAATGGAACAAATCAATCTTCAACAATTGTGTTGCTCTTGTGTAGAAAAAAATTGCATTACAAAGACACCACATTAGATTGAGAGTCAGGAATATAAATAGCAGTAGTAGCAAAACACCCAAAAGAGAAAAGTACCGTATTTTCACGACTATAAGGCGCACATAAGTCTTAAATTTTCTCCAAAATAGACAGGGCGCCTTATAATCCAGTGCGCTTTATCACGATAAAATAAAATAAATCAGTCGATAGGGTACACCATCCTCTACAGCTTTCACAACTACGGCAAGCAACCCCCGACTACTATTTTCCCCGTAGAAAAAGTACTGTGCAGTGACTGCTGGGATATATAGTTCTTTTGTCAATACACCCAATGGATTGTGGCCTGGACATCGACATCAACACAGCTTTACGAAGCGTGGAAGGCAGCGCCGGAATAGTTACGCAAGCTACTAGCTAGCTACTATTTGCGAATGGATTGTGGCCGCCTGGACGAACGTATAAAACTCAGCGTTTTCGATGACTCATTTGGACAATTGTTCAATTCGGACACAGAAAATGAGGACTTTGATGGATTTGTGGGTGGTGATGACGTGAGTACATTGTAAAATGGCTAAATAAAGTACAACCGAACTCAGTTTTGCTTCCGTTGCCTTTTTAAAAACGTGTTTTTAGCGTGTGTCCGTATGTTTAAGTTGGTGTATGTTTTGCCATGCCTGGCTGCATCTTTAAAAACGGTGCGTCCTTTGTGTGTGTCAAATACAGAAATAGCACTCATTACTGATACTGCAGCTTAAAATATGATGCGCCATATAGTCGTGAAAATACGGTAAGCATTCAAATCTCCTGAGATCCAATAGTTAGTGAGTGTACCTACCGACACAGGGCCTTTGTGACCCGTAAAATTGTAGAGATGCTTGCACGTTTCAGCTTCCCAAATCATGATCAATTTGTTCATATCTCCAGTGGCCTTAAAGAGAAACCTATTATAGCTCATACTCTAGTTGTTTTTCAAGTATTCACAGTGTAACTGCTCACCAAGTATTTTGCATCAGATGATATGGACATACACAAGACGTGAGCCGTATGTCCGACGTGGCGATCTCCCGTACCTTTCCTCCCACCGGGTATGACCCGCAGTTTTTTCCCACTCTCAACTTCCCCTGAGGAAATACAAAATGAGACATCTTTTAAGACAATTTTTCCTCAAACAGCATAAATGTCTAACACGAACTGGGCAGTTAGTCACATTTAATAATGGAGCAATCTTTTGAAGCAGAGAAGATGCATTTATCATCAGGACTGATGACCAGGCAGGTAACTGGGAGCTTGTGTCCTCTTAATAGGCGGATTTCAGAAGTGTCGGGCGGCAACAGCTGAAAATCAAGTATAATATGAAATAGTTGCATTTCTCAAAAAAAGTGTCTAACTTTAAACTCACATCTTGGGCAACGAGTCGCTGGAGTGTTCCTTTAAGCTCAAGCTGCAAATAAACAAAAGATGGATATCAAATAAAACTTCTTCCTAAAACTCAAACTTGTATTCATACGAGTCAGTCTTACCATTTCTTGTTGAAGCCTTCCAGCAATGACATTAGTTTCAAATGCCTCATCTTCACCCTTTTCCTCTTCTAATTAAAACAGAATGAGAAAGTGCAAGCGATTGTATACTGGAGTGGAAATGGCGTAAAATGTGATGCTTACCTTGTTCCTTTAACTGGTTGAGGTAAAGTTTGGCTAATCTGAGTTTCTTCTCTTGCGGTGTCTCGTCAAAGTCATACTCTTCTTTGGCCGGTCTTTTCTTGGCAGCTGTCGGACTGTGCACGGAACATAGGAATGCATGTTTTAATATCTCCATATACATTACATTCTAATTTTTTTACGATTTATCTACCTCTCAGTTTCGGAGTCGCTGGAAATCTCTTCATTATATCTTGAATTCTGATTTTTGCTTTTAAATTTACCCCCACCGGCGCCGTCACCCTTATAAAAAGATCACAATGTTAACATAAATCATGGCATGCAGTAAAACGTGGACTTTTATATGTGTTGGTACGCAAAGTGAAGTTTAGCAATTAGCTACAGCTAGCTCCCCAGACTGTCACATTTACCTTTCGCTTCAATATTGCTGCCTTTTTCACAGTCGCCGGCGTTTTGATGCTTTTGGATTTCATAAAGAAAGACGAAGACATTGCGAAACTTGTGAAAACAAACTATGCTGTCGGGAAAAAAGCTCCTACTAGCATAAAGATTCAAGTCAAGATTTGGACCCACATGTGTAACTTGCAGGTCGACCTAACTTAAAACGATTGGCGGTCTGACGGTTGTTCTGATTGGGTTATACGCTCTAAATCCCGCCCTTTTAAAAGTTTCCAAAATCCTATTGGCCTACACGGATTTTTGGCGTGTAGTAGCCGGAAATAGTCCCGAGGAAAAATACGTCCCTCTGAGAAAAAAATAGTTTGATTGTGTTCCACGTTTTAAGGAAAATAACTAAAAACTAGTTATTACAGGAAAAGTCATACTAGAGCTGTTAAAAATAAAGAGGAGTCCTACTTTAACGTTAGCTTCAACAGCTTTCGATCTGCTTGTGAAACTTTGACGGAATCACACCGGGCTCCAGGTATTCTATTACTGCAGTTGTACTGCTACTTCCTCTACCACGCAGTATTTGCATACATTGCACTGCCTTTGTCCTCAGTGGTTTTGGTTTTACGTTAATTTCTCGCTACACACTGAGGGGACAGGTGAGGTTCACTCCAATCATCGTGTCATTAGAAAGTGAATTTATTTGCTCCTGACACACAGAGTGTTTATGAGGGTGAGCTAAGTGGGCGGCGAAAGGGTCGAGCTCGAACTAACTTTTCGATTTTCGCCTCCTTCCGCGCCTGAAAGATGGAGACCGTTTTCTTGGCCTAACCACACAAAACGTGTCTCCCCTCTCTAGATTTTCCCCATTAGACCCTCATGCCACCCAAGAGAGAGGCGGGGGCGACTACATCTCCAACGCCGGTAAAGAAGCTAAAGATCAACACGGTCCCAATGGACCCTGGTCCAATGGAGTTGGCCGAGTCAAGTTACTCTCCTTTTATCAACACTGAGGTAGAATACGATTTTTTTTCATGCTGCCAACTTCCCCGGATTCCCGGAGTTTACCCAGTCAAGCAATGCGAACTCCGGGACCCCGGGTAACCTCCCTAAACTCCGGAAATCCACCAAAATTGTAACTTACATTTTTTTAAAGCAACCATTTCGTAAAAATACCAAATTTCCAATTTAAATGCCTCGAAATTCACTGTAAACCGGATGACTTCAGTAACGCGAATGGATTGTGAATCATCTGAGTTCTGTTCAGACGGGCTTTATCATCATCATCGAATAATCTAAAGCCTATTGTCATCATACACAGCTGCATATGACAAAATTGGTGGTGCTACTCCACAAAGTGCGCTTTCCCGGTAAAAGACAAAAAATAAATAACATAAAAATATAAGTTACAAGTTCTGACAAATGATTAGTCTTGTGCGACTTCAGCGTTGCAATTGATTCACAATTGATTGATTAGGTAGCCACTATCATAAGGGAAGTACATTCGTACCTCTACTTACAAAATTAATTGATTCCAATACTTTTTTTGTTACCTGAACATTTCGTAAGTAAAGGTGTACTTTATATGTAAATTTTCTAATTCGTTCCACGGTCCTCACACAACTACCAACTAAACCCTTTAGAATTGGGCAAAGTGTTCCAATTTTGTATGAAAGATGTGAGGAAACACAAAAATGAGAGACCATTATAAGGAACTTCATGTCTTAAAAATAAATAAAGCATATAAAAATGAGCCCTGCACCGCTGAAATATCTCCCGCCGTGGCCGTTCTCGGTGTAATACCCGCTTTCGTCCGCCAGATGGCGGCAAGAGCCGGTTCTACCAGGGCCTAAAGCCGTCCTCTTCGTAGTACATTTTAGACTTTTACGTGTGCCCTATGTGTCTGTGTGAAAATATGTGCCACGTTGCATTTGTACAGTTTTTACTCGTTTAATAAGGGGAATTCTAAATATAATAACAGATAAGGAAATGCATTTACTTTTGGGGGGGATTTCGTAACTTGGCTCAAGTCACTCATTTACATCGAGAAAATTCTGTAACCTGAAACTCGTACCTAGAGGCATTCGTAAGTAGAGGTATGACTGTATTATTAAGGCTGACTAAACCACCAGCCTTATGTTTTCCAACAAATACTATCATTTCCGGGGTTGTTCTACAGGAAGTAGGCGTACACAACACTGGTAAGTCTTATCAATATACCTGCTCGGGTGGAGCGCAAAATGTATGGCAATTTGGATGAAACTTCCAATAAGAAACCCAGACACTCGCAGAAGTTTATTGGTTCGTATCCGACAAAATACCCCATGTGGAAGCCGTCTCCAACGTAAAAGTAGAAGGACCCATACACAAAGATGAACTTATTTTTATTATCCTGTACTTTTTCAATTCCGTATTTTCACGACTATAAGGTGCACTTAAAAGTCTTAAATTTTCTCCAAAATAGACAGAGCGCCTTATAATCCAGTGCGCTTTATATATGGACCAATACTAAAATTGTTATCACGATAAAATGAAATAAATCAGTCGATTGGGTAGTACACCATCCTCTACAGCTCTTACAACTACGGCAAGCAGCCCCCGACTCTACTATTTTCCCCGTAGAAAAAGTACTGTGCAGTGACTGCTGGGATATATAGTTCTTTTGTCAATACACCCAGTATGACGGCGACCACACTAATTTGATGCTCGCCGTCGTTCCGGCTGGATTTACATAAGAACTTTACAAAAACACAATATTTTAATTAATGTAAAACATGATAATAACTGATTTAAATTATCCTATGTTTTTTTTTACATTTTATATCAATTTTGTGTGAATTGCATTCAAAATCTCTGGAAATGGGACAAGAGTACTCCTGAAATGGGATCAACGGAGGTTGCCAGTTGTGCTGATTTGTTCTTTTCCCCATCACAGTCGATAGTTCCTCTCGCTTTTTCAACAGGAATTTGAGGAAATTGAAGAGGAGGCCAGTGAAGGCATCCGAACGGACACCATCAGCCTGCTGATGAAGATAGAACAGCTCCAGGCCCAACTCAAATATGAACGACGGTGTCGAATTTTAGCAGAAAGAGAACTTAGGCAGATAAAAGGTGTGTGGGCAAATGAAAAATTCACTTTTTTTTGTTTTTGTTTTTTTGTGAGGTTGGGAATAGGCATAGATAGCCCTTAATGTTTTGAACTCCCTTTGCCAAACTATATTAGTGTTGAAGAAAGTATTGGGGGACAAAAATAATATATGATCCCAAAATGTTTACTGGATTACACATTACTTTTATAATACATTGGATGTCACAACTGATTTGTCACTTAACATTCTGGTCTACCCTTGGTTTCTTCAAACATGAGTGATACATTAACTCAGCAAAAATGCCTGACTTCTTCAATTTATGAATACAGTAATACCTCAAGATACGAGCTTAATGCGTTTCGGGACCGAGCTCGTATGTCAATTTACTCGTATCTCAAATCATTTTTCCCATATAAAATAACTAAATACTATTGAATCCGTTCCCACCCTCTGAATAAAATGCCTAACATAGGATATTACAATGAAAAAACATGTTTTTAATTGTTCTAATCACCGCATACGCTAAAAAAGTAACAAATACCAATCTATTTTATTGCATAACTATGCAATAAAATGTGACATTATTGTGTACAGTATTGTATGGAGTTCTTACATTTGAGACAGGGGGTCCCTGGGGTTCGGTGGATCCTCTGCCACGGAGGTCAAGACACATCGACTCATCGTGTCTATTCACGATAACATGGCCTGCTTGACTTTCACTGGCTGTAGATGATCACGTGAATTTATTTATCTTGAATTTGAAAAAAAATATATTTTATTTTACACTAAAGTAGGGTTGGTTGAATGCGCATATCAAACTGGTGGGGTTCGGTATCTCCAACAAGGTTAAGAACCACTGCCTTAAGAGAATGTGTATGTCTGGACATTTAGCAGGAAGTGAGACTATACGTCCAGAGTGTTAAGTCAATTTGGAATCCACTTTTTTTTTCCGTCTTTTGAAAGTTAAAGAACCGCACTCCCCCAGATAATCTCTTGGGGTATGTGTCCGATTTACATAAGCCGTAGGAACACCGCTTCACCATTTTTTACATCCGTTGCCCGTTGATCTTTTCCGAGACTTCCATAAAGTTGTATGGAAGTTGGTGTTCAGGTAACACTTAAATTAACCAAATAAATAAGCAGTGCGACAAAGAGGGAATGGTAAATCTTGACAGAGACTGTCCCTTAGCAATGTTTGCTTGGACATATGATTGGTCAATGGTGGTATTTGGAGCAGAGTTTGCGAAAAGTCAATTTGGGTGTGTATTTCATTGTCCATATGCTAATACATAATGGTCATTTGCCCTGGTCTCCTCAGAGATGAACACTCTCATGCTGGAGATGCGACACACGGCTCATGAACTTCGAGCTACTCTGGATAATGTCCTCCAAGGGACCGACCCGATGATGGCGGAGAACAACTCTCAAGATGAAAATGTCAAATTCTTGTCCGAGCACACGACCGACATCGTAGCAGTGGCCGACAAGTCCGAGGTCGGCACTCGTTTGTTTGTCTCAATGGACCAGAAAGCATGTGTGTTGTCACCTTTCTTTTTCTCACCTGCAGGATGGCAACAATTTTCTGTACCTTGCTGAGAACATCCGCGTTCCAAAGAACCTTTATGAGCACATCGGCGAAATCTCAGACTACAAGAAGTACACCACAGCTCTGCTCATGATGCTTTTTGACAGAGAGACATTGGCCACACACTCGCTGCAGGGCCGCAGGAACTCTATGAGTGGGGAAGACTTCCCCAAACCCCAACTCCCACCTGAGATCCTCAGAAGTATCATTGGTAAGTTGCTGATTATGAGCCAATGTCAGGGATTGATTATCAATCAAGCTTTACCACTAAATACAAATGTAAAAATAGCCCCATCTGGCCACTTAAGTCCATGTTCTGAAAATAGGCTATTTACACAAATGTTACTCAATAAGATTTGATTGATCAAGAATATCTTTCCTTCTTGAATTCTCCATGACTAATGACTAACAGAAGTCAGCAACAGCATAGCAGTTTCGTTGCAGCGGTCTTAAAATGTGTCAAAAAACTGGCTAGCCTAACGTTTTCTTCTACATTGGCACCAAGTATCAGATGGAGCCTTCTTTGGTGATAGAATCCCTTGCTTGATTAAAAAGGCCAGCCAATTGTCTACCCTAGCATAGCAGCTTCCTCCTAGAAAAGTGTGGCTATCGTTTTTTTTGTTTTAAATTTTGTCAACCCAACAATTGTCAGCCTTAAAACGAGACTATTTTTTTGTCGATGAACTCCCTAGAGCAGGCATTGACAAACCGGTCCCCGAGGGCTGCTGTTGGTGCAGGTTTTTGTTCCAACCGATCCAGCACAGACAGTTTAACCAATGTGATTTCTGCAGAAAACAAGAAGCACCTGACTGCAATCCACTGATTGCACTTGTAGGACACCAGATTGGTGAAAAGGTACCCTCTCTATGGGTTGGAATGAAAACCCACACCCACTGCGGCCCTTTGTGGAATGGTTTGCCCACCCCTGCCCTAGAGTGTCAGATAACTTTTGAAGTGAGCCATGTCTGAAAATTGCGTATACCGTATTTTCCGGACTATAATTTGGAGTTTAAAAAAAAATATATATTAATATAGTTTTGGGGCGGCCCAGTGGAGCGAGTGGTTAGCCCGTCGGCCTCGCAGCTCTCGGGTCCTGGGTTCAAATCCAGGTCATGTCCATCTGTGTGGAGTCTGCATGTTCACTCCGGTTTCCTCTCACATTCCAAAACATGCATGGTAGGCTGATTGGATACTCTAAATTGCCCCTAAATATGGGTGTGAGTGTGCATGGTTGTCCGTCTCCTTGTGCCCTGCGATCAGCTGGCCACCGATTCAGGGTGTCCCCTGCCTCTGGCCTGGAGACAGCTGGGATTGGCTCCAGCACCCCCCGCGACCCTAATGAGGATAAAGTGGTTCAGAAAATGAGATGAGAGATGTAAGGTTTGGCCAGAGGTGCTACCTATACCCCAGTGCGAGTGATGTGTGAAATTAGTCACACAATATTATATCATTCCACTTGTTATTTTTAACACTGAACCACAAGAGGGCGATCTTTTCCTATGTTAATGACTTACACTGGCGGTGGGTGTACTTGTTTTTGTGCAGTCATACGTAAACTACAGGTACGCTCAGGAGATGGTAGGAAAACACAACATCAACATTAGAACCCGATTTGTTAAAATATCTTGGACGTTGACTGAGTGTGGAGAGATGCCTATACCTTGGACTCTAACTGAGCGTGGAGAGAAACACGGGGTAAAATGCATCTTATGGACTTATATGTTGTGAAATGTATGTTTGAAAAGGTCCCATGTGGTATCAAACACTAGGGTAGGCGGAGAACTTGATATCAAGTTTTAGTTTTCCTACAATATTGTTCTTACAACATAAACATTCCTGCTCAAAGACTTGCTTTGCCAAATGAAATTAAGCGTAGGACGCCCCCTTTCTATCCAAGCAGGACACATGCCAAAATATGTTACCTAAATTATTGTACATTTTTCCTAAACTGTTCCACACATACTTCACTCTTACTTTTTTTTGGAACATCTTGTCTTCATTAATGGCTTGTTTTCCACATATACTTCACACACGTACTTTTTTTCGGAACGTCTTGCCTTCATAATGTCTTCTTTTCCCTTTCAGAGCATGTCTCGGTCAAGTTTGGTGTAGATGGCAGCATGATCAAATCGGCCATCCGGACCAAGTTGAACAATGAGGACAAATTGTTAAAGAAGAGATTGGGTTGGGTGAAAGCGGAACCTAAAGCCCCCATACCTCTTTCTGACAATGCATCGATTTAACTGATGCCAATCAACTGTGTGCTGTTGGCCTCCATCTTGTCTTGTGTGTGCTGTATTGTAAAAGTTATCGATCGCCTCACCTAATTGAAAGCGTTCACTCTTTTGCTTTAATTTTTATTTTAGGTTATTTTTATAATACATTTTTCCTAACTGGGGACCACTCCTGTTGCTCACTGCAGTATTATGTAACCTTCTTTGCAAATACATATACTACAGTGCTTTTCAAGCTTACAATTGTGATATTGAGTTGGTAGAGACTAGCAAGTTATAACTGAGGGTTCTCTCATTTGCTACTCTGTTGAAAATCCATTAATAATTATTTTATTATTGGCATTTGTGGAAGTCCATTTTAAGAGAGGAAACCATTTTATTTCAGAAAGGAGCAGAACTGTCTTTTTTATGGAAGTGTTCCAAAGTGGTGTTGTGTTTATTTGCTGTGTTGTTTTTCTTTTGAAGGCACTGTACACTTTTGGTTGCTGTTTTAAGTATTTGTTCACTAATGGATAGTTATTTAGAGTCACGTGTTTTCACACCTTGGAAATAGCATGTATAATAGATAGAGCTGGTCGATTATAGATTGTGATCGTGAAAATTTTGTGGCCAATTTTGATGATTAGCTGTGAAAATATTTGTTCAATTAGATGTTCATGGTAGAAATGTCCATGACAATTTAAAAACCTGTGTGTTTAGTACTCTTTTTGCTTCCAAAAGAACTGAAAATGCTATTCTTAAAGAAAAAAAATGATATTTCTTTTCAAAATCACCCAGCCCTAATATACAGTAACTCGAGTACCATATCTGCTTATGTACAATAGAGTTGCTGAATGCAACATTTAGCCTTTTTGTTTATTTTTGTATTCTGCCAGTACCCACTGTTTTCCCTTTTGTTCAAGGGGTCCAAAAACCATTTGAGTAAATTCCACATTAGGTAGCAGGACTTTGCTCATCATTAATGTGCACCTTAAGTTATATATATCTGACGTGGAGTGTTGGTGCACATAAACAATATCCGTTAATCACTTTGTTGTCACGTTTTACAACATTTGTGCCAATAATAAATGTTCAAGAATCGTTATATCCACTCTTGCTAATTTGACTTATTTCTTGACTGTCTTTCAAATCCTAATCCCCTTTTTTAAAGTTTAGATCTACTTTCAAATGGCTCTCAACACTGGTTTCAAGTCATCCCCTTTTAGAACACATTTTTTGGGATAAAGCATGGTGAGCCGGGTTGGTGAATTGCTTTTATTGATCTTTCTCAAAGGAATGTGTAGTACTGACATGTTCGAATGTGCACATTTGGCCAACTCATGTGAGACTTGTCTTTAAACTGAACAGTCAAAAATCTTTAACTGACTGCACATTACTGATAAAACAGATGGGAAAAAAGTTTCAATTGCTGAAATGGGGAAGATACTAAGTTCATTTTTCATATTTCATTCTCAAGTCAGATTTATCCAAAAATAAAATGTTGAAGCAAGAAAAACTCCCATTTGTAAATCCTTTCAAATTACAGTGATGGCTTTGGAGTTTTCTAGTTCCGTGAACAATCATAATCAAAGCACTTGTCTCATATCATGTTTCCCCATTTAAATTTTAAAAATCTATTCCATTACCCTCCAAAACACTTGTTTCATTGGCCAGTATTATTGCTCTTTCCTTTATGTTGAATTTTGCAGTAAACTTTAATTGGGAGAGGCAATAAACAACTTGGACCAACCATGTGTCATTAAATGCAAAGGTTTTGCTTCAATTCATCTAATCTCATTTTCTAAAATGCTTTATCCTCACTAGGGTTGTGGGGGGTGCTGGAGCTTATCGCAGCTGACTTCAGGCCAGAGGCGGGGACACCCTGAATTGCTGGCCAGCAACTGCAGGGCACGAGGAGACTAACAACCATTCATGCTCACACTCATACTTAGGGGCAAATTAGATTACAATCAGCCTATCTTCCATGTTTTTGGAATGAGGGAGGAAACCAGAGTACCCGGAGAAAACCAACACAGGCCCGGGGAGAACATGCAAACTCCACACAGGTGAACCGATCTGGATTTGAACACAGAACCCCAGAGCTTTGAGGGGACGTGCTAAGCACTCGTGCCACTGGGCAGCCAAATTTAGATTATTTCAATTTTATTTTAAATTTGTCAAATCGCAGCTCTTAAAATTGAGGTAAAAGATTTTTTCCCATTTATTGATTACGTTCCTTAAGCAAGTCTTCTATATCTCCACTACTATTCTTTTTTTTTGGCACTTTAAATAAGGTTATAAACACATTGGCTGCCATTGATGGTGCTAGAGGTCCAATCAATTTTGATTGAGAGTGGCTGGCAATTCCTGCCATCTAGCGTCATCAATGGCACTGCAAAATGAGCCTTCACAGCCAGTTCTCCCAGTTTACCCCAATTGAATGTCAATAGTTGCCAATGAGTTTAAAGGTACTGAATGATGAAATAGGCATTCAGTTTATTCTCTGTGCATGAGATAGCTTGAGACTTTTCCATTAGTTTAGTAAATGTGTCGACGAGGCAATGACTTCTTAGTAAGTATAGCCTGGTGCTTTTTCTTGCCAAATAAATTGATTGATATGGAATGGAATAATATACAGCAGTTTAAGTGCAAGATTCCGTGTTGCCCATGCATGTGTTGCAAAGAGTTTTGTTAAATGAATATACAGTGTGCTCCGGACCTTCTAACCACTCTCCCAACTGGCTGCCTTATTCAGAGACTTTTTGTAGTACTTTAAAAGTGTTGAAATTGTCTTTTTATTTTTACTCTTAAATTATGAGTATGGCTCTCAAGGACTAACATTTAAGAATATAAATTGTTCATTGCTCTCTCAGACAAAGCCATCCTTGCCATATGTGAGAAACAAACTGATAAAATATTCAAATATGGGTTGGAATAGGTGGCTATCTGACTGCCTCATTTTATTTGACAAAAAAAAAAAAAAGACTTCAACACTAGTTGAAAAGTTTAAATTTTAAGGCTGTTTCTCTTTAGACGAGGCAATTTTTGTGTGAAAAATAAAGTATAAAAATATAACGATGACGCACCTGCAGACATAGAATGATTCGATGCTTCCGTTTTGCATGACCGACGGTTACCGAACATTCTTTCAGCTATATTGCATGTTGTAAAACGTATAGATGTTTTGTTATTTAATAAAAAAAATATGTATATATATTTGCAAATTTATTTGTATTTTTGGATTATTTTGTTGCCTGGAGCCCTTAAATTTTTTAAATAAAACTATTTTTAACCCCTTATCAATCACTTTTGACCCTATAAAATATTAAGTGATTGGATTGGATTGGATTGGTTTGTACTTTGTTTAGTTTTTCTACCTTAGCCCAACTAAAACTAGATTTATAATCACTGAGGTAACCTGTTGCATAAGTTTGGTGGGATGGCTCAGTGGTAGTTTAGTGGTCTTCCAACCTAAAAAGATGTACGTAATATGGATTCCATCGACTTATGCTTTCCTATCTATTTCCCTTGTGCAAGACACGGAACCCCACAATTCTCCTGAGGCTGTGATGTCAGTGGGTTAATGAAGAGACAGTCTCAAAGAAGCTCAAAGCTAGAAAGCGATTTTACTATGCCGTATCCATTTAATGTGCGACATTCAGACCATATACAGTAGAATAGCAGCAACACTGAGCTATATGAAACTTTCTGCAGAACCTGTGAGCCACTCCTTAACCTTATGAAGTGGAATAATTTACAGTCATGGCCAAAGTTTTGAGAATGACACAAATGTTACAGGGGTTTTAGGTGTTTTCCAAATGTTTCTATGGTATAATAACTTTCAATTAGAAGCATTTCAAAAGTATCAAAACTTTTTATTGAGAATTACATGCAATAGGTCAATATTTGCAGTGTTGATGCTTCTTTTTGCTATCGATCAACTTCTGGACTAAATCCTGACTGTGGCCGTCCATGTTTGCATAATAAATGCTTGGAGTTTGTCAGAATTTGTGGGTTTCTGAATGTCCACCCGCCTCTTGAAGGAACAGACTTTGTGAAAATGTAATATTTGTGTCATTCTCAAAACTTTTGGCCATGACTGTATGTGGTTGTTGTGTGTGGCCAGTATTTATATCCCTCTATCCCCACACAGCATAGAAAAGTGATCTGGGGAGAAACCCCATCTGCAAATACCTTGCAGGCCAGCGTAACTTTCCAAATATAGACCCTGCCCTGCCCATAGCTAAAGGGTGCCAATCTCAGCTAGAAAACTGTACTGTCTGGACTTTTTTTGTGTTCACCGTTTTCAATGGATGGCCTGAGGAAGGGGGGCGATTCTGAGGAAGTGGAGATTGACCTCGGGGACTCCAGTGACCCTGAGGAGTTTGATAATGAGGAGCAACCAGAGGTACTATGGAAAGCACCTCCTGACTGGGAGCAAGAAGAAAGGAGTCATTTGTCTTCTGTGGTGGATATTAGCGATACCAAACCTCTTCTCAATGGTCGAGACCCTCGCGGAATGAATGATTGCCTCAAGGTAGACTATGCCGATGCGCAAACATAGGTGAACTGAGTTTGGTTACATAAAACCAAATTGTTTACATTCTTTTTCATTTTATCACGTGTGGCTGGGCAGAATTTGAGGAGTGGAATTATTTTTGCTCAAGAGGCCTGTGATAAAAATGGCATACTTTGACCATGTCCAGACATTTTTTTCCTGATAACCTCTCATTGATACTATTCATTACTGTATATACATCTCTTGTCTTCTAATGACAACAAGCAGGGGGCCCCGGCTTTGCCGGTTCAGTGGCATAGATCAGGGGTGGCTAACTACGGTCCTCGAGATCCTCTGTCTGGTCATTTTTCCATATCTCCTTCCTCTACCTACCTGAATCAAATGATCAACTCATCCGCAAGCAGTCCAGAAGCTTGATACCGATCCCGATTATTTGATTCAGGTGTGTTGGTGGAGGGAGATATGGAATACACCGAATAGCTGCTCTCGAGGACTGGAGTTGGCCACCCCTGGCATAAATGAACCGGAGTTAATTTTAGCTGGAGCACAGTTGGTCTCCAGTTAGATTTAGAAAAAAATGCAGTGGTTACAGATACCCATGTGATAAAGATGGTCCAAAACTTCTATGAACAACAAGGGCTGAACTTAACTCCTATCTAATTGTCACTTTAGTTACTTATGGGCAATTTGGGAAAAAAAAGATTTATATAAAAAAATGAAATTGATCCTACAGCTGAATTTTGAATAAAAATGAATGAAAGGCAGATAAAAAACAGAGTCTATCAAAGCTTCGAGGATATGTATTTCATTCAAATTTGCTAGTCTCAGTCTCGGTTGCGAACCACTCCCCCAAAGGCTCATGGGAACTTTCCATATTTTCTTGTTTCAACATTGTATGTAATAACATAGACTCCTTGTTACTCACATGAATCACTAAAATGATTACGTGCTTTTATATCCCTCACCACACTATATTATCTTTTAACATGAGACCAGTTCTGTAAGCAGTAGAAAACATGTGTTAATATAAGTTTTTGTACATACTTAATTATATTAAATGTTGTTATGGTTTTAAGTTGAACAGATTAAATACACACAAATAGCTAAAGTTAGTCCAAAAATCTGAGTTATATTTACAGAAATCAAGAATTTACTTAAGCTCAATTTATTTTCAGTTGGTAATTTTTTGGCGAAAATCCTCATTCAACAGAATTGTGAAAGTCTCAAAACATATGACCACAATTGTACAAGTTTTTGTGAATTTGGAAACATTTTCAATCTTAGACCTGTAATTTTTGTCATGGTGCTTTGGGGACATGGGGTACTGATTTGTTCAGCCCCCAAAAACTGATGCGAGCGTTTGGTCAGAATATGTATTTTCCGCTTAGGGTTGATGTGTTTTCACCAAGACTCTCTTAATGATCTCTCTATAATGTTTTTGATATAGTACATCATTTCCTGCCTCGAATTTGAAGGGATCCAGTTTGGTCATCTCAAAGTTGCAGATGATATTGTTCTCTTAGGCTCGTCAATCTACCAACCCATGCGAGGATGATGAATGAATACTTGTAGTATATTAATATTATCTTAGTGCAGTGGCCCGGTGGTGCGGGTGGCTAGCGCGTCAGCCTCACAGCTCTGGGGTCCTGGGTTCAAATCCAAGTCGGTCTACCTTTGTGGAGTTTGCATGTTCTCCCCGGGCCTGGGTGGGTTTCCTCTTGGTACTCTGGTTTCCTCCCACATTCCAAAAACATGCAAGGCTCCCGTGACACTAATGAGGATAAAGCGGTTCAGAAAATGAGACAAGATGAGATTATGCTGGTGGACTTTGAAATTTTATTCCGTTAAGGGTCGCCACAGCAAAACTGTAGAATTGCCTGTCACACATGGCACAAGTTTTATGCCAAATGCCCTTATTGATGCAACCCATAAATGTGGGAATCAAACCAGGCCCACCACCACCACAATAATATATCATTATTTATTATTACCACTTAATTGTACAGTATTCCCTACCATTAATAAGAAAGAACTATAGCATAATTTTATGGCATTCTGGGGTATTTTAAAATAACGCAATATACTTTCATTCATTCATTTTCTGAACTGCATATCCTCACAAAGGTTGCAGGGGGTGCTGGAGCCTATCAGAGCCAACTATGGGCATCAGGCGGGTCCAACCAATCGCACAGCACAAGAAGATGGACACCCATTCATACCTTGTGGCAATTTAAAATGTTCAACCAGCCTACCATGCATGTTTGTTGAATGTGGGAGGAAACTGGAGTACCCAGAGAATTACGGAACTATAAGTCCAATGTGTTAATCACTCACCCACAGTGCTGGACCCAAATGTAGTCAACTATGCGGAGTAGGCGGGGGGACACCCTGAATTGGTAGCCAGCCAATTGCAGGGCACAAGGAGACGGACAACCATTCACAGACTCACATTCATACCTAGGAGCAATTTAGAATGCACAACCACCCTATCTTGCATGCTTTTGGCATATGGGAGGAAACCAAAGTACCCGCTGAAAACCCACTCAAGCACAGGGAGAACAAACGTACTCCACACAGGAAGGTCGGAACCCAGCGGGGATTGAACTCTCAACCTCAGAACTGTAAGGTGTCGCACCGAGATGCCCCTTTGTTTTGTTTTCAAGTCAAATAGCTCAGGAGACAAACTGCATGGTATTATTGTACATACACACTCATTTCCTTTGCCTGCAGGTGACGTTTGAGGATGTTATTGCTGAGCCGGTTTCAGTGCGCAGCGGGGACCGAGTGTGGATCTGGAGCCACGCTCTGTTTGAAGTGAGCCGAGTTTGGGTATACAGGATCATCACGGTGCTTCTGGCCATCCCTATGTCGATAATCTCCGGAATCCTCTTTGCTCACCTCAGCTGCATACACATATGGTATGTAGCCCAATTTGTGCGGAGAAGCCAATGTCCTGTTGGATGAAGCCCTCACAATATGGATGAGGGTGTGTTCAACCAATTGTATGCCCCCAAAACAGTGCAAGTTATGTCAACTAGTTATAATTTGAAAACCCATACAAAAATACCGGTACTCGGTCGTTTGGTCGCCGGTCTTTTGGTCGCCCGGAAGGTTATTGATAATTACCATCTAAATCGTTGCTCAAATTCCCTAAACACAAACTGTGAATTATTATTTAGTCATACTTAATGCCCTATTAATTATTAGTCTAAAGAAAAGCTCCAAATACCGTACTTTTATTGTGTTTTGTTGGAGAACTTGTTAAGACCCTGACTGACGTAGCTTCTTAAAGGGACAACGCATGTACATACAAACTGTTATACACTCACATGTCGGCTCAGTGAAACTGCTCATGGCCATTGTTGGCTTTTATTGATGCGTAGACCGTGTTGTTTTACCTTGTTTTGTCGCCGGTCTTTTGGTCGCCCGTTGTTTGGGTCCGGGCGACCAAAAGACCGCGACCAAAAGACGGCGACCAAAAGACCGGCGACCAAACGACCGCACACGAAAATACCATACTGACTTCATTGGCTCGATCCAGCAAAGGGAAATTACCAAAGAGCAATCCTAATTTATATAAGTATATACAGTATAACTACCTGGTGAGAAAACACAGCATAAGCAAACACAAAATTCAGTTTTTAAATCAATTTCATCCCATAAATTATTCATTCATTTTCCGTTGCACTTATCCTCACAAGGGGGTGCCGGAGGCTATCCCAGCCAACTATGGGCAAGGAACGCCCTAAATTGGTTACCAGGGAATCACAGAGCTCACTGTATAAAACAATCTTTCACGCTCACACTCATACCTATGCACAAATTATGCATGCTTTTGTGATGTGGGAGGAAAAAATACCTCAACATAATGCCATAATCAAAATAAATTAATGAACATATTAAAAGCAAAGATTTTGTGATTTACCAGTGCGGCTAAACAAATCAATTGATCGATCCATCAATCAATTTCTGAAAGCCACAAATATTGAAAACATAAAATTGGGTTCAAACTTCCAAAATGGCTAAAAAGTTCAAAAGAACTGCTGCTTACACAACACTTAAATATTCTTACTATAAATATTGTCTTGAATGATTACAATGTTGCATAGCCGAAAAGATAATACGTCAAACTGTACAATCAATATATGGATGAGACAAAATCGACACTGAGGTGTTTTTTTTTCTTCACCAGGATGATCAGCCCTTTCATCAAGTACATTCTTATTGGAACAATCTGGTTGCAGAACCTTTGGAACGTCGTGCTGGATGTCATCGTACGACCATTGCTGACCAGCGCTGGGCAATGCTGTGGTCGATTTAACATTCATGTTGCTGAGGAATAACCTTTTTTGGAGTGGACATGATCACCAAGGGAATTGATGACGGTCAAAGATATTCCATTCAAGTGTTTGTCATATTTTGCTAACAGTTAATTACAGGATAATTTGCGCCAACACAAATAATAGTTATTCACAGGTTGTGTGGTTGAAAGCATTTACTTTATGATTTTTTAAAAACAAAATAATAACATCTTTCTTTCTCATAGATGAGGAATATCATAGAAAATCAAAACAAGATCCACCTGAATTAAAAAAAACCACATACTTGTAATGTAAAAAAAGGTTTATTTTGATTTATTTCTTGTATCTTTAAAGGTACTGTGGATGAAATACTCCCAATCCACCTATTGAAGTAATTCCCATTCATTTAAATGAGTCATTTGCATATGTAATATGTACTGCATATCATAAAGAAAAACACAGTAAAAATAATACTAAGTTTTGATCATGAAAATTTACTTTTGAACTTTTTAAAAATAATTTGGTCCATTTAAATGGGCCAATAAAGGAGGACACCATTTACTAAAGGCTGATTTTTGATAAAGCTTTTGTTTTGGATTTATGCCATCTTTCTTGTAATGTCATTAATATGAACAATGAACACACTGAATGCATGGATGCCAAATACAGTAAATTGCAATAATTCAGTCTTAAATTGTTTCCAAAGTTATGCATATATCATATTATATTGCAACAACTGTGACTAGAATGCACATAGTAGTTACCTGGTAAATATAACACATGAATTCTCACACCAAAATATCTTTTTGCACTTTCCATTCAATCAATCACGTTTAACAAAAATGCCATTAATGTGACAGTAGTCAGAACCTGTTCTACCCCCTTTCTCATAAAAGACTTCAGGCCACAGAGAGACACTCTATTCTTATTCAGACTTGAATATTTGATAGAGCACATTAAAGTGATAATGACAGATTAATTTTGAAACAAGACACAGAAATGTTAAGCCATGGGCTTTGTGAATTCGCAGTGTGAGCAATGGCACAACCTCAGAAATGCAAAACATAAAAATTACACACAATTTTTACTCTATTGTATTACTTATGTCCTTTAAAATTACAATTATACTACTTTCAATGTCTCATGAAACATTTTAGTTAGCAAAAAAATAGTGGTCTCCTTCCTAGATGGTCCATCACTATTGTTGCTCACATAGGAATACGACCCAGGATTGCCATAATCTTTTCGTTAGTTGAAAGCTACTTCTATTCTACTAACTGAAAAGCTTGTTGGTTGTTTGAACAACATATTTTACAGCTGTGTATGTGTGTAGCTGTGTCACTGAAGACATAAGAAAAGCATAAAAGCCAGCCTTCACTGACTTTGAAAATGCATAGAATTGACGAGTGTTTACATGGAATTGCAGTAAAAAGAAAGCCTAAGAATTTTATATTGAATACGGAAGGGTGGGTTTATTGTGAAATGAGTTTTGCTCCCGCTGCCGTTCCACTTTCTCTGCTCGGTGGGGCACCACAGTTTCTGTGGAAGGAACACACAGAGCTTTTACATTCAGCCACCTAGAATTAAAGCCAAGTTTTCCATTTTCAAGTTAAAATAATAGATCATCGCTCATAAGTAGGGCAGCCCGGGGGATTGAGTGGTTAGCACGTCAGCCTCACAGCTCTGGGGTCCTGGGTTCAAATCCAGGTCGGTCCACCTGTGTGGAGTTTGCTGCATGTTCTCCCCGGGCCTGGGTGGGTTTCCTCCGGGTACTCCGGTTTCCTCCCACATTCTAAAAACATGCATGGTAGGCTGATTGGACACTCTAAATTGCCCCTAGGTATGGGTGTGTGTGCATGGTTGTCTGTCTCCTTGTGCCCTGCAATCGGCTGACCACCGATTCAGGGTGTCCCCCGCCCCTGGCCCGGAGTCAGGTGGGATAGGTTCCAGCACCCCCTGACTCTAATGAGGATAAAGCGGTTCAGAAAATGAATGAGAATGCTCATAAGTACTTTGGCCAAAATCAATCTTTAGTACCACTGTTGACCTTTAGGGGGCAGGAGATTTATGTTACATTCATAGTACAACTTCTGATCCATTTGTCAGTGTTGGGACCACCACCAATTTATAGAAGACCCATAAAGTAAGTAGATGTGGTGCCAAAAATTAGGCGCCATATTGTGTTAGGATAGATTAATATAAAGTATCACCTTTAATGTAATATTGAGAGCTTTGACTAATTTTTGTCCTTGGTCGCGATTGCATTAAAGAATTATTCTAATGCTTGATCATTTCTTTTTTTTCGGGTGACTTAGATTAATATGACTGGCATCTAGTGGTTGTGTCTAAAGATGATCCCATTTACTACATGAAATTAAATATATCAAGCAAAATGCCTTGCTTTGAGAAAATCCATATTTTTTTTGGGTCAAAAATATCATATAAGAGAAGTAAGGGCTGCCATATAAATCCCCAGGACCAAATCCAGAAAAGTGGATTTAGCCTACTCACAGTAGCTCAGACTTTTCTTTGGCAAAAATGGCTTTCAAATACAATTGCTTTGACGTGGATGCTACTGTCTGGAAAGGACATTTCCACAGAGGTTACAGAAATAATGAGGTGTCAGTAAAGAAGTACGTAAACTAGCCTGTCAGCCGAGATCTCAATTTGCCGGTCCGCCTGTGCTGGATGTGTGCGAGAGGCTCCTGTGACTGCTGTCCTTCTTGATGGCGTATGTGGAGGAGTTGTTGTCGGGACGCCTGCATGAGGATGCTTTTACAAAGCGCTGACAGCAGAAAAAGCTGTGCATCACGCCCTGGAACATGTGGCCGGCAAAAAGCATGTAGATCCAGGGGTTACAGCAACTATTCAGACTGGCCAGTAACATGGCGATGATGAAGGCTGTGTCTGTCAGAAAGGAGACAGTCAGAATACATCGACTGTAAAAATAAAGACATTATAGTCTTTACAAAGAAATTGGCAGCTCTGGTTGCCCTCATTTTTATTTAACGTAAGAACAAATACATTTTTTTCTCCCAAAAAATCCCTTCTCCAAACATTTCACTTGAGTGGAAAGAAGACATACAGTTGTGGTCAAAAGTTTACATACACTTGTGAAGAACATAATGTCATGGCTCTCTTGAGTTTCCAGTTATTTCTACAACTCTGATTTTTCTCTGATAGAGTGATTGGAACAGATACTTCTTTGTCACAAAAACATTCATGAAGTTTGGTTCTTTTATGACTTTATTATGGGTTAACAGAAAAAGTGATCAAATCTGCTGGGTCAAAAATATACCTACAGCAACACGAATTAGCAATTGTGGTGACTTAGAAAATGCAAGCTATCACCTGCTGCTGAGAGAAAATTGGTCAGGAGGGTGAAGATTCAACCGAGAATCACCAAAAAGCAGATCTGCCAAGAATTAGAAGCTGCTGGAACACAGGTGTCAGTGTCCACAGTCAAGCGTGTTTTGCATCTCCATGGACTGAGAGGCTGCCGTGCAAGAAGGAAGCCCTTGCTCCAAAAGCGGCACCTTAAGGCTCGACTGAAGTTTGCTGCTGATCAGATGGACAAAGATAAGACCTTCTGGAGGAATGTTCTGTGGTCAGACGAAACAAAAATTGAGCTGTTTGGCCACAATGCCCAGCAATATGTTTGGAGGAGAAAAGGTGAGGCCTTTAACCCCAAGTACACCATGCCTACCGTCAAGCACGGTGGTGGTAGTATTATGCTGTCGGGCTGTCTTTGCTGCCAATGGAACTGGTGCTTTACAGAGAGTAATTGGGATAATGAAGAAGGAGGATTACCTTCAAATTCTTCAAGATAACCTAAAGTCATCAGCCCGAAGATTGGGTCTTGGGCGCAGTTGGGTGTTCCAACAGGACAATGACCCCAAACACACTCAAAATTGGTAATGGAATGGCTAAATCAGGCTAGAATTAAGGTTTTCGAATGGCCTTCCAAAAGTCCTGACTTAAACCCCATTGAGAACTTGTGGACAATGCTGAAGAAACAAGTCCATGTCAGAAAGCCATCAAATTTAACTGAACTGCACCAATTCTGTCAAGAGGAGTGGTCAAAGAATCAACCAGAAGCTTGCCAGAAGCTTGTGGATGGCTACCAAAAGCGCCTCATTCAAGTGAAAATGGCCAAAGGACATGTTACCAAATATTAGCGCAGCTGTATGTATATTTTTGACCGAGCAGATTTGATCACTGTTTTCTGTTCACCCATAATAAAGTCATAAAAGAACCAAACTTCATGAATGTTTTTGTGACAAAGAAGTATCTGTTCCAATCACTCTATCAGAGAAAAATCAGAGTTGTAGAAATAACTGGAAACTCAAGAGAGCCATGACATTATGTTCTTCACAAGTGTACGTAAACTTTTGACCACAACTGTACAATGATTTCTCCACATGTCCTGAATGTCCACATGTAGATCATCCACAGCTCAGGCCAGCTGGACTGATGCTACAAATCATTGTTAAGGAAAAGCGGGAAGGTCAACCTCAGAAACATCTGGCATTATAAGCAAGTTTTTGCCACACAAATTGAACTTCAGGTTGCTTAGTGTATATCTGTCGGAACAAATATAAGGAATGTCTTCCGTCAAATCTGACTATCCTGCATGGAAAAAAAAGTCATTTGTTATTGATGGAATTCCTTACAATTCCGGGAGGCAGAGAAGCTACAGGGGGCTGTATGCCACCGGGACAAAGACAAGATGTTTCCATGTTGTTGTTTTTAATTATAATGGGGTGCAAAGGATTTAAAGTGTGTCAGATGATTTTCTCCTGAAGCTGCTGGCCCCTTCAGTGCATGATGGTGTTTTGACACCAGGTCAATCTAGTGGAATACTATGCCGTTAGGAAAGAACTCCGATGGAGCAGTACTGCATAAAAATATACCCACTAATGACACTGAACTTTCATCCCTGTTTGACTTATCGTTTACATAATTCCTCCAAAGCCAGAGACGAAACGCTCGTCTTCATTTCACGCCTCTTTAGAGAGCAGCGCTGTGAGAACCATGACGTTCATGTTGAAATTCAAAGAAGTATTATGATGACAACACCATCATTTATTCGATTAGGAGCGTGCGCTATATCAATGAAAAGAAGTTAAGCAAACATTGCATGAATGCACAAAGTCCCATTTGGAGTTCAAACCCTGTAGAGCTCATTAAAGTGTACTTCCCAATATGGCTCCTAAACATGAAAACAGATTGACAATCAAGGGATGAAACACCCACTTTGACACGAAGGAATATGTCAAAACGAAATTCAATAGGTTATATTTTTAACAATCAAGTGAACAAAACATTTGGTACACGGTCGATTGGTCGCCGGTCTTTTGGTCGCCCGGAAGGTAAATGATAATTACCATTTAAATTGTTGCTCAAATTCCCTAAATACAAACTGCAAATTACTATTTAGTCATATTTAATGCCCTATTAATTATTAGGCAAAAGAAAAGCTCCAAATTTCCCGGACTTTTATTGTTTTTTTGTTGGAGAACTTGTTAAGACCCTGACTGACGTACCTTCCTAAGGGGACAACTCATGTACATACAAACTCTTATACACTCACACGTCAGCTCAGTGAAACTGCTCATGGCCATTGTTGGCTTTTATTGACGCGTAGGCTGTGTTGTTTTACCTTGTTTTGTCGCCGGTCTTTTGGTCGTCGGTCTTTTGGTCGTCGGTCTTTTGGTCGTCGGTCTTTTGGTCACCGGTCTTTTGGTCGCCCGTTGTCACGGTCCGGGCGACCAAAAGACGGCGACCAAAAGACGGCGACCAAAAGGACGGCGACCAAAAGACGGCGACCAAAAGACCGGCGACCAATCGACCGCACACGAAACATGTCATGGATTACTGGAAAGACAATGTAAACTCAAACGACTGCTAGCCTGATTCTATTCATATAGTTCTAGTTTTGAGGTCACCGTATCTGTTGACCACTTATTTATCTATTACTATTTAGTGATTGTTTATTTATCATTGTTATATATTGATTATCTATGTGTTTGTTTGTTTGTTGTTGAATCCATAGACTGAGTGAGTGGTGCGCTCTCGCTCTGCTGACCCCACTTGGACTACTTATTTATTTATTTCTTATTTATTGATAATTTATTTGTCTGTTTGTTGTTTTTATTTGTGCACTACGTGGTGAAAGCTTTATATCTCATTATACGCGTACAATGAAAATAAAAGCATTCAATATTCAAATGTCCTAAATTTATCCCAATTGAAATATGAATTTTGGGTGGTCTTACCTTCTCGTGGAGCCGCATCATCCCACGCAGACCACATCTGAACAAAGAAAAAGGGGGTCCAGCAAACGATGTAGGCCAGCACCACCACAAAAGTCATCTTCACAGTGCGGATCTTGGCTTTGGAGATAAGTCTTATGCTGCTCACCCGACACAGGTAAGGCGCCCTATTGGGTGCCGGACCTAAGAAGTGTTCCCTCCTGGTTTTCAAGTTGACATTCTGCCAGATTCTGACACAAATGAGGCCGTAACACACGCTGAGGACGCCAACGGGGAGGATGTAGATGCTGAGGGTCATCCATGTCACATAGGCTTTGGCGCCCCACGGCTCCACAAAATCCCCCCAGCAGTCATACACGCCACCCCCGACCTGCTGCAGGGAGAAGATGTAGACTTGAGGTGTGCTGAAGATCAGACTTAGCAGCCACAACGTGCCCACGCACAGACGGTCTCTTCTCCCACGCAAGGGTCGGAGGGGCTGACATATGGCCAAGCACCTGTCGATGGACATGAGCACCAGCATGTAAGTGGACGCGAACATGCCCACCACCTGCGCGTACTTCACCAGCCTGCAGAGGGCGTCCGAGCCGCAGAAGCGAAAGGTGATTTTCCAGATGAGCTGCGGGAGAACTTGGAAGACGGCCACCACCAGATCGGCGATGCTCAGGTGCCTCATGAAGTAGAGCATCCGGGATTGGCGTGGTCGGGCGGCGCGGATGGCCCACAGGACGCAGAGGTTGCCGCTAAGCGCCAGTAGAAGAACCAGACCCAGAACGGCCACTTCCACTTTAGCCACTTCGTCGTTACGTTTCAAAGGGTTCACGGCGGCGGAGACGTTGACCATGTGGCTCCCGTTGGCCCACGCTCGAAACTCGGCCCCCGACGTCCCGTTGTCGTCCGTGCGTAAAAAGTCCTCCATTGCGCACGCGTAAAAAAGGTGAAAAGGCCAGTGGTCACATTATGAAGCCGCGCTCCACACAATTTCTCAACCAGTGGATTCGAGTATTGCTCGAATTTCGAAAGGGGACATGATAGGGTAGGTAGCAAGTTTACCTTAGAAATGGAAAGGACAAAAATGATTGTCATGTGAAAGAAAGCATGTTGGGCTGAGGGTCTTTATAGGCAAGCCAGTTCCCTCCCCTAATTGTCTGCAGCCCCGTGATGGAAAATTAATACATCACAGCAACACTCATTTTAGACTTGAAGATTATCTATCAATATTAAATATTCTCTATTATTCTACTACTACTATATATAGGTACGTACATTTTGGTCATTTTACACAATAATCTTTTTTTTCTCATCTCATTTTTTGAACCGCTTTGTCCTCACTAGGGTCGCGGGGGGTGCTGGAGCCTAACCCAGCTGACACCCTGAATTGGTGGCCAGCCAATCACAGGGCACAAGGAGACAAACAACCATTCACGCTCACACTCAATCCTAGGGGCAACTTAGAGTGTCCAACCAGCCTACCATGCATGTCTTTGCAATGTGGAAGGAAACCGGAGTACCAGGAGAAAACCCACACAGGCCCAGGGAGAACATGCAAACTCCACACAGGTGGACCGACCTGGATTTGAACCCAGATCCGCCACTGGGAAGCTGACGCGCTTACCACTCATCCGTCGGGCTGAATGGAACCTTTTTATTCCTATTCTATGCTAAGTTGTTTTGAATTAATAATTTGAAATTGTTTAGATGTGTGTTTATGTGCTTGAGTTCGTATGCCATGTCCGTCACCTAACGATAGCTTCCTCTTAACACTTATGCACCTGCACGAATAGAATAGTAGATCGTTTTCAGATCATTTTCTCTCATTTTTGTGTGTTTTTCACATCTTTCACACAAATTGGGACACTTTGATCATTTTTAAAGGGTTTTAGTGGGGATTTTTTGGAGAACCGAGGAACAAATGAGAGAATTTACATACAAAACAGTACTCTATTAACAAAAAATCCATGTTACGAGACAAGTTCTGGAACCAATTCATTTCACATGTAGAGGTACCATTTAACAAGGAATATGGACAATATGTATTTAGATCACAATTTCACATACGTAAGGGGTCTGTTGTGTATTCCATGAACAGAGCAGGATGAGGCAGCATTTAATTATTAAGTTCCTTAACTGTAGAAAAACTACCTGAGATGTGTTCAAATGGTTAGTTTCTTTATAGTCCCACAATCACTGCATTTCAGACACTACTTACGTAATTGTGTATTCAAAAAAAAAGATCATGACTCACACAGATACACAATACACCAACTTGTTCCAAACCTTGTGAACCAAATTATGAAATTGTCAAATCATTTGTACATTTCAAGCATAGAACTGAAGCATGGAACCTCTTTCGACCACTAGGTAATCATGGTGGGAGACAACCTGAATTGGTTGCCAACCAATCGCAGGGCGCAAGGAGACAGAAAACCATTCATTCTCACACTCATACCTAGGGGCAATTCCAAGTGTTCATCCAGCCTACTATGTTTTTGGTATGTGGAAGAAACCGGGGTACCTGGAGAAACCCCACGCAGGCCCGGCAAGAACATGCAAACTCAGCACATGAAGGCCGCAACACACAGCAGATTGAACCATCGATCTTAGAGCTGTAAGGCAGATGTGCTAACCACTCGGTCACCGTCTGGTTTTAATGTGACTTTCATATATCATTTATTTCATTTTATTGTTTTTGTTGTTTCTTGGTGATTTTAATGTGATTTAAAGCACATTGTTTAACTTCTGGTAAAATGTACCATCCAAATAAATTTGCCTTGCCTTGAATTAGTGATTGAAAAAAATCTATAATATTCAAATGAACTGACAGTCATTTCTTGTCGATGAACTGACACTAGTTACTAAAAAGCAACATTCTGCCCGTTCAATAGTGAGACCCAGTTTTGTTGCTTTGCCCCCTTGCTCCTCAAAAATAGCTATTTAAAAAAAAGAAAGAAAGAAAGATAACACAAGTAAAATAACAGTTCATAATAAGACTTCCTTTGGTAAGCAATTTCGGTGCCTGGTGACCACAGGATAAGATGACAAAAATAGATTTTAAAACAGTTCTTTTTCCAGTAATAAGCCCACTGTCATTATGGTAACCTTTGATTTAGATCAGTTTGTAGTTTGATGCATCATTTGTAACATCATTATTAACCTGCAGTAATTAGAACATTTTGTTTAATGTAACCCAGATGTGAAATTTTACTAGTTCACAGTCCTCAAGTTAATTATTTTTTTCAAAACTTTTCATTATATATGTTCGGTTGCATACCTTTAGTTCCAAATGTGAGCTAATTATAGTCCCAAGAGCCTCTGAGATGCTTTCTCCTTTAGAATCAACATACAAAAAGATGAACCAAATCAAAGAAGTAGACTGTAATACCACATATAGGGCAGTGTTGTTGAATATCTAATGTGATGTGTTATGATATGATAGACTGATAAGAAAATATGGGCCAAAAGTAAGCATCTGTATTAAGTGCACGTTTGTTTTCTTAACCTCTGGTGTGTCTCAAATGTTTGGCATGTAATCCTTCAAACTTTTGAATGATAACAGTGCATAGTTCCTGCTTTCCTCTTCTATTACTTAAACTATTTAAAGCCACATTTGTTTTATGGCTCCACCATGACTTTAAATGGATATACCTTATTCATAGTGCACCCATAAATCCCATCTCTATATCGTCTTATGACACAGACACAGTTGAGCAGAAATATGCACTTATAGAAGCGGTATTTTAATTAAACACTCAAATTATAAATGGTGAATTCAGTATATCTGGGTTTTATAAAAGTTGGACTGACATCCAGTATGACTCTATCTGTTTTTTCACACTTTGTAAAAGAAACTTACAGCTAGATTTAAATCTCCCCTCATTGGGGTAGTGGGTTCATTGCCAGTGCATACAATATTTCATTGCCAATACCTTTCTAAATATTATGACACACTGTGTCTGTGCATAACTAGTATTGTATTTATTTTTTCTTTATAAGTGAGTTTTTGGCACTCCAATGACATGTACATTCATTTATTCACTCATTCATTCATTTTCCGTACTGCTTATCCTATCCTAGCCAATCACAGGGCACATGGAGATTGACATTCTCAGTATGCAGTATAGTGAGGCCAATTTGCTAACCACTTGTGCACCGAGCCACTATGACGTACTATAAAATATAATTTTGAAATATAATTTAGGAATTATTTTCATTGTGTCGGCGCGCAAAGGACTTATTAAAAATAAACTATTTTTTTACCATGCGGTACTTTACTACCTATGTCGAAATGTTTTAAACAGCATCCTATTTCAGACCCCCCTAACAACACATATACTATGCCAACATATGCATGCATTTTATTAACAAACTCTTAATTTTTAATAATGAATTACATTTTAACTCCAAAAGATACTTGCTATGCAGAATTTTGTATGTTGTATTATTAAAAAATACAAAATTCCATATAGCAAGCATCTTTGCACGAGGACAATACATTTGCAACAGGATAAAGAGATATTGAATGGGTTTATACATCACAAATCTTCTAAGTATTGCATTAGCAATTTATAACGTCATTTAAGTGAGTGCAATGAGTCTGAGTTTTTAAAAGTTTTTGCACTTCCTGGGTTTATTTTTTAATTTTTTATTTTCTTTAATTTTAACCAGTAAAGACTCTTTTACAAAATCTGCCATGAGTGGAGTTTGGTGGGTGTCCCTCAACCATGTTTATGGCAACAAACAGAGTCGCTGATCCAAAGTGCTATATCACTGCTCCTTAAAAATAAAAGGATTTTGAATTTTCAAAATTACATTTAAATAATGGTTTCATACATTTTCACACGAAGTTATGTTTTGAGAGTCATTAGTATAAAGTTGACGAGAGATGAAATGACCACTAGTCAATCAAAGGGCACAAACAAACAACTTTTCACATTCACATGCATTTAAAGATGGGTTGTCAACCTCATAATTTGTCACGGCATAGTTTTACTTTCCTTGTAAGGGTCATGACAGTAATACATATTCCAATATCTATATTGCGCATAATGTTACAGTATGCTAGAGAACACAAGAAGTGCAAAAACTCTTTAAAAACCCATTAACCTTGCTCTCATACAATTATTCATAATTTATTTATATATTATTAAATTACAATGTTTTTACATTATCGAAAGTTGGTACATAGATACGTGACCGGACGTTCCTTTTTGGAATAAAAAAATTAATAAAATAATTTTATTTATTGCCTTTTGTTTTAAAAACGTTCGCGAGTCCGGCGACAAGCGACGACGTCTAGCTCCGTTGCCTCACAACGCGCATCGGAAATCTAGTCTGTATACACGATAGCTATGGGAATACCAAGCAAACAAACAAAAAGAAGACGACGAAGAATATGTGAATTTCCTTTGTCTTCTTTTTAATATATTTTTTAATAAAATTATGTTATTTATTGCCTTTTATTTTAAAAACGTTCGCTAGTCCGGCGACAAGCGACGACGTCTAGCTCCGTTGCCTCACAACGCGCATCGGAAATCAAGTCTGTATACACGATACCTATGGGAATTCCAAGCAAAAGAAAAGACGACGAAGAATATGTGAATTTCATTTGTCTTCTTTTTAATAATTTTTTTAATAAAATAATTTTATTTATTGCCTTTTTTTTTTTTTTAAATGGAGGGCTCAACGTAGGAACCGTTTAAAGTGCGTAGTGTGTTTAGAGACGAGCCCATTTAGTATGCACGCGCCCAAATGTTAATGTGTTTGTATTGTCGAGCGAGTTTTTGCTGTTTTATTTTCTTTAATAAAGAATATAAAGAATATGTGAATTTCCTTTGTCTTCTTTAATAGTGGTTAAGGTTAGTGGGTAAGGTTAGGCGAACTGTCTGGCGACGAAGTGTCCGGCGATGAATTGTCCGGTCGACGAAGTGTCCGGTCGACGAAATGTCCGGCGACCAAACGTCCGTTCGACGAAACGTCCGCGGACCAAGTGTCCGTCGACGAAACGTCCGGGTACCCGTAGATACAGTGCACATCAATACTTTAGAGATAACATCTCCAGTATTTGTCCATGTTAGGGTTACTTGGTTTTATGCTTTTTCCCCCCTGGTGTCCATTCTTAGTGATTGCCCATTGTGTTCAGCTGTCGTTTCTCCGCCCCTGGTGTATTCATTGCCTGCTCCCTCGTGTTTTTTCCAGGTGTTCCTAATTGCCTCGTCAACTCATGTCAGTCTGATTGTTATGTAATTTGTCAGATCGTCTGCTCTTGTTTGCCCTCGCCACGTTTCCTCGTCACCTCGATCCACGCTCCATGTGCCTCGTTCCTCGCTTTCCCGTATCACCCCTTGTCAAGTTTGGTTATGTGATTTGATGTCCAAGATTTTGTTATTTTCTAAGATCCTGTTTAAGTTATTAGAGTTTCTGTTTGAGCACCACCTCCTCCGTCCTCTCGCCCGCTTCCCTGCGATTGGGTCCTAATTCCTTGTTACCTCGCCTTGACGTCTTGCCAAAGACGTAACAGTCCAGTATTGTGTGAATGCAAAATAGCTGTCATATCCTGCTAATTCACAGACCCCTCAAGGGTATTTCAATACAGTAATACCTTGACATACGAGTGCCCCAACATACGAGCAATTTGAGATACGGGTAAAAATCCGAGCAAATATTTGCCTTGGGATACGACACACATTTTGAGATAAGAGCATACGAGAAAGCCAGGTGGCCGAGACGACACGAGCTCGGTCCTGGAATGCATTAAGCTCGTTTCTCAAGCTATTACTGTATCATTAGTCGCCATTGAACAACGAGATGGAGAGAGTGTTACTCCCTTACATAGAAAAAAATTGCAGGAGATACAGTGATGGAGTTGATTATTTCAGAAAATTCAACATCAAAAGGGAACATATACCCAAACAGGTAAGAAGCATTGGAGTTTCATAAAAAGGATGAAAAATAAATGCGGGAAAAAAAATAAACTGATTTTTTTTAACAATAAAGTTAAATTATTTTGTGTTCCTTTTTTCATTCATTCAATTCATTGTTTAGTTGTTTGTATGTTGTCTAATGCTAACTTTGTTAGGTGGAACAGATTAGAAAAGTTACATATAAAACCCTGATCTATATTTACAAAAATACAAGTAGCAAAACAAGTTCTGGAACGAATACATTTCGTGAGTAAAGGTATAAAGGTACCGCTGTATATAGTGAAGCCATTTTAGCAGTCAGTCAGTAGAGTTGACCTTTTTTTTTAAATGATCAATTATCCTGATGATTGGTATTAAAATTAGAAGCCATTTAAAATGTCATGTTAAACAACTATACCCTTGATTTTATAAGTTGTAGTAGTAGGAAAAATACTTATTTCAATATATATTCAAAATGACAACAACAACAAAAAATTCCTGTTGAGCGAGGAAGGAAAAGGCAAGAGTTGTAGAGGTCAGGACTCACAGGAAAGGTCTGAAACAGATACGAAGGCAGGCCGTTGTCCTGGTGAGGCTTATTGAGAGAGTGATGTCAAATGCCAAGTGACATGTTGAAAATCACTTTTGGGAAGTTTGCTCTACATGCCACAAAGGCGGGTCTCAACAACCTTATGTTTTTTCCTGTTTTGACTTCTTTTTAAGCTTCAATGACGTGTTCACTGTTTGTTTTACTTCCCGTCTTTCTTTGTTCTCCTGTATCTCGACTTTACCTGCGTGCCACCGCATCGGTCCCTTGTGTGTTACAGCGCTGAGTGATGTAAGTCAGAGATGGTCCTTTAATGGGGACTTGAGTGACCTAATTCACCCTGTTAATCTACCACGATCACGTCCCAATTTTACATAATGATAGTCATAAACAGTACAACAGTGTGTTGATTTGCAATAAAATAAAGACATTTGGGGTTGAATAGAATTTATCACCCAAAAATGACCAAAATGTTTTCACAGGCTGAAGACCGCTCATGTTATTGTTGGGGCATTTACACTACCTTTTTAATTAAAAAAATGTATCTGCTTTAATTCGTGGACGTAACACAATGAAATGTGTTAACTTTATTGTAGGACTCTTTAAGTATCAATCTTCTGGGCTCATTTCTTATGCATCAGGGATGAGAAATATAATTGTGGACTTGATGGCACACAATGGATCTGTTGAAGTGATCCAATTCGAACCATTTTGCTTTTAACGGACTCGACTAATGAAGGCTTGAACAAGCCAAGTTGCATGGAAACTGATATTTTCAAATCTGAACCAGGCCACCTTTGTATGTGGTTTTATATCTGACAGGGGTGGAATGTGACTGGTCTGAACAGTTCAGTGACCCCAAATCAGAATTCATGCGTTAATGAAAACAAAGATCTGGCTTTATTCAAACAAGAAAAAAAAAAAAGTCCAGCTAGTGGTTAGCATTGGGCTGGTTGCCCACTCTAAATTGTCCCAAGGTATTAGTATAAGCGTGAATCTTGTCCATCTCAATGTGCCCTGTGATTGGCTGGCAACCAATCCCCCGCGTTTTTGCCCACGGTTGGCTGGAATAGAATTCAGCACCCCATATTACCCTGGTGTGGATAAGCTGTATTTAGAAAATGAATCAATGAGATTTTAGTAGTAGTTAGCGCATCACAGCTCTAGGGTCCTGGGTTCAAATCCAGGTAATGTCCATCTGTGTGGCGTTTGCATGTTCTCCCCGGGCCTTCGTGGGTTTCCTCCAGGTACATCAACAAATTCTCATTGTTCATTTTCTTTTCTTTTCTTAGCAAAATATTCCAATGCTTACCTTTAACTAATTTCTCATTTGTACTGCTCGTTCTCACAAGGTTTGTTTCTCCGGCTTATGTGGGTTTTCTCCAGGTAGCCAGGTTTCCTCCCACATCCCCAAAACATGCATGGTAGGCTGGTTGAATACTCTAAATTGTCATTATAGGTACATACCTATAATGACAATTTAGAGTATTCAACCAGCCTACCATGCACAAGAATGGTTGTCTGTCTCACTGTGCCCTGTAGTTGGCTGGCAACCAATTCAGCGTGTCCTCTCCCCATCCAGTAGATAGCTGGGATAGGCTCCAGCACCCCCGAGACCCTTGTGAGGAAAAGTGGTATGGAAAACGAATACATTTTGCACTTTATTTTTTATGGAAATTAGCCTTTAGCTATAATCTTACATATTTACATATATATATATGTTCATGAACATGAACATGTATATGTTTATTAATATGTATTGAGCCTATATTAAATAAAAAAAATGATGAGACATTCAATATTTTCATACAATAGTTGACACTACACTAACCCATAGCAAAAACTCTTCCTTAACAAAATATTTAATAATTCATCTCTATAATATTATATTTTCTTCATCATAAATCGTGGCCCTGTGATTTGCTGGCAACCAATTCAGGGTGATGCCCGCCTGGTGCCCATAGTTGGCTGTAATAGGCTCCAGCACCCCCTGCAATAATTGTGAGGATAAGCGGTACAGATAATGAATGAATGAATTAATAAATAAATTGTGGCCTTACATGGTGACATCTGGGAGAGATTCTGCAGTTGTTTCTCATTTTACTTTCTTTTAAACAAACATTTTTAAACACAAAACATCCCCACTGTTTGCATGCTCCCAAATTATAACTAAACCACAGGTCATGATCAATTATAATCAGGCCAATTACAGGCAAACCCATCATTTAAACTGACGCAGTTTCGCATGCAACAAAGTAAATAAATACACACGCAATCGGCGTTCCACGCCAGGAAAAAACAAATGAAAACCCCAAGGGCCCAAAAGCCATGTGGTTTATTTTGAAGATCATAAATCAAGAGGTTTAATAGAAGGCTATATTTGAATATAATCTCAAAAAATATATATATTATTTTTTTTCCTGAGAAAAAATATTTTGACACAATAATTACAAATATTGTGGTGAATAACAGCTGAGTACTGTGCAAGTTCTCTCGCAATGATGAGAAACGCCTGCAATTTTCATCAAACGTATACTTCAATTCATCTCATCACATTTTCTGAAATGCTTTATCCTCATTAGGGTCGCAGGGGGTGCTGGAGCCTATCCCAGCTGGCTGCAGGGCACAAGGAGACAGAGAACAATTCACACTCACACTCATACCTAGGGGCAATTTAGAGTGTCCAATCAGCCTACGATGCATGTCTTTGGAATATGGGAAGACACCGGAGTACCAAGAGAAAGCCTATGCAGGCCTGGGGAGAACACGCACACAGGTGGACCTACTTGGATTCGCACCCAGGACCCCAGAACTGTGAGGCTGACACGCTAACCATTACCCGGCAGGCTGCCTACCAGCGAGTTATTGTCAGTATAAATCTGGATTGATTTGTCAAATTGTGATATTTTGACATTATGAATCACACAAAAATGTTAATATTGGTCACAATTCAATGATGCCTTTTTTTTGGCAGATGCTGAAACATAGCAATGGATTTTTTTTCAGGCGCTTGTTGCTGGGCAGAGTTGATCAAACTCGAGATAATACACTCCACTGGTGAATGAATAATCAACATGCATGAGTGTGTTGAGCATATAGAAGTGCCAGGCAACAGTGGTATAGCTACCACCGTTACATAGATAGGTACATGGCTGTTGTTATGTTATCCATCATGTTATTAAAGGAGTATTGAACAACCGAGATGCATTAAAGACTTAAATTAAATTCTTTAATAATGTGACGGATAACAGATGATGTGTGGGGATCCACAATGTATAGCACCTGCATGCAAGCATAATGTGTGTGTTGTTGTGGAGATTTAAATCACAATGTCCGCATGCAGGATGTCTGGGATGAAGCCGAGTTTAGTGATGGAAACCTTGGAAGCAGGCCTCACATATTTTCTTGCTGTTGTCTGTAGGATTTACATTGTTTTCTTATAAATCATTTCTTCATTATTTCTGATCTCTTGACAAGCAAAGGTCCCGCTATGCCTTTAGACAGCTGCTTATGTCCACCGTGACCACTTTTAAAACCATCAAAGAGGTCTCGAATGGGCTTTTTGGGCTCAAGAAGCCAACGCTGATCCAATGATAAACACTTAACTGGAACATTCATCTGGTGGGAATATTTTCTATTTGCTTTTTTCCATTGGTCACGGATGCTTCAATCAACCATTGACTGCAAGTAGAACGCTAGTAGCAACCTTTATTTATTCACATGCAATTACGAATCGCTTTCTATATTGAAAACTGAGTATCCACAGGAAGAGGTCAGACAAACAAACAGCCCCCTCGCTGTTACACAACCCCATACGTAACACATTATCCCAGTAATGTGGGAACAGAATCCGACATCTGCGTATCATCCAGAGACGGTTGATACCGATGAAATTGGTTCTTCCGCAATGCTCCGGGCATTGCCGCAGTGAAATCTCGAGGCTTTATGCTTTGCCAAAGTTGAATGACACTCATTGCCATTTACATAACAGGTGTGTATTCCACATGGAAATCACCTGAAACTTGAAATTGTATTTTGCGATTGTCCGGGCAAATTCCAGATCGGAAAAGAATGAAAAAATAATGTATTTTGAACTGTAAAATATTTTTCTCTCAAAACTGCTTCCTCTCGCACCTGCTGCAGTGCAGTGTTTTTCCTAGGAAAAGCGAGCGGTGATCCGGATCATTTATCATCATTCATTTCATGTGGTGGAATATTTTCTAATTATGTAAACAAATAGCTCATATCTAACAATCTCCGTGTTGCATGCTGTAACTATTAAGCTAAACTAACCATCATAGTCGGGGCCGAGGTTCACCTGAACCATTGGCAGTCGCGCATGTTCCAGTGTGGCGTGTGGAAGCCAAACCTTGGGACTGTCATTAACTAACCATTAAGCCCCACTTTCAAATATGTTACACACCAATTAAATGATAGAATTCTGTCAAAGAGTGTTATCCATAACTATTAAAATTGTACAAGACACATCATTTATGTAATATTGCTATCAGCAACAATGTCGTTACAAAAGCACTGTTGTCAGCAGAGGGATTATGCCTCAATAGAAACAGAGTATATGTGCACAAGTGCTTATTGGTTTTATCATGGAATAAAACTCTGAAATTTGGTCATAACTCCCAAAAATACGAGATTCTATGAGTTCAAACCAGAGGCTGAAGCACGATAACAAAGCCCTTGTAACTCAGTGAAAAGGAGACACAAAGTCCCAGCTGGCTCGGAAGCATTCATATAGGATTTACTGAATGGTAAATATCCTACATTTACGACATTTGACTCTACATAATCAAAACTGGTCATTGAAATCTAATAATTTATCATCTGAAATTAGAACCAGGATTTTTTTTACTCTTGCGCTTTTGGCAACACAATGACACATAAACCATTGTTGTTTTGCTTCCTATGCTATTGACGCACTGTGTGGAGTTTGCATGTTCTCCGCTCTCCTTGTGTGGGTTTTCTCCAGGTACTCCAGTTTCCCCCCACATTCCAAAAACATGTATGGTAGGTTGGTTGAACAGCCAAAATTACCCCTATGTTGATTAGTGTCCTGTAACGTGTTGCTTTGTACATATATCAAATAAATATCATTCATTTTTTGAAACAAGGGTTGCTGGAGGTGCTGGAGCCTATCCCTGGTGACCATCACCAGGCTGGATACAGCTAGAATTGGTGGCCAGCCAATCGCAGGGCATAAGGAGACGGAGAACCACACACTCACAAAATAAAATCCACCCTAATTGAAAACATTGTTTGTGTGTTTGTGAGTCCAGTATGTGTTATCGTTTGTCCAGTATGTGTTATCATTTGTCTTGAACCTACACAAGGGACTAAAGCTGGAAATTGTCCCTCGGCTACAATCTTACATATTTACATATATATGTTCATTAACATGAATATAAATATTTTAATTAATAAGTGCTGTCCCTTATTAAATAAATCAAATCAAAATCAAAAGAAAGTTCTCCTCTGCAAAACATGCAGCAGTTTTCTGATTGAAAAATATTGCATATAATTGGAAGCTTCACTATCTCAAGTGACACATTCAGCAGAAAAGTCATTTGAACGAGAATGAGAAGTGCGAAAGACCGACGTGAAAAATGAGGTAAAATGTACGTCACATTTGTACATATTCTAGTGTCATTTATTAAGGTGTTTTATTCATAGATATTAATCATTTCATTTTAATATGACTAGATTATTTATGGGTAGTAGACATTCACTTGCTTATGGCAGGTGTGATACAGGCGTGTGCCCATAGTGAGCATTTATGATGTTGCTCACACTAGTCCTCTGTGTGCTCAGTGAGGTTGTCTGTATGCCCAGACATATGAAAAATTAGGGGGAACATTGCCTACAATGCATGTTTTTAGGACGTGAAAGGAAACCGGAGTACACGGAGACAACTCTTACAGGACAACATGCAAACTTCACACAGTGAGGACCAACCTGGGATCGAAACCCAGACCTGTGACGACGACTCTCTAACCACTCGGTCGCTAGGGCATCTAATGATTTATTTATTACTTAAATTCTATTTTTTCATCGCATTCAGCAGGTTATTGCTATGGGCAATGTGGCCGACTGCCATGAGCTACAGCGGCACTGACTTGCCACGGGGAAAGCAGGCTGGGATCGCAGTCGTTGTACCCCAGGTATCTACTACTTAGTGGCGGAGACTAGACAGTCTCCTCTGTGACAGAGTTTGCAGAGGGGGCATTGTCACCCTCTAGCGTCAATTAAGTGTAACTGCATAAAGTCTAAAAGGGTGCAATATTATTTTTTCTTACTGTAACAATTTTTAATGATGATTTTGCATCACAGAAAGCTAGGAAAAGGTTTTATGTTTGAACAAAATCCATAGATGCCAAGAATAAAAAAAAAAGGACAACTATCATCTCAAACAGGGGTGGCCAACTCTGGTCCTCGAGAGCCTCCCTCGAGAGTCTGTTATCCATATCTCTACCACACCTCCTCTACCACACCTGAATCAAATGATCAACTAATCAGCAAGCTGTCCAGAAGCTTGATACCGATCCAGATTATTTTATTCAGGTGTGTTGGTGGAGGGAGATATGGAACACAGACCAGATAGGGGCTCTCGAGGACCAGAGTTGGCCACCCCTGAAAACATCTGCTATAGTTTGAACACTGAATTAATTCATTCATTTTACATAGCGATTATCCTGCTAAGGGTCGCAGTGGGTGCTGGTACTTATCCCAGCTAACTACGGGCAGGCAAGAGACACCCTGAATCGGTGGCCAGCCGATTGCAAGGCACAAGGAGAAGGGACAACTTAGTGTTCAACCAGCTTAGCATGCATGGTTTTGGGTTGTGGAGGAAAACCACTGTAGCCGGAAAAAACCCATACAAGCCCAGGAAGAACATGCAAACCCTCCACAGGAAGGTCCGGGCTGGGCTCGAATCCTCGATCTCAGAACAACGGGGCTGACGTTTTAACCCCTCGGCTACTGGGCCACTTGAATTCAGATGCTAATGCAGATGTTTATGTTAATTATTTAAATTATGTTTATTATTATCGGAGCCCAGCAGCTTGAGTGGTTAGTGCGTTAGCCTAACAGCTCTGGGGCCGTGGGTCCAAATGCAGGGCGGTCCACCTGTGTGCAGTTTGCATGTTCTCCCCGGGCCTGCGTGGGTTTTTTTCAGGTACTCCGGTTTCCTCCCACATTCCCCAAAAATGCATGGAGGCTGATTGGACACGCTAAATTGTCCCTAAGTATGAGTGTGGCGTGAATGGTTGTCTGTCTCCTCGTGCCCTGCGATCGGCTGGCCACCGAATCAGGGTGTCCCTCTGCCCCGAAATCAGTTGGAACAGGCTCCAGCACCCCCGTGACCCTAGTGAGGACAAAGTAGTTCAGAAAATGAATTAATGTGTATGTATTATTTAAATTTATTCTAAGGCCCGACAACTGAGTGGTTAGCGTGTTAGCCTCACAATTCTGGGGTTGAGGGTTCGATCCCACGTCGGTCCTTACTCTGTGGCGATTGTATGTTCTCCCTGGGCTTGCATCGGTTTTCTCCAGGTACTCTGGTTTCTTCCCTCATCCCAAAAACATTCATGGTAGGCTGGTTGAACGCTAAATTTCCCTTAGGTATGCATGTGAGTGGGAATGGTTGTCTGTCTACTTGTGCCCTGTGATTGGGTTGCCACCGATTCAGGGTGTCCCTCGCCTGGTGCCCGTTGTTAGTTGGGATAGGCTCCAACATCCCCCGCAACTCTTGTGAGGATAAGTGGTTGTTTGGTATCACAATCATGAGGCGTACTTGAACCCAATCGCAGGGAAACCGGCGGACTTCAGGCACAAGGTGGGGGACAACCTGAAATATTGATTTGAGATACAAGTAAATTGACATACGAGCTCGGTCCCGGAACGCATTAAGTTAGTGTCTCAAGATATTACTGTATTATTTCTAAATTCTGTGTTTTACTGTCATCTGTTCGATTCGTAAACACGTGTTTCAGCAGAAATTGATCTTGTAGTATTCTGAAAATAAAAGTGGGTACATAAAAAATGATTGATTCACTTTCAACATCGCTTATCCTTGTTAAAGTCTCAGGGTGCTGGAGCCTATCATAGCTGATTTCGCCGCAAAAGGCAGACTACACCCTAGGCTGGTTGCCCACCAGTCGCAGGGCACACAGAGACAGACAGCCATTCGCAATCATAAAAAGTAAAGTACAATCTTATCTTCATCATTATATTCAATGTAAAAAACAAAACAAAACAACACAACTAGTAATTAATAAAGTATACAAGCTAGGTGATTGAAAACAGCTTTTTACAACGTTTATAGCATTTTGTTAGTGTTTGAGACATGATCGATCGTGACAATTTCCCCTTGTTGTATTCTTTAATTAAAGTTTTGTGCAATGATAAGTGTTGCAAAAACTCTACAGACTCGATATTATATCCTGTTTCTATCGTACATGGTTATTTGTACAAGTCATCATTTTAAGAGCATATATGCAATCGCTCAAATGTACATCTTTATTATTCATCCTGGTGAGACGGATGATCAAGAACACAAAGCATAAACAAACTCATCTAGAAAGGACACCATGTGCATTGTAGAACAAGCTTCATTGATGTGCTAATATCAAGTTTCTAGTACAAAATCAACAACACAGACTCAGCACAAATCCTGCAAATGTTTTAAGTGCATTACATCATTGCAGAAAGTCTACTAATTCGACGGTTTACATATAATTGTTATTGTTTTTTAACAATATTTATATAAGATTGCTATTTTCTTCATTTACTATGTAAAGATTACAGGAATGACGTGTGGTTAATCCTTTACAAAGTGCCAAAATTCTGGAGCATACTTTTAGCAAACACACACATAATATCATTTGATTGTACTTGATCAAAGGCTCAAAGGTAGCAGCCCACTGATGCCTATTACACTGAGATGATTAAAAAGGTGTTTACACCAATTCGAGCACATTAATGCATTAGATCAGATGCGTCAGTTATTTTTTTGCAGTCCACATTCTATCTACTCATGGTTTCAGAAGGCTATCACCCCTGCCAACCCATTTAAATGTGTAATTGCCTCATGTCATTACATACAGAGCATGAATGAGTGGTATCTGGTTTTGAAATCAGATGACTGATGAAGTTTTTAATAGTGAACAAGCTGCAGTTTTAAGGGCTTCCTGTGGGGTTTTAAAAAAAGTCCTAAATCATCATTTCATCACTAGTCATGATCATGTGCCTTTAAAATGCATTGAATTTCATCCGTTAGGTCTTTATCCCATTATCCGTACTGCGCTATCCCCATCTGATTTTGGGAAAAAGGCAGATTACACACCAGACTGGTTGCCATAGACAGACAACCATCCACAGTCACAAACATCAGGAATCGATCCCACTGCTGGCCACCGATTCAGGGTGTCCCCAACCTCTGGTGTTAGCTAGGATAGGCTCCAGCACCCCCCGTGACCCTAATGAGGATAAAGCGGTTCAGAAAATAAATAAATCAATGTATGAAATTGTGTAAAAAAAATTCCGGCATTCTGAGAGTTGCCTTAGAATTTGGCCTCATATTCTAAGACTAAGTGGTTTGAAAAAGTCTTAAATTTCACTTGATGAAACCTGCCCCAAAATGGCAAATAACCAACTGTGCTTCCTAGCAACGTCTTTAAGCAAGCACGATCCTTGTCTAATTGATTCATCTAGTGGTTTTGAGATGCTATAAAACTTTACATAAGACGCTGAAAAGGATCAAGAAGCTGTGGAGTTTCAAAATGATGAAGAAATGTGTCTATGGAATTATCAAAATCGGACGCAATTTACCTAAGGTTGCCAACCATCCCTTGAAAAACGGAAACGTCCCATATTTAGAAACAAATGTATATGTCCCGTATTGAACTTTTACTATTATTATGTTTATTGGTGGAGGAATTCTTGCTGGTCATGAAGATAACAAGAGGCAACCATGGATGACCAAAAAATAATGCGTCCTAGAATTTATACATATACATAGTAGTATATGTAGATACATATATAATTTGTTTGTAAGTTTTTCTCAGAGTTTTTTTTTTAATCTTAGTGATTTAAAGATGCCACGTGATTGATCATAGGACGCGTGAGGGTTAATATACAAAGCAGAGCATTTTGTGCACTAAGAAAAACTTTTACATTGAAAACAACATGTATCAATGTGAGGCCTTTGAATTTTCTCACAGTTGGTTGTGGGCACCAATAGATTACAGAAAAACGTGCCGACTAGGCACTCAAGAACACTTGTGTTCTTGAGACAGACCGTTTCACATCATAAATACACATTTTTGTGTTTATTGACCTATTATCGTAATGTAATACAGGAATCCCCTTGATTATCGCGTCTTCACTTATCGCGAATGCACTACTTTGCATTTTTCCCACAATTAATTATTTTTAAAAACACTTTTTTAATTCATAAAAAATGTGAAAATCCACGCTGAAACACTTGCTACTAGGACTCAGCACTGAAGGAGGAAATAAAAGTTATAATAGGGGTGACCCTACTTCGCCATTTTTCGATTATCGTGGCCATGTCTGGTCTACATTAACTGTGATATTCGAGGGATTAAAGTAGTATAATCATAAAAATTCATATAGATGACATTGTGGGAAGAAGAATTATATCAAGTAAGACACTTAGGGCATTGTTACACACTTTTAAACTAAGCAAGACAGATATTCTAGTTTATTTTTTAAAATTAAAATAGATAGCTAATATTAATTGTGTTTCCACAGGCTTACAACACTCAAATATGGATTTAACTAATTCAGGTTGGGGTCAAATAATTACTAAAAACTTTTCATGTAAAAAATAACAACAACAAAAAGGGTGATTTTTCATTGCGCGGCTGGCTCAACCAATGAGATGCCTCTTATTTATTATTTTTCGGGGAGATGGCAACCCTAGAGGTACCCGATGAGATTATCAGTAGGAATACTACACCCCCACAAAAAACAACAACAACAACAACAAGGTTACAATTGATTAAAAGTGTGGACATATGCTGTCACTCCCAGCTACAAGTCTGCAAAATAAACTAGGACACACTTGTTCTCTTAAGGTAAGTTTAAGCTAACGACAGAGGCTAAATAAACAGCCTTTTCCCTTAACTTTTATGTTTTGCTTGTTCTAACAAGGGTCCAGGGGGTGCTGTAGCGTATCTCAGCTAAGTATGGGCAGTAGGCGGGACGGAGGATACCCTGAATTGGTCACCAGCCAATCGCTGGGCACATTGAGACAAACAACCGCTCTTCTTCATACATAAGGACAATTTAGAGCATTCAACTGCTTGGGATGTGTGAGGAAACCAAAGTACCCGGAGAAAACCCACACAGGCACGGAGAGAACATGCAAACTCCACACAGGAAGGTCAGAACCCACCAGGGATTGAATCATCAATCTCAAAACTGTAATATTCCATTCAGCTCTCATCTATATAAAGATAACTAGTACAATATTTCTTACTACAACTGGATTTAATCCGCAGCATCCTAATTGCTTCGAGCAGTTCCAGTCAGCTTCATTAAACGCTGCAGATCTTCACACAAGCTACCTTCAATTCAATCAGTGCAGCCCGAATATTAAAAAAATAAAATAAAAAATAACAAAATTAAACCTAGTGGTGTGCTATTCCCTTGCCTTACACTGGCAAAGGCAGAAAATTCCCAAATAAGATAACGTAAAGTCTTTGACAGGGTCCATATTATTGGTGACCACGAGGATTTCCAGTGCATCCCTTTTAAAATTCAGAGTCTATGCTAAGAAAGTGCATTAACTGTTTAAAAGTCAAGATGTGAGTGAAGATTTGATAAGAACCTGCAGCCGGAAACACAAACGACAGGTTTGTAATTTAGGTTGAGTGAAGACAATTGGACGCAATTCTCTATTACTTGGCTTGCGTCTGACCAATGCTACATGTTACCCTGTTTGTCTGAGGAGGAGGAGGAAGTGGACGGTGAAGGTGAAGGAGCTTTGGGGAAAACCCTGTCAGTGGGAGTCATGCCCGGACTGCCGAGACCTGACGAACTGGAGCTGCTTGAACGGTGCGGTCCCTGGCTCTGCGTGAGCACAGGAGCCGGCCGGACTGGTCTGACGGGGGGTGGCCTGACGGGTGCGTTGGGCCTACGTGCGGCTAGGGCGGGTTTGAACGTAGTCATGGTTTCGGAGGAGGAGCTGCTGCTGGTCCGCCGTTGGACCGCCTCGGGATCTCTGATGACCATGGTATGCAAGGGGCTTCCGGGTACGTCATGGCTGCCGACTGGGTGTTTGAGGGGCTCCAGCGTGTCCAGGACCACATCGGGGGCATGTTTGGCAACATTCTGTCGCTCTAGCTCAGACAGCTCATTGAGGGCCGTGTTCATTGTTTTCTCTATGTCCTGAAAAAGAAAAGAAGGGGACAAGGTAGTGATAGTATTTAGAAGCAGACACCAACAGCTGGCCTAAATTGAGCCAATGAGTTTGTAGGAAAGTCCTGAGAGAGTTTCTCATTTTTTGGAGTCCAAGAAAGATACATATTTTCAATTTTCCTGTCAATTAAACACTAACCGCCATGCCATTAGGCTATTGTATTTATTTTAAATGGTAGCTTGATTCTGCTTGTTATATTAGATATTATATCGTATCGTATCGTATCGTATCGTATCATATTATATATTATATTATATAATATTATATTATAATATATTATATTATGTTGCTTTAAATGTCGTACCCTTCCCCTGTAAGTACTGTACGAATACACTTTAAAAATAATACATTACTTAATGTAAATTATTTAACCATTTACAAGACTATCTGTGCCTAAAAAACACCCTTTTGCATATATTTATTTCAAACAACAATATTTAACAAATTATAGGAAAACTTATTTGACATATTAATAAAAAAACTTTGTCACTATTATTAATGGACGATTGGACGAGAGGCTAGCGCATTGTTAAGTTATGATGCTTTGGCCGCGGAGGGGAGTTGTACGAATGTGCAGGAAGCAGGAAACAAAGGAAAAAAGTGCTGGTGAAAAAAACTTTAATAATGGGAAACAAACAACTGAAAAAAAACCTTACAAACTCAAAGCTGGGAAAATTGGCAAAAAAAAAAACTGAACGGGAAAGCATAATGAGAAGCGAACGTAAACCGACAAAAAAGGCAACATAGCGACTGACAGAAAATATTTGCCCCCCAACAAACAAAACAAAGGGTTAAAATACACAGGAAGAGGTTGATGACAATCACAATCACCTGGGTCACACAAGGGAAGGAGAGCCAGGAAAGACACAGCAGGTGAAACTCATACAAACACGCGGAACAGGACACGCAACAAAACACACCCAACCACTAAACCCCAACAAAACATGACATGCATACTTATCCAGTTGTTTGTTGTAAAACACCAATTAGATAGTAGATTAATACATGCATGAATATAATAAAATATACTGTATTTTATCGCATATTAGCCGCGTCTGCGTATAGGCCCTACCTTTTAAAATTGCCTTAAAATCGTTTAATTTTACAATTTCTCTCGTGTAAGACCCCCCGATTCACAATTTTCACCTCCATATTCATGGTTTTAATAGGGAGTACAAATGTGTTACTTTGAAGGGAAAAACTTAAGACAAACATTTGTGCATGGTATTTCTGAGATACGGCGCCCTGCGTGAGCAATGGCAGGTGAGTTTTTTTCACATTTTATGCAAGATACTTTTTTTTTTTAATTTCATTCATAGACATTAAAATGAATTTGTCTTGCGTTATGGCGTTTCGTCCTTGTCACCTTTCAGTTTCGTGCATGTCAAGTTTAATTTGTGAGCATATAAGCGGTACCCTCGATTCAGTCATAATTTTTTTTTGCGACAAATACGGTACAGTGTATATGCAAGAAAATACAGTAGTTATTTTTACGGTAATTTGCTTGACAATGAACGTTTTACGATTTCCCAATTTTTATCATGGTAATTTTTTTTAGCAATTGACTCTGGTTCTGAATACTTTAAATTGCACCTAGGTATGAGTGTGAGCATGAACTAGCCACCAATTCAGGGTGTTTTCCCCCGCCTTGTGCCCGAAGTCACCCCCCACCCCCACCTCACCCCAACACTTGTGAGGATAAGCGGTACAGAAAATGAATGAATGAATAATTTTTTCTCCCTTAGCTCCCAGTATTTTACTATAAATTCAACGTTTACATCGAAATTAGCTTAATGTTCAGTATCTTCAAATCATAATTAATTAAAGATATTAAATCTAATATATTTTCTAATTTAAAAACAAAAGATGAAACATGAAAAAACTGAATTAATCTGGAATTGCCAGAGTATGGAAGATTTGCATCTCTAAAAGAATACTAGTATTCGTTCATTTATGGGAAGCAGAGTTATGGCATACACACAATTATCTTTGAGCCTTTTTTATTTTTTATTTTTTAATGCACCTATTTAGGCAGGGGCATTTATTTTGTAAGGGAAATTTATTGTAAGATTTGTTTGAAATGATTTGAAAATGTTTTAGGATCCTAGAGTCTTGTGTATAAGTTTATTACCTAAACAACTTTTTTGAGTAGTAAAACACACTGTTACCCATTAATAACAGATTTTTGTTATTCATGCGAGTGCTTGGTCACTAAGAACACTAAACCATAAATAGTTGACATTCACTGCATAAAATAATGGTTTTACTTAGGTAAATCTTTTGTTGTGACCTGGTTTCTTTATCAGCACTTACCTCAGCGAGAGCTTCTGCCTCCAGTGTTTTATGATCACCCACGTTTGCATGCCGAGTTGTGCCGGGAGATGAACGCTGAGGCGGGTGTCCGGCAGCCCCAAAGGTGGCGAGTCGACGCTTTTCCGGACTGTCTGTGGTACCCCTGCTCACCCCTATTTTGTGAGGGCTGCAGGGTCGAGGCGCGACCCTTGGTGGCCCGTCGGTGGATCTGGTGGGGCTGTGGCTGTTGCCGTTCCTGTGACGTTGCAATGGAGCTCCATCTGAACGTACTCTAGGCCTAGAAGGATGCGGTCAACATTACTTGAATGTTCCGGTTACGGTTGGACCGCATTTGAGCATTTGTCAGAATGTGATCTACCTTGCCAGTGGGGCCCCATAGCGGCGTTCCAAAGGGTGTTCTGAAAAAGATTGATGCTCATGCCTGGATGAGGAACGTTCCTCATGGTATCCACTGCTGGTTTCACTGTCAGTCCTCGGAATACTCTCCAAAAATGCGTCATCTCTGTTTCCAATAATAAAAAAAGAAGAATTTTCAGAAGATGATCCTTTTTTGTCAAGTTGTTTGTTGTCATTTTAACAATTTTCTGCAAAAGGCGACAAAATACTTCACTTGGAAACTTCCCACTGCAATTTAAAACAGTTTGAGGCACCTTTCAGACACAAATATTTAGATTCAACTTTTTTGTCCATATATGGATAAATTTGGATTTACTGGGGCTTTTAATTATTCTGATTTGGATCTTACAAAAACAAATAATAATGAATTTGAATATTATTCATTTAATAATTTTTCACTTTTTCTCACAAGGGTGCTGGAGCATATCCTAGCCAACTATGCACAGTAGGCGGGGGACACCCTGAATTGCTTTACAGCTAACCGTAAGGCACAAGGAGAAAAACAACTATTCCCACGCTCCCACACTCACAACTCGGGCCAATTTAGAGTTTTGCCACCAGCCGACCATGCATGTTTTTGGGATGTGGGAGGAAAGCGGAGTATTGGGAGAAAACCCACGCAGGCACAAGGAGAACATGCAAACGCCACACAGGAAATACACGATGAATAAATGGATAAATAGGTTTAATTAAAAGTTCACAGTAGGATAAAACACAGTATAGCAGGAACGTTTTTTTCAATATCTGCAAACTATAAAGCCAGAGGGAGCTAGTGTTAAATTAGTTTGTCTTGAAACAAAATTATAATTTTTAAGGCAGGATATTTATTTATTAGATCTATAAGTGCATACTTACAGTATGATCATTGTACATATTAGAACGATCAATGCTGTTCTAATGTTTACATAAAATTGTGACTAGGTTTATATTTTATTCACTTGAGCTTTATGTACATATTGCTCATATGTTTCATATTTGATTCAGAGCATTTATAGGGATTTTACAATATATTTTGTATTTCTGTACTGCTTGTGTTGTGACATTTATAAATGGCATTCTCCTCTAATTTAAAGGGAAAGTATTTTACATACATGTCCTGCACCACGATGTATTGGTGTGGAATGAGGCCATCTACACCGTTATGTCGGCCCTCCCACCAGTCATCAGAAGCTCGCAGGTAGAGCAAAAGCGAGGCGCCTTTCTTGAAAGAAAGCTCTCGGGGACTTCGACCCATGTAGTCAAATTTTGCAATGGCTTCTATCTGCTCCAGTTCTGACAAAAAATGAAGTTCAACCAAGTGAGATTAAATGGTTGACAATCTAAGATATATATTGAATGCCGCTGCAGTTTACCATCATCACTAGTGTTTGGCCCTGTGCCGTTGTCCACCTCATCAAGAGCGCCGGCATCACTGTGTGGACTCTCACTTTGAGAAAAAAAGATACACAATAATTTTGCTGCACATAAACAGAGACAACAATATTTTTTAGTTGGAAAATGTGCAACATCTGTTATGGAAAGTAACTACATTCAAAGTTTTGAAAGCAAAGAACACAACATTTAATGCATAAAATGTCTGAATTTATATTCAATGATAAAATATTTGCAGCGTTAAAGAAGTACAAATGTAAGATTTTGAAGAGATTTTCTAAATATGAGCATTAAAAAGACTGAAATTAATTTGCAATTTGCAAGTAATATGATACTGTGCTTTATGGGCACATTTTATAACCAGAAAGTGGCAAACTCCAGATGGCTTCACGGTATTCACTAATTCCCAATATTCGTGGGTGTGGAGGAAGAACAAAGAGGTCAGGTCCTTGTATAATAAATCCCATATTGACCTCACTCTGTGACCAATTTCAAAATCCACCATTTGCAGAATTATTTAACTTGCAAAAGCGGTTGTTACTATTACTTCTATTATAAACTCTCTGAAAACAATGTAAGTATTGCTTCATTTTGAGCATTACATAATTGATTGCCGAACACTGGACATTTAGCTTTGAACTCACCAGTATTCCTCGCCTCCAGCCATGCACTTCTCATACGCAGGTCCCTCTAACTCACGCTGGGCTGGAAATATGGCCTCTTGGTGGATTATAATGTTCTTAATGACCTCGTTAACATGCGCCTGACAGGCCACAGGATCCTGATCCTCAGGTATGGGCATCAGTGTGGGACCGAAACAAATAGCCAGGTTGTAAGGGTCCATCATGTTTTCATCACTGTACTGGGATAGACTGGAGGGACAGAGGCAATTAGTGGCATAGCAGAGCTGCCACTTATTTATGAAGGAAGACACTTGCTGTGGGGCCACTCACTGATTCAGAAAGGCAAAAAGGTATCTCATTACGATGACCACAGGCTGTGGGAGAGTTGCAACAATCTGTTGAAGGTGATGAGCTCTGTCAGAACCAAAGTCTAACTCTAAAAAAGACAACAACAAGTAGTCAGTGACCATAGTACTCCACAAAGCAACAGCAATGAGTGAATGGTTAGTAGGATTTTTTCCAACCTTGTTGACTGCAGTCATGTAGCTATTTGGTAGTACAGACGCTCCCCTACTTACGAACATTCAACTTACGAACAACGGTACATACGAACATGTCTGCAAATTGCGTTTAAGTCGAAAAATGTTCGTAAGTCCAATTTTGTATTTTTTTCCGAGTAGTGCTTCTTTCCGCCGGCCGCTAATACGCCTGGCGCTGTGAGGGCTCAGCTCACCCAGCATCTACCTTCTTCGTTGCAATGCGGAAGTGCGTGACGTATCTCCAGTGCGCAAAGAACCTTTTTCATTTGTATCATTAAATATCTCGTGCATCCATTATTGAATATGGTTGGTAAAAAGTGAAAGGCTTCTATTGAGGGAGTTGCAAGGAAGAGGCAAGCCATTTCATTTGAAACGAGTGGCAATAATAACGAAGCTTGATGCGCGTGAGAGTGGTGAGCGTTGCACATATAACAACTTGAATCGTTCGACCGTCAGTACCATTTATAAACAGAAAGATCGAGCAGCAGGAAGCAAATATTGAACGTTGCACAAAGTTTGGAAATCAATTGAATGATGCCATACAGTGCTACCGCATCATTTATGATGAAAAAAAGAAGAAAACTGTGCAATCGTCGTTAGATCGCTTCTTTCGGCCAGTTTCTAATACATACATCTCTCTCTCTCTCTCTATACAGTACTGTACATATTCTCTCCATTTTATTAAATGTTTTTTTCAGTACAAACCAATGCGTGTTACTTATTCAAGCCTTAAACATACAAATGCACTTATATAAACCTTCAATATACTTATATAGGCCTTAAACATAAATTATAATACAAAATATAGCACTGAATCAACTTACAAACAAATTCAACTTATGAACAATCGCTCGGAACCTAACTCGTTCGTAAGTAGGGGAGCGTCTGTACTACTTTTTCAGTAGTGCTACAGACTGAACATATGCTGATTAGAGAAACGAAATCAAAATTTTCCTGGGGTTCACCGACTTCTGGGGTGCCAGACCTGTTGAACGCGCCAATCCTAATTTAACCCATAAACAACTCTATGCACCTTTAACATTCCAATCATTCTTATTCTGTTGCATGACATTGAACAATAATAATAGTGAGCGCTCCACGTCACTCGTTTTGTTCTTCTTGGTGGAGACACAAACTAAAATGGCTGCTCCTCCAATAATCGTGGTCATCATGAAATGTGGTCATTATATTCTTGGGATGTATATACATTGATCATCAGGGACATATTTTAAATGTATTATCTCAGAGCTCATTAATTAAGTGCGGACTAGATTCTGAGTTGGCCAGTAGATTGATTTGCACTCTGCAGATGTCAGCCAGGCAGTTGCAGTAGACTGCACCCTAGACTAGTTGCCAGTGAGCCGTAGGGCACACAGTGAGACTAAACCATTTACACACACAATCATACCGGCAACAAGCTGGAATCGATCGGATGCTTGCCCACACTCAAGTCAGGTGATTCGGGTGAGCTATCGGTGTCATGAGTTATTTTTGGAGTCTGCTCTCTGGAACCTTCAATATGATTGGCCGATGCAAAGCAGACTTAATTAGCAGTCTCTATTAGGTTAATGAGCAGAGCTGCGCGGCAGCAATGGGAAAGGTTTAGAATGGTAGGGGACTGGTGAGTTACACAAATGCAAAAGGAAAAAAGAAGGCATTAAAATCTGGACAATCACAAACATGCCTGAGTTTCTACTTTGACCATTAGCTGTGCATTGCAACCCAATTTCCATAATGGGCCAGGTTATGTGCGGAACCATGCAGATGGAACCCAATCAATTCCTCAGAGCTGATCAAGCTGGGGTCAAACCCTCGATCCCAGAACTGTGAGGCGGACATGCTAACCACTAGCCCGCTGGGAGTCAAAGTTAAATTGTTAATAGTTATCTTTGCTATTTTTTGTCCCTTGAGAAGGGATTACTAACTTGGTACCTGCAAGTACCAAGGAAACACAAATGTTCTTAGAAAGTAAAATCCTCACTGGTGGGAAATTGTGTATATATTCATTCATTAGTTTAATTTCAGACAGAACATATTTTCACTGTACCAAATTTCATAATCATATTAAATATTAAATATGATCAAGAAAAAAAGTTTGTTTAACCCCAATGTTTGCAACATAAAACATTTTTGAGCCATAATTTTCATATTAGAATACCAAATGTTATTTTTGTCTGGATCAAAAAAAGCGAGCTGTGGACCTTCTTGGTGTCATTCAAGGATAAATAGTTTCTGCAAGTGAATAACATGAGAACAGACTGTGTGTTTCGTACAGCATCAACCGTTAAGAAAATAGTTGACTCTGTAAAATCATCCTTTCTTATGGAAAATACAACTATATTCTTTTAATTGAACTTTTATCAATCAAATTAAATTTTTATTTCAACCCTAATCATATAAATGTACTCCTTACTAACCCCCCCTCCTCCGTTGAACTCCTTGCTCACTCCTTATGGAGTTATGCTTCACAAACAATGACTCTGAAAGTAAGCCTAATATTTGACAAGTTTCCCATAAGAAGACTCACTTGTAGTGGATATGAGGTCAAGGAAATGTTCTTCAGGGAACAGCGACTTCTCCAGGCCCCTGAAGTAGAGTTTAAGAACACCGGCCACAGAGTTGATATCATGGTCCGACTGATCGTCCACCAGTGGATCTTCTCCTAAAGACACAATCAGGCATTCATCTTTATCATCGTCTCAAAAAATAATTGTGAGAGGAATACTTAATCTATGCATTTATTATGACACTAAGATCTTCTTCATCATGCACAGTGAGTTGTAAATGCATTAAAGATTTATATATGGCATTTTCGTAAGGCACTGAAGTGGTTTTTTTTAAAGGTGGATGAAATGTTATCTGGTCTTAATTAGGATGGACGAAATGACTGGCACTGACCTCTTTCAAATGCGTTTTTAATGTCATTTACTTCCACCTGGGATCCTGGGACTCGAAATATACCTTGCTGCTGAAGACCTGTGAATAAACAGACCCATTTGAGTACAGGTTTTAAAGAGATGGTTATGGAAAATTAATTTAAAAAAACAAGCAGCCAAATTGATCGCAGCACAACCATTGGCCAGTACTTTAAAAAATAGAGCAAATATCACAAAATGTTATTGCGTAATGTCGAATATGGGCAATAATCACCAAGAAGTCTTAGAAAATGAGACAGTTATTTGTCCATTTCCAGCCAAAAATAATGAACACAACATTAGAACCTACCGTAAAGATTGATATATCGGACGCAACTCTCAACCACCACTGGTATTGATTGACCTGAGTCCTGCATATTGAAAGATTCATTATTAGACTGACTTGAACGATAAATGCAGATTTAAAAAAACTCAATTATTTACTCACTGTTTTCTATCAAATCAAATATAGCATTTAAAGAGAAAGACTATGAAATGCAATAAATGTTAATATTACAGTATGTAAACATAAAGGAGTATCAACAGAAGAGGCCCAGAAGTGTAGCAAAAATGGTGATGCGACCCAGCTAAAGGACAGAGTACCTGAGTCCTGGTTCGGACATTCCGTCTTCCCCTGGGCAGAGAGCAGTAAGGCACGTAGACAGTGAAAGAGAGGCGACAACCACAAACAAGTTAGTGAGGAAGACAGAACTCATACAGAGAAAACAAAAGCGAAGGTCTGGAAATGCCAAAGCATCGATTCAGTGCCTTATAATTGTGCGAATCATGGGGACATTGGGCTTAGTTGAGCTATATTGAAGTGAGAGAAGAATAATGTGCGCCTCAATTCAAATCCTGGAGCTACTCTTTTTGGCATCATACTGACAATTACCTCCACGCCCGGTCAAGTCACCAATGTCTGACTTGACAAAGACACGATGAGGACAAGGCGACGAGCAAGAGGAAAGTCAAAGTGGGAGCGAGCCAAACGCTTGGGTAAAAGAGTGGCCAAAGGGTGAGGGAAAACAAAAACATCAACCCAAAAGGACCACAGCGAGACAGTGGCGCTTACGAACAGACGAAGAGCACACCATGGGCTCATACCTGGATGAAGGCCTCCATATTGCCGCAAAACAGCTTATGCCTAAAAATGGAGCGAGGTCTAGACTTCCGGATTCTCTGAGGTTTAGGGGGAAGTTTGGGGGGCCTGAGGAGAGGGTGGGGGATTGCACTGTTGGTATGACAATTATGAAAAAAATTGCTAAAGTACTTCATAGATTACACATCTGCACCGGAACGTTTACGACAGGGGTCTCGAACTCAATTTACCTGGGGGCCGCTAGAGGCCGAGTCTGGGTGAGACTGGGCCGCATCAGGATTTCCACAAGAAAAGCACTGATAAAACATTCCAACGTTATCAAATATCTTTATTTTTTAACAAAAAATAATGAATTAAATAAATTAACTTAAAGATGAATAAAAAATAAATCAATCAGTAATACAAAACCAAATAATACTAATGAGCATACAGTAGATATACACTGGCTGGCTAAGTAGAGAAAATGAATTATTTTTATTCCGTTTCAAATGTCTGTATTAACAGCTCTTTAACCTTTAACTTTCTGAACTTGAATGGAACATTGAACATGAAATATTCTGAACACGGCTTCTCTTGCCTACTCCTTGCTGCTAGAGACCTGGCAGCGCTTCTTCTCACATAGTCACATTTGGCTTGAGGGAGGAAGCAGTGGAGACCCTCAGTAGAGCTTGAAGATGCTCATCAGTAAGTCTGGACCTGTACTTGGACTTATTGAAGTTCAAGGTGGAGAAGAGCTTCTCACACAAGTATGTGCTCCCAAAAAGGCACATGGTCCGCTTGAACCTTCGGGAAAGTTCAGGGAAGCTGGGGGTCAACTCTCTCAAAAATTGCCCAAGCTTGTCTGCTTCTCCACTCACCTGCCTGAACTTGGCTTTGAGTGCAGAGTTGCACTGCAGGTCAATGAGCTCCATTTGAAGCTCAGGAGGGGCATCTTGCACATCAAAGGAGAAGGGGTCCGCAAAAATTTGAAATGTGGCTTTGTGTGTCTTGAAGTCTGCAAATCTGTGATCAAATTCCTCCTGTAGCTTCGAAATGGCCTCAACATACTCCTCACCACTGAATGGTGTGCCTGCATCCACGAGAGCCTTGCATGCTGGGAAATGGCAAAGGTTTGTCTGAGAGAGCTGGGCTTTCCATAACACAAGTTTAGTGCAGAATGCTCTCACGTTGTCATAGGCAGCACTGACAAGTTGCCCCTGGCCTTGTAGCTTCTTGTTCAGTACATTAAGCTCATGTGTGATATCAACAAGAAAAGCCAAGTCCATGAGCCATTTGGGATCACTTAGCACAGGATCAATCAACTCACAAACGGCGTAGCTAGCTTTGACTGCTGCATTACTGTCTTTGGTAGCCTTCTTGAAGAGATCCTGTTGCCTCAGAAGACGTGTTTTAAGACTGGCAACCTGGTTGGCTCTCTCATCTCCCTGGTATTTTTCGTACTCCTCAGCATGTCTCATAGTACAATTACGTTTCAAATTGTATTCCTTGTGCACCGCAACTTTTTCAGTGTAAATGAGACACGTCGGGGTGCCCCTGTGTTCAACAAAGAAATATTGCACTCCCCACTTTTCTTGAAACTGTCTGTGCTCATCACCGACCTTTCTCTTCACGGCAGGCTTTGAAAGAGACATCTCTGGGGCTCTGTAATATGTTTTTCCACTTGGAATGAGTCTCGGGTTGATCTTTCACATTCAGTCGCGCGGGTTTGTGGCGCATGTGCACTTTCGCTCTCCGTTTCAATCGCGGATATGGCTACAGACACTGACACAGGCTGGATCACGGATCATAGCGCCTCATTCAGTTCTATGCTGAGAGCAGCGGAGGAGTGTGCGCGCCCAGCGGAGTGATCGGCCTCACGGCTTCTCCTCCGCCCAGCTGATTGGAGGAATGAGTGAGTGAGCGAGGCACTGGACAGCCCGGCCGATGTCCCGCCCTCCAGAGCCGTATACCTCACCGTGATTGGTTCATTCAGCTCCGAACCAAAGTTCCCTCTAATTTTTTGTTGGTCTGAGCAGAAAGACAACCTCCCTGAGCGCACTGAGTACCAGTGTGAGCGACATCATCGGTACTCGGATGATTCGCCTAAAGACGTTTCGCCAACGGACGTTTGACAGACAGGCAGGTCGCCGAATGGACGTTCCACCGAACGTTCATTCGGCCGAACAGAGGTTTCGCCGAAACGGGATTCGAACGCTCGCCCCACCGGATCGTGTGTGTACAAGTTTTTCAACCTCGGCCCGCGGGCCATATACGGCCCGTTAGGATTTTTAATCCGGCCCGCCGCCGGTGTTGTCCAAATTATAGTAAAAATCAATGTTCGTCTACCATCAATGGCAGTCCGGGAATAAGCACTCTTGGGCAGGCAGATGTAGCAGAACCGAGCCGTAAAATGACAGCAATCGGGTCAAATCCATCCTAAAACAGCATTTAATGATTAAATACAAATACTGGATGATATCGCGATGGAGGCAAAAAAATGTCTATAGACGTCCATTCGCCAAACGGCTCAAAATGCTCTCAAATTCGGTCAAATCCAGCTGAAAACAGCGTTTAATGATTAAATACAAATACTAGTATTTGTATTTAATCATTAAACTAACAAATACTAGCACGACCTGTCCGTCTGTCAAACGTCCGTCGGCGAAACGTCTTTAGGCGAATCATCCGGTCACGACATCATCATTGCTCGCTATCGGCACACCAGTATCACACCTGCCACAAGCAGGTGCATGTCAATGTTCCCTCTAATTTTTCATGTAAAACATGCTGTAAAACAAGAAAAACATGAGTGGACAGAGCTACTGCCACTGGCTGCCACTTAAACGGCGCCATCATGGGGAAAGGGGTAAAAAAAAAAAAAAAAAAAAAAAAAAAAAATTTAAAAAAAAAAAATCGATCTTTCATATTAAGACGGGGGCCGCAAATTATCGTCCCGCGGGCCGCAGTTGGCCCGCGGGCCGCAAGTTTGAGACCCCTGGTTTACGAGCTTTGAATTTAAAGGACTACTAAACTCATGTCATTTATGAAACTAGGAAAAAATAGATCTCATGTTCCAGTTAAAATGAGAAAAAAGGGAAAGGTTGTCGACGACAACAACACAGTCTTAATCACTTATTTTTCAACAGACTAGTGCCTTTTCATATATCGTTTTTGTTCGAGCAAAATCAGTTTGTACGAGACTTGCATGTAAACAAAATTGGCATTACAATAGCCTGGAAATTTTAGGTGTTCATGATGCCAAAAGCAATCGTATACAAAAATTGTTGGTCACAGCAAAAATATAAGATCTCATAATGAAGGGCAACATCTAATATAAATAGTATATATAGGTACGATGTAAATAGAATGTCTTAATAGGCATCAACATTGCCAGCACTTGCTCACGCTTTTGCTACATGAACAACATTTGGGGAATTTCGAAAATCCTTGTTTCCAATATTCTTATGAAATAAGGTACATACGCCATTTGCAACATTTAGTATATAAAAAGAGTGAGATTTTATCTACTGGATAAAGCTTATCTTTGCCAATCTATCCTTGCAGAAAACAAACAGAAGCTAGCTTGTCTTGGATAATTGGAGATTTACTGCACAGGTCTCCAAACGGGTCCAGTCCTCGAGGCCCGCTAGGGGTGCAGGTTTTTGTTCCAACCGATCCAACACAAACAGTTTAACCAATGAGATTTCTGCTCAAAAAAGAAGCACCTGACTGCGATCGACTGATTGCACTTCTAGGATAGCAGATTGGTGGATAGGTTTCCTCTTACAGGTTGGAACAAAAACCCGCACCCACTGCACCCCTTTCTGGAATAGTTTGGGGACCACTGCTTTACTTTTTTATTTGATGTTTGTGCCTCCTAGCATGCAGACTAAGAGTATTAATCGTATTGTAAATTGAATACTCTAAAAACTATAACTTAACGTAATAAAATGCACTTGATCTCAACAAATTACAATAAACTAGGTTTTAACGGCTCATAAAATTAACAAAGACTTAAATGTAATAAAATGGCATAATGATATATCTGATTTTGTAATGATGACAATGTGCAAATGTCTTGGAAACCTTGAGAAAAACGCTTTTTAAAATTCTCTATTTTGCCCCCAAAATGACAGAATTAGAATCAAGTGCACCTCAAGTTCGAATTCTGGTTGTGCTAATTTGGGTTCTTAACTAAGGAATTTTCCATGTCGCCTGGACCTCACGAGGGTCAGAGAAATGCTGGAGCCCATTCCAGCTAGCTACGGGCAGTAGACAGAATGCACCCTGAATTGGTGAATCACAGAGGACAGTGAGACAAACAATTAAATGCGCTCACACTCATACCTCCGGACAATTTGGAATGTTCAATGAGCCTACCACAAATGTTTTTGGGGTGTGGGAGGACGCTGGAGTACCCAGAGAAAACCCACACAGGTACAGGGAGGACCTGCAAAATCCACACAGGAAGGACTCAGCCCGGGCTTGAACCCTTGAGCTCAGAACTGTAAAGCGGACGAGCTAACTATTCTTCAACCACACCACCTACCTAAAATTCTATATAATAGTATACCTATAATATACCATTATACACAAAAATAAATAAATAAATAAAAGGAAAAAAAACGTGACTCCACAAAAAGCTGCTGATACCTGACTTGCCTCATCTTGTCATTCTGTTCATATTTCTAAAAGGTCATCCAAAAAATGTAGTCAGCAGTACCATAATAGTGTGTGGCTATTAACATTAGACTAATGCTATTAATAGTGTACTCAGATTAGCGAAAGTAAATTGGAATTAGGGTTGCAAACCTTGCCTTGAAAAACAGAATCGTCCCTTATTCAGAGACTAGAAAAAAATCATCACTCATCAGATATCTTACTTCAGGGCCATTTGATAAACATAACATTACACTCATTGGAGTACTAGTAATAAGAAATAATTGCTCAAATGCTCAATTTCCATACGATTTTCAAATGGTTTGGTTCATCATAAACTTCAGAGATAAACAAATTTTACTACTAATGTAAGAATATTCCTAACATTTTCTAAATATCCTGCTACAACCATAGCCACATTAAATGGTTTGTTGTCAACCAAGAATCCAGCAAGTTAAGTGAATTAGAGTGGAGAAAATCACTCACCTTACGTTCGCTACAATAGAGCACCCCAGAGAATCCCCCGGATCCCAAAACGAGATTGCTCCCCATTACTTACGCTAGCTTTAGACCTCTAGCCCTAAATATGTGATGTTTCTGTAGCGGATAATATTGTACTGACAGATTAAGTTCGGTTGATGGGTATGAAAGTTGTGCAGCAAAATTTAAATGGAACAGTTTTCAGCTCAGGCAACTCATTTATTTTTAGATGATGACAATGATTAAATTATATTTTTGCAGGGTGTGAGAAATGTAAGGTGTCTTGAGAATGGCCTAAAATGCGTGAGAATGGAGAAGCCTGTGCTCAATCAGCTGGAGTCTATTTTGAAAATTACAGGGAGACGTTACTTGGGTCTTTTAGTGGGTAAGCTCGGTGTTGTCCTGCATCTCATAATCGCTCATTTTGACTGTGTTATAGTCCTTTTGCTTTCATGCTGTGTGGTACCCGCTCTATAGTTAACCATGCTAAAAATAGCTGTTTGTGCCTTTCCATCTTCTTCGTCTACTGAATGTTGGTCTGGAACTAGCGTTCACATTGTATCAGCGCCCCCGCTTTTTGTGGTGTTCGGTGGTTTAATTGCACTCTAAATTTTATCAAAGTTTTTCTATTTATTGTTGACGATGATTATCGTTATCATTTTATCGGCGAGATCTAAATACTTACATCAATAAATAAAACAATGATGCTAAAAGAACATTTTTGCATTTACTAGACCTTATGATTAGCCACCCCTAATAGTTGAGGAAATACAATTTTTCCATCTCTTGTACGAAGTTTACATTGACATTCCAACAAAGGGATTCCAAATTTGCTGTATAGATTGACTCGGTATTGATACTGTTGTCGCCGGACATCTTACCTTGTTGTTCCATATTCAGACCTCTCTCCTAAAAGAAAAGAAAGCACAGAAGGAGTTGAATTATTATTCGCTGCTTTTCAAACGGTACAGTTGAGTGGCAGCCAAAATATGTGAGTCTGGCAGATGGAGACAGAAAGGGGTGTTATGAGAAAACAGGCATCTATTCAGGCGCACTCAATAGGGTGAACGCCATGGCTGCATTTGTCACGCCGCCAAGCACCGGCTATTCAGCTGTTGCCCCAGTAACGTACAAGAGCTTCCCGAAGTCCCCCGGATAGCCTGACTGCTCTCTCTTTAGAGTGCAAGCATATCCAGGGGCAGCATTGGGGTGTTGCTTCACAGGGGGTGATTTCATAATACCGTGTACTCACGCTCATACTTTGATCAGTCGCTTAGAAAGAATAGCTTAAGCAGCCTATCATGTGTAAATGAACCAAAATCCTGCTTTATATCCCACAATTGTAACCATACAGCAGATGACATGTACGATTTTGCAGTCACAGCATGCTGTCAATTCTTATTTGGGTACAAGATCAGGCCAATGTAAAAAAGTGAACCCTCATGCGGATTTAATTAAATTTTCTGCTAGAGTTAGAATCTAGGTTTGCAACCATTCATATAAGAGTGAAATATGACCTCTTCACATTAACCAATGGTGCAGGGGATAAGAATGAGCAAAATATATGGAGACATTTTTATCTCTGAAGTAAAGCTCACAGTTAGCAGCTTAGCTGGCAAACATTCATTCATTCATTCATTCATTTTCTGAGCCGCCTATCCTCACTAGGTTCCCTGGGGTACTGGAGCCTAACTCAGCCAGCAACAAATCAAAGCCTCTGCTTAACATTTGAAAGTAAAATCACGTCATGTTCATCCTACAAGTTCAGATGTCTGCAGTTACTCTCATATATTTCAGATCCTGCACTAAGGTTTTATTATTGTAAATAGCATCTAGCATGAAAAATCTCATTGGCATAAAAAAAACTCAGAGTGGCAACCTGTCACTGACAAACGACGAAAAACGCTAATAATGGATAAAGCTATGACTAAAACTGTGTCCAGCCAATGATATGATGCAATTCACGTCACGTGTGTTTACTTCCATGGCATGAGTAAATGTTAACGACATTGATTGGCTGTGTTAGTAACGCATTATGTGCAGGTGCCTCTGATGTGCAGGTTACCATATAGCCAACGGTTCGGTGGAGCTGCTGCCAAGCCTTAATCATGGCCACACGAGTCAAAATAGAAATGAAATGCGGTTCTTTTAAGATGGAATGGTTGTTGGAGTATGTGCAAATAGAAGAACAAGCGGTGAATTTTGGTGAGAACTGTCTAAAACTGTGCTGTGCAGTGTGTGTCTAGTATGTTTTATCGTTTGTCTTCAACCTACACAAGGGACTAACGATTGAATTTAGCCCTCGGCTACAATCATACATATTTATATGTTCATAAACATGAATATAAATATTGTGCTGTCCCTTATTAAATAAACAAATTACAAACAAAAGAAAGGTGTCTCCTCTACAAAACATGCAGCGAAGCAAAAGTTGTAAGCGAGTTTTCTGATGGAAAAATATAGCATATAATGGAAACTTGACTATCGCAAGTGGCAGATTCAGCAGAAAAGTCATTTGAACGAGAATGAGAAGTGAGAAGGACTGACGTGAAAAATAAGGGAACATTTTAAGTCAGATTTGTGCATATTCTAGTGTCATTTATTAAGATGTTTTATTCATAGATATTAATAATTACATTTTATTATGACTAGATCATTTCTGGGTCATAGATACTGGTGTGTGCCCATAGCTAGAATTTATAATGTTGCTCACACTGGTCCTCTGTGTGCTCAAGGAGGTTGTCTGTGTGCCCAAACATATGAAAAATTAGAGGGAACATTGCTCATACCTAGGGGAAATTTAGAGTGTCCAGCCAGCCTACTATGCATGTTTTTGTGGAGTGTGGGAGGAAACCAGAGCAGCTGGAGAAAACCCACACAGGAGAACATGCAAACTCCACACAGGGTGCCCTCTAATTGACTCAACTATTTTATATTCCACTTCAGGGGTCAGGAACCTATGGCTCGCGTTATGGCTCTCTGCTAACCAGTAAGCTAAAATGTGGAACCCGCTGATGAGAGAAATGAATCCTGAATGCATATTATCACTGTGGTGCTGACAAGACCTCTAGAACCCCATAATCGGGAGTGTGGCGCTGGCACACCACTATCTCTACACACTAACTATGGCTGCTTTAGTCATTTAGTATTTTCTCGTTAGACTCCCTTGCGCATGCATACTCTCATTGATACTCACTGATTAGCGACAGCATAACAAAGTTAATAAAATAATTTAGATACTTATTGTATTTTAAAAGTGTTATTTTAATTTTAAAATCTAAGCATGACTCTTGAAGAATTACATTTAAAAATATGAATTGTTAATGGATCTTTTGGTCAAAATGGTTCCCGACCCCTGTTCTTCACTAAACTAGCTTTATGCAATATGATTTTTTTAATACAGCTGTGGTTTATATAAGAACAAACATTTATTGGATTTGAATGGTGTTACGTATTGCGTGTGGTCGTAGTACGTAGTTGGTTGGACCCAAATGCAGGGAAGCAATCACGGGGACAAGGACGTGGAGTGTTCTAACAAAACTTTAATTAATTAAGGCAGGAATCTTAAAAAATAACAAGCGCTTAGAAATCAAATCACAAAATAAAACCTGACAGTAGACATGGGGAAACGAGGAACATGGAACTTGGCATGAAGTAAACAAAGCCGACGATCCAACAAAGGCTAACAAACACACAGGGTTTCAATAGACACACAAGGGCTGATTACCAAGTATACATGCAGCTGGGTACGAGACGAAGGGAAGCCCGCAGGGACACAAGAGGCGAAAAGCAAACAAACCAACCAAAACCCCAACTTACCCTAACAAATGGATGGTTTAACAGGATGTGTTGTGACTATATTAGTGATTAAACTGGCTAATTTCTTTATTTTGACAATAATATTGCATATCAGCAATAATTTATCAGGCAATATTTCGCCTATTAAAATTTGTCTTAGTATTTCCACAACTGTACAAAGTCACCTTGCACATAAAAGAATAGAGAAGGTCCAACATGTGCTCATTTGTTGTCTAATAATTTGCTGTTTGCATGGACATGGTCTGTTTGAAATAAATACTGTATTTTTTGTTTGTTTTTAATGAAAGGTTAAGAAATTGAGCAATGTGCATTACTAGAAATATCTAAATACAAAGAAAGAAGTTTAACGGAAACATTTAGGCATTGATGGAATTGGGGAACTCAGGAGCAACTTATGGTGGTAGTGATTTAAGGTTTCAAGGCATTTCAGTGCTTACCTTCTCCCAATGTCTGCTTCAGAAGATCGTGCTTGGCCTGCAGCTTGACAATAAGATTACTTCCATTCAAGTACTCTTTGTATTTCTGAAAGGATAAAAAGTTGTTAGAAAAAAAATAAAAATGTATATTAGTATACAGATTGTACGCAAATGGTTAATTTTCATATTCATAACTCACAGTAAAATAGAAGCCCTCTGTCTCTTGGTGATTGGCTCGTCTCTTACAGATGTTGGCCTTGCTCATATAGGAGTCAGATGAGGCTGACTTGACCGACTCTGTGGACTGACTGTGCTGAAAGGCTTCGGACACATCAAAGTCTTCAACTGTGAGCATGTCCTGAAGGGTTTGCATGGTGGCGTCCAAAGTCTTTCTCACCTGACATACACGCGCACACACACAGGCACACACACATTTACTACTTGATAAACATTCCATACTTCATCTATCATATAATAAATCTCGGAAGGTTTTTGTTTCAGAAAAAGAAGTGCTAATTAGTTTTTTCCAAGCAGATATTCCCATTTTCTGCCTTTTCAAATCTCTTTGAGATGACTTGAGGAAATACCAGAGCCCAGTCAGAGAAATTCAACCCATTATTCAAAATGGAACACGTTTTATATGATCATAATTATCACAAGATACATTATAATAATTATTTATTCTTTCTGTTCGGTCCACAGTTGAGGTGGTTGGGGACCACTCATATATGATAACCAACCTACCATGTTTCCTCCCGCCTCAACAATACAGAGAATTCAACTTTCCAGGTCCTCACTCCTCAGTTAACATGCTGGCCACCAAAAATTCCATTGAGACAAGGATATTGCCGGATGAACTCGGCAGGGGAAGGTTCATATGTTTATAGAACTGGGACAAATTTTTCTCGATGCGTCAAGAACTAGCAGCAAATACATATGATGTCACGTTATTGAATCACTTCATGGGCTAGTCATAAATCAATCATAAGAATGGCAGTATCACTACGGTACTGTTAACAAAATGTTTACTGTCCGGTTATATTTTTATTGGTATTCCAAGTCAAGTGTAATGAACTATATAGCTTCACAACTTTCAACAATCCTGAGTGTTTGCTGTCACCATCGGGTAACTATGGCACTTTTGTTGAGGATCTAAGATAGCCCAAGGAAGCTCCTCACTTCTGGCTTGCTCATCAATGCACATTCCAGAGACTTGAGACATTCCTTATTATGTGAAAACAACTTTTGGGCCTTTAATATTTTAAAGGACAAGGAGTGAAGAACATTGCAAATTAGAGACTAGAGATGAGCCAAGTATTGGGAAGGAGCTCCAAAGTGGAAACCCTAAACCCGAGATTGAACCCTTCATCTCAGAACAGTGGCGAGGAAGTACTCCTCCATTTCTATAACTGGTCTGGTTAGTACTTGGATGGGAGACCGCCTGGGAATACCAGGTGCTCTAAGCTTTTGTATATTATGAGTGTGATCTATTTTTTAAACAGCTAATTTCAAAGTACTTGGTCGTCTTACGGCCATGCTGCCCTGCAAACCCCTGATTTTGTCTAATCAAGGAAGCTTAGCAGGGTCGGTCCTGGTTAGTACTTGGATGGGAGATTGTATGGGAACACCAGGTGCTGTAAGCTTTTATATATTATGTATCGGATCTATTTTTTAAATAGCAAATTTTCAAGCACTTGGTCAGCTTACGGCCATTCTACCTGAAAATAGCCAACCTTGTCCGATCTCGGAAGCTTAGCAGGTTTGAGGCCTGGTTAGTACTTCGATAGGAGACCGACTGGGAATACCAGGTGCTATAGGCTTTTGTATATAATGTGTATGATCTATTTCTAAATATAGCTGATTTTCAAGCACATGGTCACCTGACGGCCATAGTACCCTGAAAATGCCTGATCTCGTTCGATCTTGGAAGCTTAGCAGGGGTTGGACTGGTTAGTACTTGGATGGGAGACTGCCTGGGAATACCAAGTGCTGTAAGTGTTTGTATATTATATCTCTGATCTATTTTTTAAATAGCAATTTTTCAAGTACTTGGTCAGCTAATGGCCATACACCATCTTATGTTTTGCTTATCCTCATGAGGATCAAGCCTATCTGTCATAGTTTGTAATCAGTCCTCTCCGAATCAAAACAAAACCTTAAGCTTCTGTAATTGGATAAAGGAATGGACAGATCCATCATGGGCAATAAAGTCCCATGAGTTCTGGTTGAAAATAGATAATAGGTAGTAGAATAGCATCCACTTCTTCTAAGGAACAGTTGAAATCCATACCTATAAAATCTTTCCTTTCTAGCAGTATATTGCATCAAATTGAGTCCCATTTATCCATAAAACATTATAAAAAGAGTTTTTGATGCAGGCTGGTGAAGCTTTGTTGACGCCAGTGTAGCAGCCAGGAGCTATGTCATGGCAAAATTTGGATATCCATTCTTTTAAAGTATTCCACGTTTAATCATCCATGGTTAGGAGTAAATGGTTGAAAACTTCCCTTTTTTAAATTTAACAAGTCCATAAATAAGTGGTGATAATAGCACATGATATAACCAAAAAATAATTATATTCTGAAAAACACAAATTAATCAACAGAGAACACTTGACCTAATCTTCAATATACAGTGTACCTCGACATACAAGCACCCATCCATACGAGCATTTCGAGATATGAGTAAAATTTCTAGCAAATAATTATCTCTAGATACGAGAAAAAATTTGAGATACGAGAAAGCCAGGTGGCCAAGACATGAGAGGCTGTTTATCATTGTAGCGCACTGTCTTTTTTGCCGCATCTCTTTCGTGTGTAACAGATATCTACGAGCACTGGGCGGAGCGTTGCATTTTTTTCAGTGTTTTTTTTCGTCACTCAGCGCGAATGGCGGAGCGATCGCTACGAGCAGTATATATTACTTCTCATTGGCTGCTCATAAGAACATCAGGGGCACTGGCTCTCTCCCGCAACTCTCTCGTGTAATGTCTCTGGTTGCAACTACCTCTTTGTAATGTCTCTGGTCACAACTCCCTCTTTGTAATGTCTCTGCGAGCACTGGGGGGAGCGTTGCATTTTTTCAGTGTTTTGTATTCCCCCTTAGCCTGTTAGCTCTCGTTGGCGGAGCGATCGCTAAATCAAGACTACTTCTCGTTGGCAAGTGGTCATGCGTTATACTATTGTGAGGACATTTGTGTGCATCATTTTCGGAATATTTTGAAGGGAATACAAACTCAAACAACCCTCGATATTGACTGAAAGTCAGTGTGGAGTGGAGGCGGGGCAAACAGAGTCAACCCAGTAGGGAGGAATGTATAAAAATGTAAAACAAAATTAGGGCTGCTAGAACCAAGTAAACTGTGGGCAGTAGGCGGGCGACAGCTTTATAGCTCATACCCAGTTAGAAAACAAAATCTCACCTCTTCATTTTCAATCTTGAGCGTTGCCAGGCGAGTCTGAAGCTGCTGGTAGCGCATCAAGAGTTCTGTCTGGACTGGCTGCTGCGCGCTTACCTGGCACACCTGAACGCAAAGCGGAACACAAACTCTTCTGTGATGAATTGATAAGAAATGCGCAACAACAAACAAAAAAGACCTGAGCTTGCTAACTCCCGCTCACCTCGTCCCCCATGTGCGGCTGATAGTCAAAGCGTGTCGGTGGACAGAACATCTGACTATGTGCATCCATGAATTTGTGCTTGTCTCCACGGAGGTCCATGGCATCCACCGCTCCTTCTAAAACGTCTAAACCTTCATGCCGAGACGTCTCTAGGCTGTATTCGGCTGACAGGTAGGTTCTCAGGGTCCGCGTCAGGCTTGCATGGTACCCCAAGTCACAACACTGAGAACATGAATTTAAACTTAATAAATGTAATCTTAAGCATTAATAAAAATCTTACAGTATTTTTATACTTTGAGTGGGTGTACCTACATCTATCATATCAGATACATCGTGGATATAGTATTTTGCCACCAAAGCATTAGTGGCTGCCAGATTGAGAAGATAATCATTGCGGGCCTTTGTACACTTGAGTTTGTTTTCAGAATACTTGGCTTGTCTCTATGAGAAAGAGAAACATTTTAAAGCGTTTATAAAGGGAAACATAATTCAATACAATTTGACACCTGCAGTCAAAAGACTTAAGACACTTCGCCATTCAGTAGGATTAGAAAATGTGTCATCATATGTATATGTTACAATATTTTAACTCTATTAATAACAAGTAAATTAAAAGACATACTTTCTCTTTCATTTTTTCCATCTTCTTTACAGAGCTCCGTCGCTGTGGCCGTTCATCATGAGCGTATCGCATCAAGGCGGAGCTAATGTCATTGACCTTGCCAATGTGCTTCTCTTCCTGCTTCTCAGCTTCTTTGAGTTTGCCTTCGGCACTGATGCTCTCCGTGTGGTACATGTGGTACGTCTTCATGACCTGTCACAACACACACACAGACTTCCGGTACTGTCAGGCGTACTGTCAAATGATTGATGAAAGGGGTTTTGTGAGACAAATATCCAAAGAATGTTCAGAATCAACAGTTTGCTGTCGCATAATCGCACACATGAGTCAACCTTTTTTAATAAAAGCTCTTTTATTACATTTGAAATCTTATTTTTAAAAGGGATGGAAGACTAAATAAAGCATGTACACTATACATCCTAGTATATTACACTGGGCAACAATTTGAAAATTATTGTTGTTTGTTTTAGGTCTAAAAACTGGTTCTAAAATATTTGGGGTGATGAATTCAAAACTAATTTCAGTTTTTCTCTATCCCATCAAGTACTTTATCCACAGAGAGTGTATAATAGGTACGGTAGTACAGTTTTACAGCCTTTGGATAGTTGATGTGAATTTTCTGTTGAGCTGCTATGTGATTCTGTTTTCTTCATGAGATCTATTGTCTTCTTTTACTAACTAAAGTACTACTATTCATGCTGCCTCAGAATGTAACTTAATCATGTAGCTAATCCACAACAGCGGAATGACTAATTACAAGTCCGTAACTTACACTTATTTAGGTCTTTTGCCGATTAAACGTAGCTTATGGAGAAGCACCATCAATTTCGTCACACGCAGTTTCTGCGTGTGATGACAAGTAGGCTTTTTGTGTTGTGGTAATTACGACATGGCCTATGTCCGATTATTATTATTATTATTATTATTAATCTTGAAGTTTTAAAATGGGTGTATCTTTCTATACTACTTAAGTCTCTGTTTTCCTGTTTGTCTTTCCCTTCGAATGCCAAACCAACAAAATATCACAACAATGCAGTTCTTACAAGTACAGTGTGGTTTTCTCACAATATATTGATGTCTGAAAGGACCGTGGCTACAAATACTGAAAGAAAGCCACTTAGAGAATTTAGCATAAAATTTAAAGGCAACATGAATCATTGGGCGGCTCGGCGGATGAGTGGTTAGCATGTCAGCCTACCAGCTCTGGGGTTCTGAGTTCGAATCCAGGTCAGTCCATCTGTGTGGAGTTTGCATGTTCTCCCGGGCCTGCGTGGGTTTTCTCCGGGTACTCCGGTTTCCTCCCATATTCCAAAAACATGCATAGTAAACTGATTGGACACTCTAAATTGCCCCTAGGTATGAGTGTGAGCATGAATGGTTGTTTGTCTCCTTGTGCACTGGGATTGGCTGGCCACCAATTCAGGGTGTCCCCCGCCTCTGGCCTGAAGGCAGCTGGGATAGGCTCCAGCACCCCATGGTGAGGATAAAGCGGTTCAGAATATGAGACATAAAGGCGAACAGTATATGCGCCTTTTGAATGCACACAAACGAACAAGCTTCCTCAACGAACAGATGTGTCCGACCTTCAGCAGCTGCTCATTTTTGCTGCAGTTAGAACTACAGCCACTCTCCTGTCCACCCCGGGGAGAAATTCACAATCGTTGAATGCAAATGTGTGTGACCTCAGGAGAAGTTAGAGGAGGAACTGCTGATTAAGCAAGTCTGCCGTGTGCAGTGTCAGGCCGGCCAGCTGTTTCACAGGTTGTGAGCTGACAATTAAGAGGAGGCAGGATGTAGCAACGGTGAAAGACTGGCAGCTTAAATGCACGCGCAAGGCCAGACAACCTGTTATGGACATTAAACAAAAAGGACAATAGGGCTTTATTGGTTTGACTCACTGTGTAGAGCTCATTGGTGACCTTCACAAGTTCTTCATGCATTTGTACGCCAATGTCTTTGCTCTGTAAAAGACATTAGGAGTAGACTTTAGAATGAGGGTGGGAAGATTTTTTGCTCAACCTTGATTTGAAAAACACTGCTCAAGTCGTTTGGATGGAAGGTTAAAATAAAGAGAGTGCATGTAAATTAAAAAAAATACTAATATTTACAATTTTAAATGTTATTAATAATTTTAAATTCTTAAATGTTACTAATATTTTCATTCAATCATTCATCTTCCATACCGTGCAATCCCTGTGTCTGTAGGCACTTTGGTTTCCTTGCCTTGTGTGTCTTTGTTGTAGCATATTGTCCCATGGAGTGATTCTCTTTACAAGTAAAAAATAGAAAAGTGGGGCGTGCAATATAATTTGGCCCTTTACTTTGAATCACTCCAGAAGGTCAATGAAGAGTTCTGAATCCAATGTTGACTGATGATGATAAATATAATCTGCCTGTATGTATTCATGTCTCTGTATAAATGCACTTTCTCTGTGATAATCTCAGGGTTCTGTTTAAAGTGGGGAAAGCATCAGGAAGACAGATGAACATACCAGGGGGTCCAAGATACTGTTGTGGAGAAATTTAAAGCCACATATGGATACAAAAAGATTTTCCAAGCATTAAGCATCTCAAGGACTGTATCAGACCACTGCGAATCTACCAGGACACGGCCAACCATCACTCTAAACTTTCAATTCCAACAAGGAGAAGACTGATCAGAGATGCGGCCAAGAGGCCCATGATCACTTTGGATGAACTACAGCTGGAGTGGGAGAGTCTGTCCCTAGGGCAACAGTCAGTCATACACTGCACAAATCTGGCCTTTATGGAAGAGTGGCAAGAAGAAAGCAATTTCTCAAAGATATTTATAAAAGGTCTTGTTTAAAGTTTGCCACAAGCCACCTGGGAGACACACCAAACATGTGGAATAAGGAGCTCAGGTCAGATGAAACTAAAATCTAACTTTTTGGCCACAATGCAAAACGATATGTTTGGCATAAAAGCAATACAGCTCATCACCCTGACCACACCATCCCCACTGTCAAACATGGTGGTGGCAGCCTCATGGTTAGGGCCTCCTGTTCTTTAGCAGGCACAGGGAAGATGGTTAAAATTGATGGGAAGATGAATGGAGCCAAATACAGGACAATTCTGGAAGAAAACCTATTGGAATCTGCAAAAAAAAATGAGCCTAGGACGAAGATTTATCTTCCAAGGGGACGATGATCCAAAACATAAAGCCAAATCTACAATGGAATGGTTCACAAATAAACGTATCCAAGTGTTAGAATGGCCAAGTAAAATTCCAGACCTGAATCCAATCGAAAATGGGCAGACCTAATGATTGCTTTTATTCTTCCAGGCCAACACACCTAACAACGCTCTCCATCTAACCTCACGTGAGCTGTTTTGTAAGGAAGAATGGGCAATAATTTCAGTCTCTCGATGTGCAAAAATGAAAGATACATACCCCAAGCGTAAATTAATGCAAGGGGGCCGAACAACGTTGCACGGCCCACTTTTCAGGTTTTCATTTGTAAAAAAAAAAAAAGAAAGTTTAAAATATCCAATAAATCTCGTTCCACTTCAATAAACAAAATAATTTTATATCTGCGTTTGAAGCCTGAAAAGTGGCGAAAGTTGAAGTGGGACCAATATTTTCACAAGGCACTGCATGTACTCTTCAACCATGTCTGATATTAATTAATATTCTTCTAACTGATCACTGTGTAGGATATCCGCACTATCTAGCTGAGAACTAAACATTGGAATTTTCAAGCTCAAGTTACATTTGTACGGGGGCTACCATGAACCATACCAGACATATGTCCAATTGTAGTGCAAATAGGCCTTGAACAAGATAAGGTTCAACGTTGAGGGGCGCTGTGCAATTCACATCCTAAGGACCACTTGTCAAAAACAACAATCTTGTGTTTCCCCAAAAATCTAAACGTCAGCAGTCACTCCATTTATTCCCACAGTAAACATCCAGATGATTCCAGCCCCACAGATGTAATGTATTAGCAGTGAAAGAGCACCATAATGGGTTTTTAATTTTCAACAACTTCTCGAGTTACACTAAACTGTTACAGAAGAAGACTGTCTTCCTGCAGGCTCTTACTAATGGCTGAATTTGTGCTAGCTGGCTGAAGGCCAACTAATGAAGGCTGCGATTGTGTCACTGCATAACCCCAAGAGGGCATAAATTATACTTGATTCCCTCTTCTGTCAACCGATAGTGATTTTAGATAGCTTGGACAGAATACTGCTCAGAGTCCGGAACCACGGCCACTTTACTATCCTGACACAAAGCATACATTATGGTCATTTGTTTTGACAGCGTAACTAAGAGTGACCATGTTAGATAAATACCCAATTGCACTTATATTGTGAATAAGATTCGTAAGCAAGATCAGAATTTATTGTCAATAATAATATAAATAATGAGTATTTTAATGACATGTTTATTTTAATCAATAATGGTCTACAACTTCAAGTAATGCTGGACTGTCTACAAAAATATGGACTGATCCAGACCAATAATTCAGTTATTTGGATAAAATTGAATTGGCAGTAGTCATATTGTAAAGCGGTAGTTTTTTGTGATACATATGGCTATGAATGGCATTCCGTTTCTGGGATTTCCACCTTTTCAGATGACTACTTGCTTTTAAGTGGATCTCATGTTGAATTATATTGTATTATAAAGTTAGAGAGCCAAATGGACCCAACACAAATTCCTGCTTTGAAGATTGGTATACAAAGTTAAGCTCCAAATTATTAACCCATCTAATATTCTGGTTGTTTGGGAATTACTTCAATATCATCTTTCAAATTAAAATGACACACGATTATAATGTTTTATATCTTGCTAGGACCTATAAGTACCCGTCAATAAGTGTTGTTTCCTTAAATGAATACAGACAGATATGAATAATGTGTCAAAATGTACAATAAAAACAATTAACACAGCACCCTCGGACCTCATTCATAGGCAGAAGACACCTTTTAAAACACTAAATTCTTCAGATTTTGTCATAGTAGTAGGAATGTTTTGGGGTTCATTGCATGCAAATTCATCCCTTATTTGAAAAGATGGCCCAATAATAACGACTCTTACCTATTAGTCAACCATGGTAATAGCAAGGGGATCCAGATTTTTGTTGTGACATTTACGTGAATCAGTTCTGAATATGTAGCAAACAAATGACTTGTAATGATTCATCATACTACGTATTAAGAGTCACGCTTACATGCCTTCACACATTTCATTCCAAAGCTGACCTTTTTGAAAAGTCTGAGGACATCGTCGCCCACGTGTGTCAGACGGACAATGACATTGTTGTTGTAGATGTCACTGAGTGTGGCATGGTCTCTGCTCTCCCGTCGGGTCTGATCCAGGACCAAGTACCAACAATTGATAGTGGACAAGAGATTTTGATCCTTCCTGAGACAAAAAACGACAACAAAAGAACATAGGAAATTAGTAGGGGTAAACATGCAGTCTTGATTGTTATTATTTTGACTGTTTTCGTAGTTGTTGTTAGGGCTAGGCATTTGTGGGTTAACGGTTTGAATGTTTACTGTAGGTTTTAAGAGTCAAGGTTTATAAAACCATTTTGCACTATGTGCTTTCTTTCGGTTTCTTGGAGAAAAGGTCAACACACCTAACAATGATCTCTGCTTTCTGAAATATTGCCCAGTGAAACCATCACCTTTGTACAGATATTCAGTTAACTACAAATATATATATATATATATATATATATATATATATATATATATATATATATATATATATATATATATATATATATTCACTATATATACATTTACTTGGTATCACCAGAGATAGGAGACACGCACGCAGAGAAAAACAAGAACACGCAAACTCACAAACAGGTAACATGCGGTGGGCTCTTTGCTCCAGGGAGCATGTGAGTTTAATTATGTTTACACTGAAGACTTCATCTTTTTTTGTCTTTAGGGAGCATGCAACTGCTATTTCATAGTGTGGTGAGACACTGTTAGAAGCACTGCTATGAAATCTTCAAGACATTTCACTGACGCCCAATCAATGGCATGAATTCACTCAAAATCTAGTTTTCTTACTAATTTAACTCATGTGGCAGATGACTGGAAATGGGATTTTACACGTGACAGAAAACTAAAGTGGAGGTTAAAAAACATAAACAGCATGACTTCCGTTTATCTCCATACTAGACAAGAATGTTGCTCTGGGCCTAAAAGAAGGCTTTGCATTTTGCATTACAGTACTATTTAATACCTTCTATCGCCTTGTTATGTCTTAAAGTGATACAACAAAAATTCTGGATGTTTTCTCACCACTATTTTGCTGATTTTCAAAGTACGTTGTAGAAAATGAATCAAACATTTGTAAGATACACTCTTGTGTACTAACAGACAAATAAATAACAAATGGTTTATTTTTGGACCTTGTCTTGCTTTTGAAAAGCATTTGAAGAGTCAACTTTGAATTTCTGTCAAGTAATTTAACATCTTTGATCGTGCTTGCCACTGGCGAGGCATTGTTTGGCTTTTTAAGTGATGGAGAGACACTGGTCGATCTTTGTTTATAAATTGTATATACTGTATTTAGTATTTGAATTGTTATTGTCACATTTATAACTTTGTACTTTAAAAAAATTACAAAGCTGTGTAACTATCAGTACACTGTAAACAATGTATGAGTGCATCAAGATAACTGAACAACAATTTTAATCCAAATAAACTTTTTGGAGCAAGTAATAGATCATTATCAACTAAAAATCACAATGTTGTGTCAAATAAGGACTTGTATTCATACTGTAAGGAGTGATATTCTTTTCAATACTATTCTGACAAGGAAACACGAGTTGAGATCAATGGCAACATCTGATGTGTTGCAGTAAGTTGGCTCCTTTAGCCTCAATGGGGGGCATCTAGAATGAACACAACTTGGAAAAAGTCTAAATTTGGTTAAAAAAATATTAATGTAAATGCAAAGTTAGGCGGTGGTTAGCGCGTCAGTCTCACAGCTCTGGGGTCCTGGGTTCGAATTCAGGTCACGTCCACCTGTGTGGAGTTTGCATGATCTCCCCGGGCCTGCGTGGGTTTCCTCCGGGTACTCAGGTTTCTTTCCACATTCCAAAAACATGCTTGGTAGGCTGATTGGACACTCTAAATAGCCCCCTCGGTATGGGTGTGAGTGTGCATGGTTGTCCCTCTCCTTGTGCCTTGCGATCGGCTGGCCACCGATTCAGGGTGTCCCCCGCCTCTGGAGTCAGCTGGGATAGGTTCCAGCACCCCCCGTGACCTTAATGAGGATAAAGCAGTTCAGAAAATGAGATGAGATGCAAAGTAAGGTGTGCTGAGGATCACCATCTTTCTTATATTCCTTTCTTCCCAGTGCAATTAGAAGGTGGAACTGCTTTTCCTTTTTGCAGGTTTAATGGCTATCACCTAATACACGGTACAACCATTTTTATGTACTGTGTGCCGGCAACTTGGAACAGCTGGAGGAAAATATCAGGTATTTTATGTGATGAGATTGTCAGCGAAAATGAAGGGAAAGATCTACAGGACAAGGGTAAGGCCAGCTATGATGTATGGCTTAGAGACAGTAGCTCCGAGGAAAAGACAGGAAGCGGAGCTAGAAGTAGCAGAGTTAAAGATGGGTTATCCCTAGGAGTGCCCAGGTTGGATAGGATTAAGAAAATGAGACAATAACAACGACAGTGAAAATTAGACATTTTGGAGACAAAGCCAGAGGGACCAGATTTCGATGGTTTGAAAATCTCCAGAGAAGAGATAGTGACTATATCGATAAAAAGATGTCGATAGTGAAACTGCCAGGGAAAAGGGATAAGGGAAACTACATGGATGTGGTCAGGGAGTACATAAAAGTGGCTGTTGTAGGCGAGGATGATGCATAGGACAGGATGAAGTGAAAAAAGTTTATTTGGTGTGGCGATCTCTCACGAGACAAGCCAAAAGTGTAGAAGTAGTAGGCTGGTTTCATGAGCAGAGTAGAAAATATGTGAACAGATTATTAATTGTACAACAACTATTCTTTCGGATATATTTAAAATAAGCCGCCTCGTTGTGTAGAGGTTCACTCGTCTGACTTCGGTCCGGGCAGGCGCGGCCTCAATTCTTGCTGGTGGCGGTATGACTGTGAGTGGGAATGGTTGTTTGTCTGTCTGTGTGCCCTACGGCTGACTGGCAACCGGTGTAGGGTGTAGTCTGCCTTTCACCCGAAGTCAGCTGTGTTAGGCTCCAGCAACCCCCGCAACCCTTTTGAGGATGGACCATATGGCAAATGAATGAATGAATAAAAACTTGGTGATATACATGCTTTTATTTTTCTGTTAAATGCTTGTCTTTAATGCTTGATGGTTCTTAATGGAGCAGATGGTAGCTCAAGTTGTTCTGGGATAGATGGGTCAACAGTTCGATTACAGGCTATGACTGCCCACTCTCCATGTGCCCTTAGGGAAGGCATTGAACCTTCATTTGCTCTCAGTGGGTTGGCAGTGCCTGGCAGAGGGGCCATTGGTTTGTGAATGTGTATGTGAATGGGTGGTTCGGGCATGGTAAAAAGTGATGCAGGCAATATAAAATTTTCAATCCCTGTATTCAAGAAAAAATGTTTTTGTGTTGCCTAATATACTGGTCAATTCACTGATGAATTCTAGAGACCTTGAATTAATTGACGATTATATCATTAAGATTTTTAAAAGGGAGAATCAATCCTTGGAATATCTTATTTTGTTATAATTTTAGTATTGGGAAGACTAATTCTGCCCATAGGAGTAGTCCTGTTTGGCCTGTGTGAAAGTATTTTACTGTTGCATAACTAACATTATTTAGTTTCTTTTATACACACCGAAACAGCCATTGTGTCAACATATTGCCAATCAATACCATATCATTCACATAATTTATAACAATCAGATGTGTTCTCTAAGTCTTGGTGCCTCAAATTATAATAATTATGACAACAATGGCCAAAATAAAAAGTGCAACTAAGGCTAGCTATGTTGTAGTCAGTGGAGTAACTGAGAAGGAAATCAAAACAGATATTTATAATGATGATCATTTTAACTGATAGGTTTGGGCAAAGGGGGTGGGTCACCGAGTGACAGGAGAAGTGAAGTGATGGAAATATCTTCCAGGGGTCTCCCTTTAACTGAATGCTCCATTAATCAACATCCCAAAAATGACAGCTCCATGGCCATCTCTCCTTACCAGACTGATACAGATTTGGATTGACCACCAATGCCAATGAATGACCAACATTTGTAATGATGCCAATGAATGGTCAGTCCAATAAAGATAGAAATTAGAGGATTGTAGAGTCTTTGTCTAGTGTAAAGTTGTTTGAGAATAAAAGATGAAATGACAAGCACACATAGAAGATGAGGTTGGCGGGGGTTGGTACAGTGAGTAAAGAGCATCTGACCTAGTTGGGAGGAACATGGGAGCCTTAGGCCACATACTTCCTTGGCCCTGGCTGCATTTAGGGTCAATTCTTCTCTGTTTGTATCATTTTTTTAATTATTATTGTTCATCCCTTTGTTCAATGCCAGCATTGTCATGTTTAAAGTTTAATTATACTATTTTTTAATGGATTTCCATTGTGTAATATTGTTGAGTCTACAGGGGAAAAAACAACTAACTCTAAACCGTGACTAGAGTCTTTCATGGGCTGAAAGAGATGCATCACTTCTGTGTGACTGTATGGTTGGGAATAACAGGAAATTGCTTTCTAATTCAGATTATAAATGTGTCTTTTCATGTTATTACTTGCTCTCATTTGTCCCAGATTTAAAATGTGCACGATGCAAATTTTTTAGGAACGAGGAAGGAACACTATGCAGAACCCCAGGTTCAGATCCAGAACTACTATGTAGAAACCCTAGGACCAAATACAGATATTGTGTCAGAATTTTGGTTAACACAATTGGATGGAAATGATAATTTTGAACATGTTTTACATTGAGAAGCAACCCGGATTACCTGAGCGTAACCTCACAGAGTATAGCTGACCAAGTATCTTAAACACTAACAACAGCTCTGCAGTGATGCCAACACACAGTGCCTTATAAAACAATAACACCAAGTCCAACATGTGCAAAGTCTCACTTGAAATGCTGGTGCTCTCGGGAAGTGCGAATCTTGGAAGAGTAGCGCTCTGCAAGTTTGTCTAAGCCTCTGGAGAACTCCAGTTGAAGCTCAGCCTTCCGGCGGAAAAAGTCCTGCAGGTCCTGCAGTAGCTGCAGTCGGGATTCTGACTGCTGCTCCAAACAACGGAACTGCTCCACCAGTTGGTTTCGGATCTCTGTGTATCAACAAGATCACACTTAGAAGGAAAAGAACCAGTGGTGATACATGACGGCCAGGATTCATTGTTATTATTTCACAGTTTCACAGGAAACTATCCAACTAGCACAAAAATACATCCTAATTGGATAAAAAAAAGGTGTCAAACAGAATTTGTCTTTTAAAAATGTGTGTGTGCATATCTGAGCACACGTGTTGGTGTGGGTGCGTACCAGTGGCGGGCCGTCAGGGCCTTCAAGGCCTTCTCTGCTGGCCTAAGAAATATCTGAATCATATTATATTTTGTCCATCAATACTTATTATTCCAAATGGTCTGTTAGCTTCCTTTCATTGCTTTTCCCCCTGGCTGCACTGCTTCCAGATGTGTGTTTTCATATTGAAGCATTTAACCAATCACATTTCAGCCATTATTTGTTGCCAGATCAGATCTGCCTCAAAGCCTTCACAATCAGTTCTTGCGGGCTCTGCTGCATTAAACTAGACTGTTGCTTTTAACCAATCAGATTTTGAGTTGGCAACCCCACAATGATTATTCATAGGCGTTAGCATTTTGCTGTCTTTTCCCGGGAAAATCACCCCCTGGCCTGGTTTTAATGTCTGAAAAGCTCCAGTATTTGTATTTAATCATGAAATGCTGATAGGAAGTGGATTTTACCCCATTTTTGTGCATTAATTTATTGATTGTTCTTATGTGTCGCAGCTGTAGCTGCAGTAGAGGTTTTATAGCCATAAAATAGTTTTATAGGGTTGGATTGATACGTTGAAGGCGCTACCAGAAAATGCACCGCCCGTCACTGGTGCGTACATTGTGACATGAATGTCTGTTTATTGCTGGAGACAGCAGAGAAAATTTAAACTGGGTCAGCATGTATTATGTTGTGAGGGTCTTCAAAAAGATTTGTCTTAAAACAGCAAGATGAAGAATTCTTTTAATTAATTCCTGCAGTTTTAGCATTCAGCATTTTAGATTAATACTAGGTTGGAAAACCTCCTGAGTGTTTTTTTTGAAAATTGTAGTGTTTTCTCTCTATTTAATTATTTGTTTACTTTCCAGCCATTAGAAGAAAGTATATTTATGTACTGTTTTATCAAGCCTTTTGATTTGTTGCCAAACATTCAGGGGGGCCGTTCTTCCCAATCACTTCCCTCCAGGTCTCACTATCGTTACCCACGTGAGCATTGAAGTCCTCCAGCAAAGGAGCACTCTCCAGCACCCCTTCCAAGGACTCGAAAAAGGGTGGGTACTCTGAACTGCCGTTTGTTGCAAATGCACAAACAACAGTCAGGTCCCGTCCCCCCACTCGAAGACGGAGGCATGCTACCCTCTCGTCTACTGGGGTAGACCCCAACATACAGGCACCGAGCCGGGAGGCAATAATTATGCCCACACCTGCTGTGCGACTCTCGCCGTTGGCGACTCCAGAGTGGAAGAGTGTCCAACCCCCCCTCAAGCTATGCGAAGAGGTGAGCCCGACTACATCAGGACGGAATTTCTCGACCTCACGCACTAGCTCAGGCTCTTTCCCAACCAGGGGCACAATTCCACGTCCCAAGACCCAGTTTCTGTAGCTGGGGATTGGACCGCCAAGGATCCCACCTTTGGCTGCCGCCCAACTTTCGACGCACCCGACCTCTTTGGCCCCTCTCATAGGTGGTGAGCCCATGTGAGCGGAAACCCCGGTGACCCGCGTCTGGGTGAGGGAATCCGTAGTTCATTGGCTACATTTCCCGAGAGTACTCAGGAAGGAGCAACTGAACACTAATCTGCAGAGGGATTCAGAGAGATCATTTTCAAGATTTTCCCTTAGAAAAGAAATGGTTGTTCGGATCAGCAATTTCAGTTAAGTATAACATCTCATCTCATTTTCTGAACCGCTTTATCCTCATTAGGGTTGTGTGGGTGCTGAAGCCAATCCCAGCTGTCTTCCAGCCAGAGGCGGGGGACACCCTGAATCGGTGGTCACCCGATCGCAGGGCACAAGAAGTCGGACAACCATGCACACTCACGCCCATACCTAGGGGCAATTTAGAGTGTCCAATCAGCCTACGATGCATGTTTTTGGAATGGAAACCTGAGTACCCGGAGGAAACCCACGCAGGAACATGTAAACTGCACACAGGTGGACCGACCGGGACTTGAACCCAGGACCCCAGAGCTGTGAGGCCGACGCGCTAACCACTCGCTCCACCGGGCTGCCCCGATCTACTAAATATTGATCTAATTTTACTGTAGAGGTGTCCAAAATTATGCACCTGCCTACTTTTGTTTAAGTAATTATTGCACACTTTCTATTAATCCTACAAAACTTAATTTCACTTCTCAAATATCACTGTGTTTGTTTGCTATATATTTAACTGAAATTGCTGATTCAAAAAAACAATGATTTATAAAGGAAAATCTTGAAAATGATCAGGGCAGCCCAAATTTTAAATATGACTGTATATGGGAGGGACTTCTGGAAACGTGGGGTGAAATTTCTCTTCTTGGAGCCTTCTTTCCTAAATGCAGTGTTCAGATAAAAAAAATGTACCTGTATTAATTTTGAAACTCCTTTGATAAATAAAAGTGTGATGTTTCATAGAAAACACAAAATTGTCAGAGTGACTGACCAAACTTTGAACCGGAGTGTATGTTGATTGCACATTTGCTGACGCATGTCTACACATACAATGAACAAACCCCTATTGTACAGTTTGTCTGGATGAGAAATTAAAACAGTTGAGGGGCATTAAAAAGGCCCAAAAGATGTTTGCCGTTTACAAAAAAGCATATGATTACTTTACATATAAAAGAACTTTGTGGGGCATCAATGAAGAAAAGGGGTTTTATTCTGCTGAAAATCTTTGGAAACTAGGACAAATTGTATTTGTAAATGCTTCTGGCCACGTGAGTTAAGATGGGAATGATACAAGAGGAATATAAACAAAGACTATATATATATATATATATATATATATATATATACACATATATATATACTATATATATATATATATATATATATATATATATATATATATATATATATATATATATATATATATATATATATATGTGAGGGGAGATGCAATCCTCGTGGTCCCCATGTAGTTGCTTGGTTACATGCCGCTTGAGGCATTGGAGCCAGAGAAAACCTCTCTCGGCCTCCCCTCTCTTTTGACATGTGCACCAGTCGCTCGACTTGGCATTTGGTCAAGGACAAGGGGTGACTTTCTCTGCTTAGAATTGCCCAATATAAAACCAGGACTATACTGAGCAACGAGGTAGCAATCACCTCCAAAATAGAACAAAATGCTATTGTCCGGAAATTAACCACAACTTGTGGGATACTTTTGCAAACAGTAAGTGAGTATGGAGGATGAATGAGATTGCTGTAATGGCACATTGTCATCAGCTAGACATCAAATAGACTATTTGCATTCGCTCTCTTGCGGGCAGGTTATTTTTAGAAGCTAAACTGTTAGTAGGGACGGTGCAGTATTGCACTGAAAGCAATGAAAGATTCAAGCTTTCACTGAGTGTGTATAATCACACGAGGATATGGGCAAGCGTTTCGCATTTCAGCTCAATAAAAAAAGCTACTCTCTACATCACACGTAACAATAGGGTTCCCAAACTCAAGTTAAGATAAAGGTGCCCAAAAACACAAGGACGACTAATTTGTCTAAATGTAACTATTTAAAATTTGTTTTGTCTGTCAACCCTGTGCTTAACGTCCGTGTGTGATTCAGACATTTTAAAAATGTTTTTGTTCATAAAAACGAGGTTGGAAAGAAATGTCTACAATGCAGTACATATGATAGTGGGACCTAAAAAAATTTAAGGTCAGTTCATTTGTTCATAGCTCAAAGTTTCATTGTCACAAACCACTTATTAACTGCACACGTAATCTTTCATATATTGTGCCCAAAGACTATTGTTTGAGTTAAGTGTGGGAAAAATGGGTTTGATTCTACTTGGTGGCAGTGTTCTTGTGAGTGTGAATAGTTGTCTGTCTCTGTGTGTCCAACGACTGGTTGGCGACCAGTTTAGTTTTTGCCCCGTGACCCTGACAAAGATGAGTGTAGTTGAAGATGAATGACTGAATCAAAGCTCAAAATGGAAGCTGAAGCACCATAACACAGCCCACATGACTGAGAAAAAGAGAAGAGCCCAACACGGAAGCATCATGGGCTCCATTAACCTCACGTCTAGAAAATAGTATATACCATATTTTCACACCTATAGATATATAATTAGAAAAGATATCCAATTAGAAATATTTAAAAAAATCCTTTGTAATATCCTGTTTTTGGTGTTTTTTAAGTGGGTGGGAATGGATTAATTTGTATTTAGTTCATTTCTATGGGAAAGATTGATTTGAGATACGAATAAATTGATATACGAGCTCACTCCTGGAATGCATTAAGCTCGTATTTCAAGGTATTATTGTCTCACTCACTCTCAACTCACTGACAGACACTTTGAAGCTCATTCATACTAGACATATATAATTAAATGCTTCCATTTTTTGCGACAAGAATGCCCCAAATATGTTTGTGAGTTGTATGATCAAGTGCGTCTACTAATCCACCTTGCTCAATTTCCCATCCGCGATCACATTCGTTCATTTGCCCCCTGCCATCAAAACTGTGTTCAATGGTAGCCAATGAGTTAATAAGGAACCTTGAAATGCCCCAAAACCAAAAGGAAGTAACCTGGCAAATCTGCAGGAACCGACAAACCAACAGATAGCTTCTCTCAAAATCAATAGAAACTGATCCAAAATTTACCGGAATTGACCTGTAAGCGCCCTAAAGTGATAGATGTCCAATGCACTTAAACTGGCTGTGGATGCTCATCTTTCAGTGCCATTGACGTCGAGCAGCACCAATGGCGGCGAATACGGTAACCCCTCAGCCCCCCCAAAAACTGGGAGATCTTGATGAGATCTTGTTGGCATTAATGTGACCCCTCGAACAAAACTGAATTTGACACCCATGTGCAAAAGTTTTGTATTTGAATTTTTACATATTCTTTTATCTTGTACGTCCATCTTGCTCTGTTGCTCTGTTTGCGAATATTAGCACAAAGGTTTCATCATGAACTGGCTCCTGTGTTTGAACAATAGCCAGCAGCCCTTTTTGAGTACCACTTCTGTGCTGAAAAAACACAATTCAGGTAATACGAACATGCTCTTGTGCAATCACATGTAATTGCATGTCTGTACTTCTGCTGTACACAGAATAGAATTTCCCAAATTGTCTTGAAGGCAAGGCTGCTAGTGCAAAAAATCCCAGATTTGAGGAGTCATTGTCGTGGGAGCCCGCCAAAGCTAGTGGCGCTCTCTGGGGCTGTGTCTGCAGTTAGCCATGCCTGGCTAGTCATATGTGTCCTAACCCAGACTGACATGTTGACATCATTTGGTTCGAATCAAGGCCATGAGCGTCTGAATGCACTCACAGCCATGCAACGCTTTTTGGGCCTATATGTGCATGAGTACACGTGTTGTTCCCTTCATTAGAGTCCTTTAAATGTTGTCTGGGCAACTACAGGACAGGAAAATCCACATAGTACTGTACTGACTTTTCAAGCTGGTTTTACTCAAATGGTATGACAAAACAACTCAACATCTGAAGTTCACATGCTGGCAACAAAGACGCAGTTTCGCCATCATAATTTAGCCCTGAGATTTCAAGGATTTGTCACGTTGGCCAATTTTTTTTATTGTGATCAATACACAACAGGGTGGTAGACTGAACGCTCACCATAATGCTTTTGCAGGTATTTATTTATACACTTCATTTAAGAAGGCAAAATGGAGGTTTACATGAAAGATCAGTTTCAGAATAGAATTAATTTAAAAACATATTTTTAACAGATAAAGGTGTGTAAGTATGGGGTAATGTTCTGTTACTTACAAAATTTTCTCGCATTTAAGCTGCCCCTGCACCCTTAAAATGCCCTTAAAATTGTTGAATTTTACAACTTCTCGTGTACAAGCCACCCTCTGATTCACAATTTTCACCTCCATATTCATGATTTTAATAGGGAGTACAAATGTGTTATTTTGAAGGGAAAATCTTGAGAAAAATTATCGCACATGGTATTTCTGAGATACTGTATGAATCAAAAGCACATTATTGGGGTCAACATCATAAGGAAGTTAGTAATTCATCCAGTAATGGTTGTTTTCTTACTGAAAAACAGAAAATAATCAACAAATACAAATGTTAATTTGCCATTATCTACTAGTGAAAGAGTATTACAACGCTGTAAGCCTTGTGCGCATATAAGCCGTACGTACCCTTGATTCAGTCATAATTTTTTTTGTTACAAATACGGCTTATGTGACAAAATATGGTAAGTTTCTACACAATATTACTATATTTTGTTGTGATCATCTTTAAATTGAAACTTTAAATGTCATTCATAGAAAATCTATGGAAAAAACATCACTCCTGAGACGTATTGTACTGTGTAGGTAGGTTTATAACGGTTCAGGGGCTAGTGCCTGGCTTATCTATAACCCTAAAATGGAATAATGTCAAGTTAATTGAAAATTCGAAAGATGAAATGGTGTTTAAAGAAGGACAATGTCACATAGGATACAAAAATATAGTATACTGAAAAACTAGTAAAAACAGTGTCTAATGCTGTCAAAGAACACACTAAAATGGCCATGAGATGTTTGTGTTTATGAAAACTATTGGTTAAATTGCATTCAAAGCCTCAAAAAAGTCTGTTAACTTAAAAAAATGCCTCATGCTTGATAAATGTTTTTCCTTTATGGTTATTCGTGTTATTATTATAAACTGGAAACTTGTTTTCAGTTCAGTTTAAAGAAACTGCCATAATCAATTTCAGAAAAGTAGATGACTAACATGTTTTTCCATTTTATGAATAAATATTACCTCATCGATGAAATATTTGGCAATATTCACACATTCAAGTTTAAGCGTGTGTAATTCTTCGGTTGCAACAGTAAGTCACTCACTAGTTCGGTGTTTGTGTGCGTGTGTGCGTGTGTGCGTGTGTGCGGGTGTGCGTGTGTGTACGTGTGCATGTGTGCAAATTGTGTAGCTGCACTGCCAGTAAGTCAGCATTACTGAAGCATGTGTGTCAAATGATCCTACTCCCTGCTTCAAGTTGATCTAATCCCGGTTCCAAAATGATCTTAACATATCAGTTTAAAAGCTTCTCATGAAATGGAGGCAATCAAGCTTTCTAGACAAGGCTGTGATGGCTTTCTAGTGGTCACCAAGGCCAAAGAGCAGATAACCATCAATTATAGGAGCACGGGGCTTTTGTTTAACAACTAACTTTAAATTACCATATTTACTTGCATATAAGCCGCTTTTGTTGGCCAAAACTGAATTGAATTGAGGGTACTGCTTATATGCGCATAAAAACACGACTTGCAAAAAAACTGGTGCCGTGACACAATGGCGTCATTCAAAATGGCACCCGTGCGTCCGCCGTGACATCACGACGCAAGCGAATGCCGATATGGTCATTTTTTTAAAAATAGAGAAAAGATAAACAGATAAAATGCTAAACAACATTTATTTTGATGTCTATGAATGAAATTCATGAAGAAGAAAAAACATTATATATATATACACTTGTGGTCAAAAGTTTACATATACTTGTGAAGAACATAATGTCATGGCTCTCTTGAGTTTCCAGTTATTTCTACAACTCTGATTTTTCTCTGATAGAGTGATTGGAACAGATACTCCTTTGTCACAAAAACATTCATGAAGTTTGGTTCTTTTATGACTTTATTATGGGTGAACAGAAAAAAAGTGATCAAATCTGCTGGGACAAAAATATACATACAGCAGCGCTAATATTTGGTAACATGTCCCTTGGCCATTTTCACTTCAATTAGGCGCTTTTGATAGCCATCCACAAGCTTCTGGCAAGCTTCTGGTTGAATCTTTGACCACTCCTCTTGACCGAATTGGTGCAGTTCAGTTAAATTTGATGGCTTTCTGACATGGACTTGTTTCTTCAGCATTGTCCACAAGTTCTCAATGGGATTTAAGTCAGGACTTTGGGAAGGCCATTAGAAAACCTTAATTCTAGCCTGATTTAGCCATTCCATTACCACTTTTGATGTGTGTACTGTTTGGGGTCATTGTCCTGTTGGAACACCCAACTGCGCCCAAGACCCAATCTTCGGGCTGATGACTTTAGGTTATCTTGAAGAATATGAAGGTAATCCTCCTTCTTCATTATCACATTTACTCTCTGTAAAGCACCAGTTCCATTGGCAGCAAAAATAGCCCCACAGCATAATACTACCACCACTGTGCTTGACGGTAGGCATGGTGTACTTGGGGTTAAAGGCCTCACCTTTTCTCCTCCAAACATATTGCTGGGCATTGTGGCCAAACAGGTCGATTTTCTGTTTCGTCTGACTACAGAACTTTCCTCCAGAAGGTCTTATCTTTGTCCATGTGATCAGCAGCAAACTTCAGTCGAGCCTTAAGGTGCCGCTTTTGGAGCAAGGCCTTCCTTCTTGCACAGCAGCCTCTCAGTCCATGGAGATGCAAAACACGCTTGACTGTGGACACTGACACCTGTGTTCCAGCAGCTTCTAATTCTTGGCAGATCTGCTTTTTGGTGATTCTCGGTTGAATTTTCACCCTCCTGACCAATTTTCTCTCAGCAGCAGGTGATAGCTTGTGTTTTCTTCCTGATCGTGGCTGTGACAAAACAGTGCCATGCACTTTATACTTACAAACAATTGTTTGCACTGTTGCTCTTGGGACCTGCAGCTGCTTTGAAATGGCTCCAAGTGACTTTCCTGACTTGTTCAAGTCAAGGATTCGCTTTTTCAGATCGATGCTGAGCTCCTTTGACTTTCCCATTGTAGCGTTTGTGGGCGTTTGCATCCGATGGGCCCTATTTAAATGGCCTCAGAGAAGTCACCAGCTGTAGTCACTCATAATCACTCACAAGAAGTTAAGAGGCCATGCTATGAAGCTCATTTCACTGACACAACTTTCTAAGTCACCAAAATTGCTAATTAGTATTGCTGTATGTATATTTTTGACCCAGCAGATTTGATCACTTTTTCTGTTAACCCATAATAAAGTCATAAAAGTCACAAAATATAATTAACATCATTCTGTGATTCAGATATTTCTTAGGCCAGCAGAGAAGGCCTTGAAGGCCCTGACGGCACACCACTGTTTTTATCTGTTCACCCATAATAAAGTCATAAAAAAACCAAACTTCATGAATGTTTTTTGTGACAAAGAAGTATCTTTTCCAATCACTCTATCAGAGAAAAATCAGATTTGTAGAAATAACTGGAAACTCAAGAGAGCCATGACATGATGTCCTTCACAAGTGTATGTGAACTTTTGCCCATAACTGTATATACATAGAATAATGGTGTATGCTTATTTTGGAATCGATCTAGTTCAACTCCATTACAGATGCAATACAAATACTATTTAAAATCAAGGTAAATGGCTCATCATGTATCTCATATTTCATAAACTTTGTTTCGGTGATTATTGATTTATATGTTATCAAATTATGTCAGGGCAGCCCGGCAGCTGAGTGGTTAGCACGTCGGCCTCACGGTGGGAGACCTGGGTTCAAATCCAGGTCAGTCCATCTGTGTGGAGTTTGCATGTTCTCCCCGGGCCTGCGTGGGTTTTCTCTGGGTACTCTGGTTTCCTCCCACATTCCGAAGACATGCATAGTAGGCTGATCGGACATTCTAAATTGCCCCTAGGTATCAGGTTCAGAAAATGAGTTGAGATGAGATATTATGTTAATGCAGCACTCTTCAGGTTAGCATGTAAGCCTCAGATTTCTGTGATCAAGGGTTCAGTCCCCGGTGGGTTCCGACCTTCCTCTGTGCAGTTTGTATGTTTTCGCTGTGCCTGTGTGGCTTTTCTGCAGGTACTAAGGTTTCCTCCCACATAGCAAAAACATGCATGGTAAGCTGCTTGAAAACTAAATCAGGTGTCACCAAGTCTTTGAGGGCGTGACCGGACGTTTCGTCGATGGACAGTTCGTCGATGGACAGTTCGTCGCCGGACACTTTGTCGCCAGACAGTTCGTCGACCGGACATTTCGTCGCCGGCGTTTCGTCGCCGGACATTTCATCGCCGGACAATTCGCAAGGTCAGTGGTTATAATTAGGGTTAGGGGATAGTGGTTAAGGTTAATGGTTAGGATTAGGGGATAGTGGTTAAGGTTAGTGGTTAAGGTTAGGGTTAGGGGTTAGGGTTAACTTAACCTCAACCTCGCGAAAGATTGTTTTGTTGCATAAATCATTATTATCAACCAGGTAATCTCTCTCTCTCAAAATTATAATCATGAGAGAGTTTTTACTTCAACTTTGACATTAAAATAAAAGGCAATAAATAAAACGAAAATTGTCCGTCGACAAAATGTCCGTCGACGAAATGCCCGTCGACGAAATGTCCGGTCGACAAACTGTCTGGCGACAAAGTGTCCAGCGACGAACTGCCCGTCGACGAAATGTCCGGGTACCTTTGAGGGCCCCGATCCAGATTGTTTTCCATATTTCCCTTCTCTACCACACAATCAAATAATCAACTCATCAGCAAGCTGTCCAGAGGCCTAATAATGATCCAGATTCAGATGGGAGAGTGTTGGAGGAGGGAGAGATGGAAAACATACTGGATAAGTGCCCTTGAGGACCGGAGTTGGAGACCCTTTTTGTCCCTAGGTATGAGTGTGAGCATGTATTCTAGTTTGTCTCAGTGTGTCCTGCAATTGGCTGCCGACCAATTAAGGATGTCCTCCTGTCGACAGCCAACGTGTGGGATAGGCTCGTGAGGTAAAAAAAATTGGTATGGAAAATGAATGAATGAATATTATGTCAGCATTCATCACAATCAAGAGTTTCTCGGTAAAAATCTACTCTTTCATTTTTGTGACAGACAGGTTTCTCACTGACTAAATACAATGAATATGAGGTACTCAGGGGGCCCCGTGGAAAGTGAGTACCACGTGGTCTTCACAGTTCTGGGGACGAGGGTTGATCCCAGGTGGGTCCTCACTGTGTGGAGTTTGCATGTTCCCCGGGCTTATATGGGTTTTCTCCGAGTTAGCACATCGGCCTCACAGCTCTAGGATCCTGGGTTCAAATCCAGGTCGGTCCACCTGTGTGGAATTTGCATGTTCTGCCCGGGCCTGCATGGGTTTCCTCCGGGTACTCCGGTTTCCTCCCACATCCCAAAAACATGCTTGGTAGGCTGTTTGAACACTCTAAATTGCCCCTAGGTATGAATGTGGGCGTGGATGGTTGTCCATTTCCTTGTGCTCTGCGATTGACTGGCCACCGATTCAGGGTGTCCCCATAGTTGGGTGGGATAGGCTCCAGCACCCCCATGACCTTTGTGAGGATAAGCGGTTCGGAAAATGAATGAATTAAGTGATCATATAAACTATGATCTATTTGTTCTTCTATTTTGGCCATGTTAACATGGCTGGAAAAAGCAAAGCAGCCAAATAGAAATTGGAAAAATCTTGTCTCTTTGGGTTGTGCGTGAGACTCAAAGGCACCATAAAGGTTTTACGATGTGAATAGGTTGACCCTGCAACAGAGAATTCGCTGTATTGACTATGTCAACAACAGTTTCTTTAAAGTGCCCATTTTGTGATGAACAAAGAACAACAATTAGGGGAAAACATTCTTGATTAATAGACTGTGACAATCTGCTGAGAAAGGACATTGGGAGGACGATGCGCAGTCTGCTGTAGAAAAACTTCCAAGTTCTCTGCATTCACATCCTGCAATGTTAGCTCTTTTCCTTCTTACCCACACATTTAGCCACAGAAAGGAAAATCCTTTCATGGTTTATAATTGATGCAGACACCATCCATTATTGATGCACTTTCCCAACTGTTTGCTGGATGACCTTTCCGAGGTTCTCTTGAAACACGATCTTTCTTTTTGTCCCTCTGCATTATCATTAGTATTGTTTATAATATATGCAATGGATGACAGATTTTAGGGAAGGTAGGAGTTATTTCTGTTTTCTTCCCAGTTTGGTGTATACAGCTTAAAAGCTGCAGTTTGAAAGTCATCTGCAGAAGCTTTTCATTGCAGCCAGCATGCTGAATGCCTCATGCCTCCTCTAAAGGAACCGGTTTGGTCAAGTCAATCGAAAGTGTACCGCCAAAGACATCCTAAAGAGGGGTTTCATTTCCATAGGGATACGTTTAGAAGAGGCTACTGTATGCAGTCAGAGTCAGACCCACCCACAGCATTGGACATACAGCTAACGACCGAGAGATAGTAATTAAGCGTGATGTAAAGTTGTATAATTGATCCAAATAGGCACCCACCTTTCACTTGGCTCTCATAGTCGGCTATGATTTCTTTGTCTTTCTTCACTTTGGCCTGCGTTGACATGGTTGGAGAGAGGCTGGGCGAGGCGAGAAGAGACTGCGCCTTTACTCCGTCTGCAGTCGCCGCGTTTCTGAGGCGGCGATCAAAGACCCGTCATTGCCGACTCAAGTTCCGATAAAGCAAAGACGCGGCGGCCTCAGGTTGTGCTCCGTCCTGCTGCGTTTTCTGCTGTCCTGCTGCGTTTTCTGCTCCGTCTTGCTGCGTTTTCTGCCGTTCTGCAACCGTGCTGCGTTCAAGGCGACGTCGAATTCGAAGTGCACTGGCAGTCTAGACCACTCCTCCCTGCAAGGACTCCTCCACAAAGGCGAGTCACGTTTGACTCGCGTTTCAGAATCGAAAGCGAGAGGGAGGGGGGAAATCCTAACTCTCTCTGTTTCTGTCGATCTCTCTCATTCCCTCCTCTCTCTCATTTTCTCTCTCTCTCTCATTTCTCTCTCTCCCATTTTCTCTCTCTCTCTCCCATTTTCTCTCTCTCTCTCATTCCCTCCTCTCTCTCTCTCTCTCTCTCTCTCTCTCTCTCTCATTTTCTCTCTCTCCCATTTTCTCTCTCTCTCATTTCTCTCTCTCCCATTTTCTCTCTCTCTCTCTCTCATTTCTCTCTTTCTCCCATTTTCTCTCTCTCTCTCTCTCTCCCGTTTTCTCTCTCTCATTTCTCTCTCTCTCATTTATCTCTCTCCCATTTCTCTCTCTCCCATTTTCTCTCTCTCTTTCTCTCATTCCCTCCTCTCTCTCTCATTTTCTCTCTCATTTCTCTCTCTCCCATTTTCTCTCTCTCTCTCTCATTTCTCTCTCTCCCATTTCTCTCTCTCTCTCTCTCTCATTTCTCTCTCTCCCATTTTTCTCTCTCTCTCTCTCCCATTTTCTCTCTCTCATTTCTCTCTCTCTCATTTCTCTCTCTCCCATTTCTCTCTCTCCCATTTTCTCTCTCCCATTTTCTCTCTCTCATTTCTCTCTCATTTCCTCTCTCTCATTTCTCTCTCTCATTTTCTCTCTCTCTCATTTCTCTCTCCCATTTTCTCTCTCATTTCTCTCTCCTATTTTCTCTCTCTCATTTTCTCTCTCTCCCATTTTCTCTGTCGCTCTCATTTTCTCTCTCCCATTTTCTCTCTCATTTTCTCTCTCTCTCCCATTTTCTCCGTCGCTCTCATTTTCTCTCTCTCTCTCTCCCATTTTCTCTGCCGCTCTCATTTTCCCTCTCTCTCTCGCTCTTATTCTATCTCATTCTCTCTCATACTCTCTCTCTCTCTCATTTTCTCTCTCTCTCATTCTCTCTCTCTTATTCTATCTCATTCTCTCTCTCTCTTATTCTATCTCATTCTCTCTCATTCTCTCCCCCTCTCATTATCTCTCTCCCCGCTCTCTCTCTCTCACTCCCCTGTCTCATTGTCTCTCTCTCATCCTCTCTCTCCCCCTCTTCTCTCTCTCCCCTCTCTCATTCCCTCTCTTCCTCCTCTCTCTGTCCCTCGCTCTCCCTCGTCAAATAGTTCAAATGTATTGAGAAAAAAACACTGAAAGAACATGGAAATCAATGTAGAACACCGCCTGAAACTCCCTCCACACATTTGTATTCAACAACCTACTGCCCTACTCAAGCCTACCTAGCCATCCATGCACTGCATCCATTAAAATGACAGAAAAAGCCAAAATACACAATATGTGACAATCATTTGCCCTTTGTGAGTCATTCTAAAACGCAGTCTCTATTTGTTCACTCTTACCTAAAAGGAGTCCTGATGTGTTTGGTTAATTGAAATCACAACCAAGTACAAGTCATATGCATGCTCAGTGCAGACTTGTGCGACCATGTATAAGTCACGCTTTTTTCATAGTCTGGCTACACCTGCAACTAACACTCAACTTCCCAATTTACAATTACTATTATAGTGGCGGGCCGTCAGGGCCTTCAAGTCCTTCTCTGCTGGCCTATATCTGAATCATATATTATATTTTGTCCATCAATACTTATTAAATAATTCCAAATTGTCTGTTAGCTTCCTTTCATTGCTTTTCCCCCTGGTTGCACTGCTTCCAGATGTGTGTTTTCATATTGAAGCATTTAACCAATCACATTTCAGCCATTATTTGTTGCCAGGGTCAGAAATCTGCCTCAAAGCCTTCACAATCAGTTCTGCGGGCTCTGCTGCATTAAACAAGCGTCGATAAGACTGTTGCTTTAACCAATCAGATTTCGAGTTGGCAACACCATAATGCATTGTCGCAGGCATAGGGATACGTCATTGCCTTGTCGCCGGCGTAGGGATACGTCATCGCTTTCACCAACTATGATTAGCTACCAAACTGTATCTGGAGCTAGCTGCACAAGCAAATATATTGTTGTGTTGATTTAAAGCCATTTTCAAGACGGACTATGCCAGAAATACGACAGGACAGGTTCGACTTTCAGCATTTGCTTCGATGGCGATAGAAAAGAAGGAAGAAAGAAAGGAGAATGGATATTGTGTACAGTTAAAAATGATTTTTGGTGAGTAAAATATGGCTATATTGCTAAATAATATTTCAATTCTGATATCTGAAAAGCTCCAGTGTTTGTATTTAAGCTCCAGTGTTTGTATTTAATCACTAAATGCTACTAGGAAGTGGATTTTACCCAGTTTTTGTGCATTGATTTATTGATTATTTTTATGTGTCGCAGCTGTAGCTGCAGTCGAGGTTTTATAGCCATAAAATAGTTTTTGAGGGTTGGATTGATTCGTTGAAGGCGCTACGAGAAAATGCACAGACCGCCACTGCTATTATATTTGTTCCTCTTCAATGCATATACTCCAAATGCCATAAGTCTATTAGATGTAAGTAGCATATACTTGAAATTGTCACCATAGAAGTCAGCTGTGGTTACAGGTAAAATAAACAAAACACTGTTGTACACCTTGCTGCTGCAGTATCTAATAAAGCAGTCCCATAGTCTTGTCGTTCATATGGGCCAATGTCGGCCATCTCTCGGGGTTCCTTGGCAATTACTTGCATCGTCTGGCCTATTGCAGTACCACTGCTCCAAGATCATAAACTCTGTGTCTCATCCTAATATCCTGCCATCACAGTGCCTTTTAAAACAATCTCTTTCATACGAGCACCTCAAAACGCCTGCCCGTTATCGACATAATCAAATAAAAATTTGCCATCAAAGTCAACTTGACAATGCCTTTCATGAATTGTGTATTATCACCACGTCCTAAAAATGTTCCAAACAGTTTCTTTACTGACCACGACACATGGAGCATATATCCTTAATTATTGGTATCATGACACTTTATTTCCTCTGACAAGTCTTTAAAAAGGATCCTCTTGGCATGTTGCTTCTTAGTTTTGCAAGGCCTCGAGAAACAGTAGGAAGGTTTTTTTAATTCATTCATTTTCCGAACCGCTGACCCTCACAAGGGTCGTGGGGGGGGGGGGGGGGGGGGGGGTGCCTGAGCCTATCCCAGCTAATCATGGGCACAAAACAAGGGACACCCTGAATTGATGGCCAGCAAATCGCAGAGCACAAGGAGACAGACAACCATTCACGCTCACACTCATACATAGGGGTAATTTAGAGGGTTCAACCAGCCTAGCCTGCATCTTTTGGGTTGCGGTAGGAAACTGGAGTACCTGGAGAACCCGGAGAAAATCCACACAAGCCCGGCGAGAATATGCAGACTACACAGTGTGTGGTGTTTGTGGAAAAATACACTTCTGCAGTGTATCTCTAAAAGGAATCATCAATCTGGCAAGCTGTTTTTTTTAAAAAATATATTGGTTCTCCTTATTTGAATTAAAGGTGAAGTGTAGCATATCCCAGATGAGTTTGTGTGAAAAGTGGGTACATCCTGGATTGGTCATCAGTAGAGCAAAAAGAAACCATACACTTCACCATTTAAAAAGATGAACTACATTAAAATGTACATATGAAATAATTTTTGATCATTAAATACAATTTTAAATGGTATAATTTATAAAGAATGAAGGCTCCAGCACCCCGATATGCTCGATATGCAAAATGAATCAATGAATGCCCACCATTTTTTCCAATTGCCATTAAAAAAAAATAAAAGAATAAAATTTGCATATAAATGGTTGGTTATTGTGTCTTGTACTGTAATATGTAACACTGTAAACTGTACTATTACTTATGGCAGCCATGAACTAAACTTCTGTAGTGTTGCAAGCTTTGTTTGCTGTTCAAGTAATGTATTTAAAATATAATAACATTAATGATAACAACAACAATAATAACATTAATAATAATAATAATACAAATAATAATAATGATAATGATAATAATAATAATGGTAATTTTAAAAACAACAACAAAAACAAAACTGATTTTGAAGTGCGTTACTACCCTCTGCTGGTGCAGTGTACAGTATACAACAAGAACCATTGTGTGGACAGAACTGCAATTAAACCTTAATTAATTTACCGGCAGCATCATTTAAACAGATATTGTCGTTTAAAATGATGTTATCAAATACTATTACTCACTCTCACTATGCATGGAAGGTGAGTAGAAACAAAAACAACCTTCCTTGGATACAGTTTAGAATTGGCTAAGATTCCCTGAGGGGCCATTCAGTGTGTCATCAAGTATTTACTTCCTTCTCATCTACACTGTGAATTCCTAAATATAGTCCGTTTCACTACGTTATTGGCTTGCGTCACAGAATCTTATGAATGACATTACCCTGGAAATATGCATGTCCCAACATCTACCCTTGTGAGCGTATAACATGATACTATTCATGATGATGGTGATGTCTGTACACACGGGAAAAATGACCTTAAAAGCATGGAAAATTCTAATATAACATAAGAGAAGATAAACACTGGTAATATTTGTTGAAAGAAGTAAACATTGATCAGATGGCCCTAAATTTATCAATTCATTTTCCGAACCGCTTATCTTCACAAGGATCATGGGGGTGCTGGAGCCTACCCCAGCTAACTATGGGCACCAGGTGCGAGACACCCTTCACACTCATACTTAGGGGCAATTGAGAGTGTTCAACCAGCCTACCATGCATGTTTTTGGGATGTCAGGTGAAACCGGAGGACCTGGAAAAAAACCACGCAAGACCGGGAGAACATGCAAACTCCACACAGTGAGGGCCAACTGCATTTGAACCCCATAACTTTATGTATTGATTTATTTATTTATTCATCAGTCATTCTACTGTGTCACCTTTTTGGAGTTTGTCGGTGGTTTACTGTCATTGTGTAAGACTTGTCTCTGTCATCAGCCACACCTTTCCACACCCTCTGACGAGAAAGAAACACAGCTTGAGAACATATATATTTCAGTTGCCTCTGACTATGGAGTAAAGTATCCCTGAGGAAGGACAAGTATCACTTGACAGAAATGTTATGGGTGCCATTCACACTTTTTTTATGTGTATTCATAACAATTCTCTTTTACTACCGTCGCTGCAGGTAGGTCATTCATTCTTAAACATACTTTTTACTGTACATTCTCTTGCTAATTTCCTGAAACAGGTTACAACATGTTGTAGGACAGGACAAATGATTAATGGGTGTAGAGAGCATATTGTTGTGCGTAGCTGCCAAGCAAGTGAAAATCTGATTTGGATTTAGGTTAGGTTAGAACTTTATTTCATCCCGTATGCGGGAAATTTCTTGGTTTTAGTAGCAAGACAGACACAAGACATTATAGGGGGTAGACATTTGAGGGGGAGAAACAGGACTAATCATATTTGACATGAGCAAAAGTGCAGGTGGGTGGCCAGCCAACAGTTGAAAGCATTTGATGCAATTCTGCGAAACAAATTACCTTTGTTTTCAAAGTTACACCAACAATTTTGTTGGTTGGACAATCAACATAAAATCAGTACCTGTATTTAAATCTATTTGTTGAACTTTGTGGAAATATACACTTCCAATTTTTCTCATACACGATTCCATTTCTCCTGTCTTTCTCTCGCTTGAGACAGGCGGATTAATGAGCCTCCTTTGGACAAAGGTCTCATCCCATGGCTGGGACACGCACTCGCATTCCAAAAGGACCTCGCAAAGTTTTTTTCACGGATGAAAGAGAAGCATGGGGATGTGTTTACGGTAACTTCCTCTATTCATCGAGTCTCAGGCTTGCAAAACCCGGGTTATTACAGGACCAGGAAAACAAATTAATCTTGCTATAACAAAGACATCCTAATTACATTTTAGTATTTTTGTGACTGAACAATGAATATGTTTCAGAGCAGACTGCAGATTAAGCACAATTAATTAATTCAATTTGCCATCCCAAAAAATTAAAACAATACAAAGCAAGACTTTCCTTTCCACGTACTAGCATCATAATCAACAATAAAACACTGAATCATATTAGGCCATATCAAAAGAAAGTGTTAATTAAAACATTCATTATTGTAAGAGGCTGTAAAAAACTTTTCACTGTGTGAACTATGGACATTAGCACTGCAAAGGAGTATTTTTTAAAACCAAACTTAAATAACATTCATTCATTTTCTGAACCGCTTATCCTTACGACTATTGAAGGGGTTGGAGTGGGGGATTAGTGGGGGTACTGAGCCTACCCCACCTAACTACGGACAGCACAAGTAGACGGACAACCATCTACGCTCACACTCACGCCAAGGGGCAATTTAGAATGTTCATCCGGCCTACCGTGCATGTTTTGGGGATGTGGGAGGAAACCGGAGTACACGGAGAAAACTCATGCAAGCGCGGGGAGCACATACAAAGTCCACACAGTGAGGACCAACCTGGGATCAAACCCTTGTGAAACAAAATGTCATGAAAAAATAAATGCAACAGCATTGCACTGAAATACTAGAGAACTGTCATTAAAAAAAACATCGGCATCACACTTATTTTTTATTGTTAAAAGTACTTGACTTAAAAACTGTACGCAAATTAAGAAAAATATATATCAGCGTTTGAAAAATACCCCCCGCGAACCTTGTGAGGATAAAGCGGTTTAAAAAATGAGATGAGATCTTTAACAACGACTTAAAAAAGAAAAACCTTTCCAACCCTCCTATTAAAAATAAAAAAATAAAAAAATAAAAAATATGTATATAATAAGCAGTGAAAGGGCAGTCTATTCCTTTGAGAGACTTTAATACTGAGTGTGCTGTTAAATTCCACACCCACTGAACACAACTCAAAGCACAATAGTGGATTCCATGTTGAATAACTGTTTGTTTGTATTAAGATCCTTCTCGTAAGAAGAATCAATATGAAAGAAATGTGAGTCAATGAAAATATGCTTTCAGGTGTGTCTTGCGGGCCAATACGTGACCGTGCTGCTAGATCCGCACTCTTTTGATGAAGTGTTAAACGATGATATCCATCTGGATTTCAGCCACAGCAGACAGCAGCTGGTAAAACGAGTTTTCGGCTTGCAGCTCCTAGGCATGGAGCCCACCGCAGAGAGGACATTTATGGAAGCGTAGGCACTAATTCACTCAATAGGAATGACATAGTACTTGTAATCACAATGAGTCACGTTTGGTTTAATGTTTTGCCTGCAGACATTTTCGAGGTGTCTTTCTGTTTGAGATGGATCATTTAATCAGCACTCACCTTCAGGAGATCATCTTACAAGATCTTTTGGGCCAATCAGAATGGAGACAAGAAGGACTCTTCAGCCTATGTTACAGACTCCTGTTCAGGTACCCTCACCTCTAATAAATAAAGACTGAATGACCGTAGAACCTAACCCTGTTGGAATCCTTAATTGCTCAAATCTTAATTTAAGCAATAGATTTTTAAATACAAGGAGAGTATTGACCAACAGACAATACAAAAATATTGACAGGGATACTGTTTATTATTGCCAGAAAAAAAAGTATATGGTAAAATTGAATGGTGAAAGATGATTAACGATAAGAGAGTGTTCTCATCTCATCTCATCTCATTTTCTGAACCCGTTTAACCTCACTAGGGTCGCGGGGGGTGCTGAAGCCTATCCCAGCTGACCAGCGGGCCAGAGGCAGGGGACACCATGAATTGGTGGCCAGCCAATCGCAGGGCACAAGGAGAAAAACAACTTATGCTCACACTCATACTTAGGGGCAATTCAGTGTCCAATCATCCAACCATGCATGTCTTTGGAATGTGGGAGGAAACCGGAGTACCCAGAGAAAACCCACACAGATCATGCAAACACCACCCAGAAGAACCAACCTGGATTCAAACCCAGGACTCCAAAACTATGAGGCCGATGCGCTAACCACTAAACCGCCGGGGCGCCCCAACTTTTAATTGCTTCAGTTATATGAGGTTGAAAAAGTAATATCAATAAAGTCAAGCTCACGTAAAATTGAAAACACTTTGTGTAACTAGTACCCTAAATGCTAATAGTTTAATACTAGTACGACTATGAATATTTGGACATTGCTATATTTTACATATTGTATTGAGCAGCTTAAAATGTGCACCATTTTTAGATGCTGCCAATTTCATTTCTTTTTCTGTGGTTACCTTTTACTTGAGGACAAAACAGGCCAACTCACACTTAATGTGTTGCTGTGTCTGTTGTTGTGCACAGAGCCAGCTATCTCACCCTGTTTGAGAGCACAAAGAACGTTGCTGCAGTCTACAAAGAATTCCGCAACTTTGACCATCTTCTTACTAAACTGGCTCGCCGTTCACTTAAAGGAGGTGAGCTTCACAAAAACCCATTACTAGTTGAATCGTCTAACGTTGTAGCAGTGTTTTGACGTTGAATGTGTGTGACAGAGGAGAGCCAGAAAGTGCACTTGTCACGGGAGCGACTGTGGGAACTGCTGTCATTGAACAACAAGCACAGTGGAAACTCCAGTTGGAAATCCTGGCAGCGCAGCTACCAGTGCTTCCTCCAGGAACATGGAGTGGATGCTGAGATGCAGAAGAAGGCTCTTTTGCTGCAGCTGTGGACAACACAGGTAAATTTTTGGGATATTTTTTTATTTATTTGACCAAATATAAACCCAAATGAGCAATGCACTCCTATTTATATCCCACTTTGTGACATAGAAAATGAGACTAACATGAATTTTGTCAAAAAGGTTTAACTTTTCATTATAAACTCTAACCTAGAAGTGCAAGTTTAAACAAAAAATGAAAATGATGTAATCGCAAAAGTGTGAAAAAAGAGATTTGATTTTGTTCACAATCAACCAAACACATGCTCACTCTTGGGAATCAGCAGTCAGCATAGACCTGGTACTATTTAAAGTGAATCAAATTTACTATTTTAGTTGTTGTAGATTCTTTTCTTCACTCATCTTCCATACCGCCCATCCTCGAAAGGGGTGCGAGGGTTGCTGGAGCCTGACTCAGTTGTCGCCGGGCGAAAGGCAGACGACAGCCTAGACTGGTCGCCGGTCAGTCGTAGGGCACACAGAGAGACAGACAACCACTCACTCTCACAATCACACTGCCACCGAGTGGGAATCGAACCCAGACTGCCCACACTAAAGTCAGGTGTTGGGTGGGCGCAGTCGATTTCCCTCCTTACATTTTACCAGGTTGTGTTGCGCAATTAGTCTGATGAAGCCACGATTATGGCCATCTTTCCAAATCCAAAGGGAAAGCACATACCTCAAGTTACAGCCTACTTACAATAAAGTAGGTTCTTTGAGAAGGAACTGGTTCTTTGGATTGTATTTATTTCCCTGGACATGGGACCCTTGTTTAGATGGAATGAAATATGAACAATTGTAAAAAGCGCTGATTGTTCCCCTACGAAGGGAAAACTGAGGGCAGCCTATCGGTGGAGTGGTTAGCACATCAGCATCATAGTTCTGGTGTCGAGGGTTCGATCCCAGGTTGATTCTCACTGTGTGGAGTTTTCATGTTCTCCCCGGGCTTGCGTGGGTTTGCTCCAGTTACTGCGGCTACCTACTAAGTCCCACATGCAGGGTAGGCTGGTTGAACACTCTAAATTGCCCCTAGATATGAGTATGAGCGTGAATGGTTGTCCGTCTCCTTGTGCCCTGCAATTGGCTGGCCACCAATTGAGGATGCCCCCCGTTGCTTATAGTGTCTTGGGATAGGCTCCAGCACCCCCTGCGAACCTTGTGAGGAGAAGTAGTTCGGGAAATGAATGAATGGACACACTGATTGTGACAACTGTGTTGCCTTCCATTTAAAATGGATTTAAATCCGACTGAATACATCCAAATAGTAAATTGTGCACACTTGAGTAATCTCAGTCTTTTTTTTAAAGACCATAAAAAGTTAAAAAATGTTGTTCCATAGCTTCTCTATTTCATTTACATTGCAAAACTGGGGTGTGTAGATGCTTTACATAACTTTAAAATGGTGAAGTACATATGCAAACCACTGGCGCAACATGTTGCAAAATTCATACTGATATGATATTTTTATGGCCACATTTGCCTGTGGGACATTGATGCAAAATACTGTTAGCTTTTGATTGTGACAGTGAATGGTTGTATGTCTCTTTGTGTCTTGTAATTGCCTAGCAACCAGTTTATTGTGTATCCTGCTTCTTTTTCTAATTTAGCTGGGACAGGCTGCAGCACCCCCACAACCCTAGCAAAGATAAAATGAATAATTTAATTTTGCTTGTTCCAACTCAGAGACTAAAAGATACATTTTCTAAAAGGGAAAGACAGTGTTTAAAAAAAGGTGGGCATTCACAGTTTTATAGTATTTTTGTGTCTGTCCCTAGCGGATTAAAAGACAATTAAATTGTCAGGTCTGGGTTAGGGTTAGGTGCTTAAAATCAAATACCAAACAAGTTTAAAGATTTTAAAAGACATAGAGGCAAATTAATCTGCCTATAGATCGTCTTTGCAATGTTGATGTTGCATACCTGTCAACCTCTGCCGATAACTGCCCTTATAAATCATTATGATTCCCCTTACAAACCCCCAAAAAACCTTACAAACACTGTACGAGTCGTACGGTGTTTGTAAGGTTTTTGGGGGGTTGGGAATGTGGGAGGAAACCAGAGTACCTGGAGGAAACCCACGCAGGCCTGGGGAGAACATGCAAACTCCACATAGGTGGACTGACCTGGACTTGAAACCAGGACCCCATAGCTGTGAGGCCCACGCGCTAACCACTCACCCACTGGACCGCCTCAATGCAAGGCTAATTTTAAAAAAAATCAAGCTAAATCATGAACGAGTGGTTAGCACGTCGGCCTCACAGTTCTAGGGTCAAGGGTTTGATCCCAGGTCACTTCTCACTGTCTGGAGTTTGCATGTTCTCCCTGAAATTGAGTGGGTTTTCTAAGGGTACTCCGCTTTCCTCCCACATTGCCAAAACATGCAGCGTAGGCTGGTTGAACACTCTAACTTGCCTATATGTTTGAGTGTAAGGGTGTATGGTTGTCTGTCTTATTGTGCCCTGCAATACACTCGCCACCATATCAGGGCACCTCCCGCGACCCTTGTGAGGATAAGTGGTTCAGAAAATGAATGAATACATTAATCCTTGATTGACACATGCCACACCCAAATAGCTTGTAAGAGTCCTATTATATTTAGCAAACAAAGGAAAAGATTCCCGGGTGGCAGTTTGTGTAAGAACATGCCTGGACTTGTACATTTGACGTAATACTGTTGTTTTTGACCGTGAAAAACTCTTGTCTTCTTTCTAGAGCACACACATTTATATTAACTGTCATCTATGATTTTCCCCTAACATTTAACACACTTGATACTTTTTGCTGAATTTTCTTATGTATGTCAATACTTATTAGTATATGCCTTGGCTAGCAACCATTGTGAGGATAAGCTGTTCAGAAAATTAATGAATATTCCTATGTATTCAAGTAATATTTAAAAATATGACTAATAGTGCCAGTTTTTTTCTGTTATAGACTAATTCACAGCGTTTTACTCATTAGTAATATGTACTGTTCCCATCAGTATCTTTAAACACTGCAAGGGAGGACAAAGTGATTTACATTACGAGTGGAATGCTTTACTGCTTACTAAACTACCGGCAGGGGGCAGTACTAATCTTATATTGTGCTGACTTCTGGTGGTGCAGAACATCACACATGTTTGAAACCCCATTGGGACAATGACGTTTTGCAGTGTGAGAAGAGACCCTCAGAAGTCACTTGCAGATTATGGAGCACTGTCATGATCTCTAGAGTAGATATTTAAAGAAAATAGACTGTAGTATTAATTATCTCCATGTTTGTTGGGTTTGTGTTTTAATTTCCGAGCACACTACCTGGGTGGAAAGTGGCGCAGTCCTCACGGACAGTACACTTAGTGGCTAAAAGGTGTCTTGAAATTTGTCACATGGAAGCAGAAGGAAATAAGTGTGCACAGTGCTTGAAAAGCTGAATAGTTGTGTTGTAATAAGGGTGATCTTAACCGTTGTACAATCAATCAAAAAACAGTAAGCGCTGAAGTAAATTCATCCCTGGTGTCAGGGAGATATTTTCAGGCCAGGGGTCAGACATTTAATCAGGCACCACAGTGCACTGCCACCCCCCCCCCCCCCCCCCCCCCACACACACACATGCACATTGTGTTTTTTGCAAACTCTTAGTAAATTTGCTCTTCAATATAAACATAATAGACACTACAAAATCATCATTCTCCTAAATGTCATTATTCAGACATAGGTACCAAAACACACACTACAGGGATTCACAATCATTGGAAAGCACGTTTTATTCCTACAGTGATAAATTATTTAGGAACATGAGTTTTTATCGTGATCATAAATATTTCAGTGCAGAACACAAGCAGTCTAGGTCCGTGCTTCTCCAGCTTTTTTTGGCAAAAGACCACACAAAAACATGTGAATTACTATTTATGAGCAATAAGGAAAAAAACACATTGAGACTCAGGAGTTATGTAAACTGAAAATGTATATATAATATACACATAATTTCTCATCTCATTTTCTGAACCGCTTTATCCTCACTAGGTTTGCGGGGGGTGCTGGAGCCTATCCCAGTTGAATTCGACAATCAATTAATCAGGCCCGCGCTATTGTCTAAAAACAATAAATTGGACTCAGGATCGATAGATACTGGCCCTTGATACATAGCTACCAAGTTTCAAGACAATCAGTTCAGAAATTATGTGGGGGTAAGACTTCAAAGTTTGTGTCCACAAGAACAAAGACAAACTGAGCGATGACTTTAACTACGATAACTACAGGTCCTGAGAATATAGTATTATCCAATTTCATGACTCCCAATTTTTATCTGTAAATGGGGCAGTTAATGACCTTATCTTGTTTTTAAAAAAAAGTCTACGTTGGCAGTCATACCATGAAAAATAAAACAAGCCTTTTGCTGTTACACTCCTCTTCCCACTTGAATTCCTCTTGTCTCACTGCTGGTGGAATCAGGTGGCCATCACTTGAGGCTGTAAAAGCAGGGGGGGACAAAATCTCTGCAACTTGTGGCCATTGGGATTGGCTGTCAATGCTAAGGTGTGCAGAGGTAAAAAGGAACAGCTCTGTTAACCCTGAGCTATTACTACTTGACAGAATCAGATGTCTCCACTCCAGAAGTTGTCAGCAGTATAAGATCAGTCTCATTACTCCATTAGGTTCTCTTGCGTTATCCTTCCAAAGTTTTTTTTTATAGGAAACGATACGTTAACAAGGATATTTCTGTTCTGTTTTAACTTACTTTGTGGAATTAATAACATCCCAATTTGTTTGCTCAGAAATGAATGTGTTACATACACACTCATAATCGTATGAAGTTGGAACATTATTCAATCATCTACTTTCAACACCAGCCTATCCCAGCTGGCTTTTGTTCAAAGGGCAGACTCCACCTGAGAGTGGTCGTCAGTCAGTCTTAGGGTGCACATAGAGACAGACAACCATTCACACTCACAATCACACCGACACTGAGTGGGAATCAATCCCACATTGCTTGCAACGAAGCCAGGCATGTGAACCACTACACCAACAGGTGGCTGTTGGAAAATAATATAAAACAATTACAAAACCCTAATACCATGCTTTAGAAATAATTTACAAACAATATTGTATTCAATACACGAAAAATGTTAATTGTTCAAACTGATAAGTATTGTGGCCTTATTATCATGGTTTTTCTTCTGTTATTGTAGTGTGAGAAATCTTTCTCTTTTTTGAGTTTGTCGGTCTGATAGAAGACTGGAAATATGGAAAAATGTGCTGAATGATGTTTCAGAAATTAAATATTATAAATTTACTTAGTTTTTCCCAAAGTGATATACAAAATACACAATAATTGTATTAAAGCGTAGTACTGGAATTAATCAGGATCAAAACGAATTGTGCCCTCTTACTCGGGATATCAATCGGAACAGAGGATGTGAGGCAATACACATCCTTATTATCTGAGATTAGCTAATGAAACAGCTACTGTATACTGATTTCATCATAGTAAGATCTAATATTTGATAGCGGTAACAAAAACTTTGATATCAAGTTTAATGAATGATCTTGCCTCTACTAAGGCAAACAGGTTAGCCAGTTTGCCTCTGGCACTAGATTAGTATAACCTTAAAACATAAGTATTTGTAGTATTTTTTTGAGTCTGTTCACACAGTTTTATCCATTGAAGGCACCAGACCAGTTATATTTTTGGATTTGGAAAGAGAAAGAACCACAGACCCCCAGATAAACTCTTTGGGTACCTCGCTACAGGCACACAGCTTTACAATTTTGAATGTCTGCAGATTCTTGATTATATCATAAAGTTGTATGGCTGTTTGCAGTTGGGTAACGCTTACGGTAACCACCAAAAGAATCAATGACACAATGGGGGAAAACTGAGTTTGTCAAATCATGCTCACTTACAATGATTGTTAGTAATATTGTTACGATCAGGCCGCGTCGTCGTGGCGCGATCGGGAATCTATTAGGACCCAGGCGCGGGAAGCCGGAGGGGAATCGAGGCAGTTAGCTTCAAACAACATCTTTTAATAAATCAACAGGGATCTACAAATCAACAATGGCTTGGAAACAAAACGGCAGCATGCTGCGCGCATGCATGAACAGAAGTAATGATCCGACAATGGTACTATGACTCATTGAGCTTTAAATACCAAAACAGGAAGCAATCAGCAGATTGACCGCAGCTGCTCTCTGACGGCACGTCAGGAGGGACAAACAGGCCGCTCCTGACAAATATATGATTAGTTAATGACCATTTTAAGGTTTGTGAAATGTACCGCTAACATTGTCTTTTATTTTTCAGTGCAATGCTGGACCAGCAGCTTTTTGGCTTCTTGGGTTCCTTCTCACTCATCCTAAGGCTATGGAGGAGGTCCAGTCAGAAATAAAAGGCCTTTCTCTAGAAGACAGCTCCTACCAACACTTACCTACCATGACTAAAATTAAGAAGACATGCTATACACCTGTCCTAGGTACGTGAGAGTGCCATCCAATTCCTCCTGAATGGAAAATAAAATTTCTTAAATTGCAAAAGAAGATTCAGCTTCACACTATTTAATATTATATTATTTAAGTCAACTAACTGTCTCATGATCTTACAGACAGTGTCCTGAAAGAGACGCTGCGACTCACCGCTGCTGCGATGATAAGCAGAGATGTGGTTCGAGATAAGGTCCTGCACATGGCCAACGGGCAAAAGTACTGCCTCAGACGGGGGGATAAAGTGTGTTTGTTTCCCTTCCTGAGCCCTCAAATGGACCCACAGATACACCAAGAACCACATGTAATGTGTGCTAAGACAATACATTACATTAAGAAAAGTAACGTCATGCTTGAAACAAATTTGATGGCCTAGGACTACTTAGTGACTTAACTGGGTGTAAATGCCCCTTGCATACGATTACATACCTGTATTTATCTCAGTTTGTCAAAGTAGAAAAGTTACTGATAGTAATAAAAGCCATCCATACATTCATTCATCTTCATTCTTTATTTATACTTCGTTTTATTAAGTTCAAGGGTAAAGGATGGGCAATAAATATAATCATAACATAAAATATTTTATTTATTGTGCATGCAAATACTGGGAAAAATAATGTCATTTCAGGTAAATCATTGTAATTAAAAAAAATGAAAGTGAAAGAATTTCATTATACATTAAAATATTTCACTTCTACTACTGCTACTAATAATAACAATATCATTTCTGTTATCATCTCTGTGACAGGCCTTCAAGTATGATCGCTTCTTAAATGAAGACCTGACAGCTCGGCGTGATTTCTACAAGGATGGCAGAAAACTGAAGTACTTTACAATGCCCTGGGGTGCCGGGAGCAACGTCTGCGTGGGGAAAGACTTTGCAGTGACAATTATTAAAAAGTGAGTGTTTTCAGATTCCTATCTTTCTGTCATGTACATACAGCATATAAAGAAGGGGAAGGATGTTCGTATGCAGTATCATCTGATTTAAGAGTTCACAATCATTTTCTTATTTAGTTCCTCAGTTTCACTTTAATCCAGTTTTCTGCTTCAAATATTTAGGACAGAAGATGTTAAGTAATCGTTTCGAGTCACATAATATAATTTATCAAAGCAGATTGAACCCAAAAGCGCATGTGTCTGATTTTTATACTTTTCTTACCCAGATTTGTGATCTTGATACTGACCCATGTGGACTTCAAAATGTGTGACCCGGGAGCTCAACTGCCACCCATCAATCCGACCCGTTACGGTTTTGGGATTCTCCAGCCTGATGGAGATGTACCAGTCTATTACAGACGGAAAAGAATAACTTAAACTTAATTTAATCAACGTGTATTTTATTTGTGTATTTTTTAATTTATTCTTCAATTATTTTTGTACATTGATTTTGTGTTTTATATTGCATCATGGTTGAATTTGAAGGCATGTTTGACCTATTATTGACTTACTATGTAAAAAAAACCCACAATATTTTATAAAAATTAATTGATTCTCTATAACAAGTCTATTTCTCACACAACATCACCACATTCAGAGAAATTATGTTTCCACCTTCTACTGTGGGGTGGCCCGCCGGGTGAATGGTTAGCACGTCGGCCTCACAGTGGGAGAACTGGGTTCAAATCCAGCTCGGTCCACCTGTGTGGAGTTTGAATAATCTTCCCGGGCCTGCGTGGGTTTTCTCTAGGTATTCCAGTTTCCTCCCACATTCCAAAGACATGCATGGTAGGCTGATTGGACACTCTAAATTGCCCCTAGGTATGAGTGTGTGCGTGAATGGTTGTTTTTCTCCTTGTGCCTTGCGATTGGCTGGCCACCAATTCAGGGTGGCCCCCACCTCTGGCCCAAAGTCAGCTGGGATAGGCTCCAGCACCCCCTGCGGCCCTACTGAGGATAAAGGGGTTGAGAAAATGAGATGAGAGATGAGATTCTATTGTGTTAAAATGTTTAAATCAATTTCCAACATGATCCTTGTGCATATAGCTAATGCAATTAAACCATATTTCCATCATTTTAACACACATTCTTTATACGTTCAATTAAGTGTTTGAATTGGTGATTTATTAGATAGATTAGAAATCTTTCTAATTTTTCCATTAGTTTAAATGTGCGATATAGAAAAAGGACAAACTTGACAGGACGATATTTGAAGTCGAAATTACATATCATAAACGTCACATTACAAAATCGTGCTTATTTCTTGCGGACTTCCGTTGCACACCAATCTGTGGTGCGTTTGGGTGTCAGGCTGAGGCTCTGAAAGAGTTAACACCGATGTGTTGTGGCGCGGCGCAGCTTGGTGGAGAAGACCTCCTCCTACTCCTTCTCCTCTTCCTGCTCCTGCTGCGACGGACTGGGATCACCGGTCCGGTACCGGATGACCACCCTTTTGGTACTTGTTGATCTCGGAGCCGGACTGTGCTGTGGGGCAAGGAATGCGGCCGAGTGACGCGTGTGGAACTCGCTAGACGTGATTGACATGTCGGAGGCTGAGGAGGGCGGGAATGGATGGCAACACAGCCCGGCTCGACTAGACCTTTGATTTTGGGAATCATCTCCATCTCTTCTGGAGCCCAACGACTACAGCAACTCACCACGGTACTGCCATCATTAAGTGTATTACTATGTTTTTATCACCATTTTATATAAACAGCCGCCCTGGTTGCCTGGTCGATGCGCCAAATGGAGTAGAAATGCATCAGAGACTATACGGATCCATACCGTTTTGACCATTTGACTGTACAAAACGTAACCATTCAACATGGGTGGATAATTATATTGCAAGCTTCTATTCCGTTACATGAAACGGGAAAGAGAGGGCTGCTTTAAAAAAATCATTTGTGCTCCTTAGCGAGTACACATTCGCAAAACACTTTGCTGGAGCCTGTAGTAGCTTGTCATACGTGAGATAATGAAGTGTGTGAAAGTTATGTGACTGTGACGGAAGATCGCTTTTGTAGGCCATAAGCTATATTAGTTTCTTGAAACAAGTAAAAAAACGGACATTTAAAAGCAAATCACGGCTGGCCCCATGAGGGAAACAGAAACAACACTTTGGGTGAACCAAACATGATAAAACCGCCGTGTGGAGTTTCAGCACTGGACAGTTCCACTGAACGCCCATACCCACCCATTTTGAGAACGATCTAATGACTACTAAACAATTAAAAGAGGAAACATCATGACAAATTGAGCTGCTTTTCGCCCAGGACTGTCATCCATGGAACACATTTAGGAGATTTATTATAGCGGATTATATTATTTTTCCCTTAGGCACACATTTGATGGTGCGTCAAATTGATGTACGATTGAGGAGAGCAGGTGTATTTACCCAAGATGACGTTCTGTGTCTACACCTGCACAATTTAATGGCATCCATTATGAGAAATGTATCAGTCTTTCTGGCTTGACTGAGATGATAACTTGGCCCATATTGACACCAATTTCACAATCTGACAACAATGAGTGTGATTTTCAATGGCATGTCAATAGAAAAAAACATTGCATTATAACGATCTGTGTTGAATATACAGTTCTCATTTTTTGCTCTATCGTAGTGGATGAATCCTTAACTCCAGACTTGTTGGATTAATTCAAGGCTAATTAGGTGAACCAATGACAAAACAAATGTGAACAGGGTGAACAGTATCAATGGGATCTTTGAGTCACTTGGCTGAGCAGGTGGGGTGAATAATAGCAGAGACATTTTCACACTTAAAGACCATATCATAGCTCTGTCATCATTCATCTTTCTTTAGTTTCTTTTACCGACTCTACCATGCCACCTTTACGCCTTCAAACCAAAAAGATTCCATTCCTGAGGTGAACGGTGTCATAAATGATTTATATTTTGTTTCTACATTTTTAAAATTGTTTTCCTACTGTATGTGTCCCCATTTTAAGGAACCACAAGTAATGGTAAAATGACAGCAATGAATCATTTTTTTAATTTTTGATAATCAGATTCAAATTACGTATTTTAAGTCAATTGTATTCTGAAGGGCGGCATGTTGGCCGAGTGGTGAGCGCGTCCTCCTCAGAGTTCTGGGGTTAAGGATTTGATCCCCCTCACTGTGCTCATTTCGAATGTTCTCCCCAGGCTTTTGGGGTTTTTCTCTGAGTACAGATCTAAAAAACATGCAGGGTAACTTTGTTGCACACTCTAAATTGGCCCCAGGTATGAATGTAAGCGTGAACAGTTGTTCTGCTGGACACCGATTCAGGGTGTCCGCCACCAGGTGCCCACAGTTAGCTGGGCGAGACTCCAGCATCCCCCATGACCCATGTGAGGATAAGCGGTTCAGAAACTGAATGAATGAATGTATCCTGAAGTCTGGAGCACATTAAAAACACCAATGCTTTTAAAGATGTTTTCTCCCAGAGTTAGAGATTAGTTTTGTTGCGTTTTTTTCCATGTGTGACCTGTCCCTATGATTGCCCATTGAGTTAACCTATTGTTTCCCCGCCCCTGGTATATCTCCTGCTTGCTACCACTTGTGTGACCCAGGTGTTTCTGATTGTCTCGTCAACCCATGTCTGTCTCTTTAAACACTGTGTATTTGTCTGTTTTTGTCAGATCGCCTTGTGTACCTACATGTTTCCATGTACTCTCGCCATGTCCTGTGATCCTCGTTTCTCCACTTCTTCCCCGTCACGTTTGATTTTGTTATTTGATTTTGAAGTGTTTGTTATTTTTGTAGAAGCTTGCCACATTCATTAAAGTTTTTGTTAGTGCTCTCTCACTCCCCGTCCTTGGCTGCATCCCTGTGTTTGGGTCAGACCATGCTTCATGCTCCCGCAAAACCTCACAGCAAGGCCTTCATTCTAAGTTTTTAGTTGCTACTTGTTCTTGCATGTTTTTTTAATTTGTTTTATTTTGTCATAAATAAGTGGAAATTTAATTTTCCCTTGCATACCCTACTTCTTTGCTTTGCACAATTTGTTTGTTGTAAACATACTTTGGTCATTTTCCAAATGTGGTGTGAAGCATTTGGCAATAACAAGGCCCTAAATAAACTTCTTTATTGATCTTGCTGGGTTTGTTAACAGTCAAATCGAATCGTTTTTTCTGCTCCTATTATCTATTAAATATCATAAAGGAAAAGTGTAATTTACAGCTGTTACTTTTGGCCTTTTAATTTTACCACCATTCCATATTCACTAACTCACCTTTGTATGTAAAGACCCTTAATGAAGTCTCAATGTTTTAAGTTAAAGAATATATTGTTTATTTTATTGAAAACTGCAATGGTGATTGGGACCCCAAAAATAAGGATATTGATCATATTACATTATTTTGTGGTTAGGCCTCGCAGTTCTAATCTCGAGGGTTCAGTCCTCACTTTGTGGAATTTGCATGTTCTCCCGGGCTTGCGTGAGTTTTCTTGGGTAATTTGGTTTCCTCTCATATCCTGAAAACATGCATGCTAGGCTGAATGAACATTCTAAATTGCCCCTAGGTGTGAGTGTGAGCGTGTATGGTTGTTCGTCTCATTGTGTCCTGCGATTGGCTGGCGACCAATTCAGGGTGTCCCCTGCCTGTTGCCCATTGTTAGCTGGGATAAGCTCCTGCACCTCCGCTACATGTGAGGATGTGCTTCACAAAATGAATGAATTCATAAATTGCAATATTTCATCGATAGGCATTGAAGCGTTGCTATGGTTCATTTAAATCATCTTTAGCAATTTCACTCTCATGCATTATACACACTAATAACCTTTTTAAATTTCTTTTTAGACACAAAAATGACAAAAAACTTGACCCAGAGGACTTCATAGTCGTGGGTGTTCACCTGTTTTGCCAATTGCAAGATATCATGGAGAAGTCCTTGGCAAAGTTCAACAAGGCTGGCTCGCAGTCCATGTCGTCGCTCCCACCTGAGGCGGTGGACATCGCCCACAACAAGTCATGTTTCAGGAGGGTCCGCCTCAATGTGGGCGGCCTCCCGCATGAGGTCCTGTGGCGAACGCTGGACAGGCTCCCGCGGACGCGTCTCGGCAAGTTGCAAGACTGTAGCAGCCACGATTCTCTGATGGAGGTGTGCGACGACTACAACCTGGACGAGAACGAATACTTTTTTGACCGACACCCGGGAGCCTTCACATCCATCCTGAACTTCTACCGCACGGGAAAACTGCACATGATGGAGGAGATGTGTGCCTTGTCCTTCAGTCAAGAACTGGACTACTGGGGCATCGACGAGATCTACTTAGAGTCCTGCTGCCAGGCCAGGTACCACCAGAAGAAGGAGCAGATGAACGAGGAGTTAAAAAGAGAGGCTGATAATTTAAAAGACAGAGAGGGGGAAGAATTTGACAACACATGTTGCGCGGAGAAACGTAAGAAACTTTGGGACCTCCTGGAGAAACCCGGCTCCTCGGTTGCAGCAAAGGTAATTATCAGAGATCATATTGTATTGAAATTTGATAGAGCAAATATTGGTATGGTTCATGAATTTTATCAGAGGTTCACATTTTTTTTCTGTGGGGCCACATTATCAGTTCTGACTGCAAAGGGGAGTGGGTGAAGTAGGCACATAGTATACAGTACGTTATCTGAACATAATTCCAGGCACATCTTTGTTTATTGTTACACATCATTTGCAAATATAATAAGTACTTCACACTGTTTAAATGTAAAATACCAGAGATACTCCATCCAAAACGCATGTAGGATTGTTGATATTAAAAATGATAATACTCTTAACAGTTATATTGACTGTAATTCTGCGTGACCGGACGTTTGGTAGAACAGACGTTTGGTAGAACGGACCTTTGGTCGCCGGGTTCGCTCGCTGTCAAATTATGACAGAGAGTTTACTGTTGATATTTTGATATTAGATATTTAGATATTAAACTCACTCTCTCTCTCATGATTATAATTTTGAGAGCTGGTTTCAACAGTAACAACCCGGCAACCAAACGTCCGTTATACCAAACGTCCGTTCTACCTAACGTCCGTTCTACCAAACGTCCGGTCGACCAAACGTCCGGTCGACCAAACGTCCGGTCGACCAAACGTCCGGGGACCAAACGTCCGGGGACCAAACGTCCGGGGACCAAACGTCTTTCGACGAAACGTCCGAGTACCGTAATTCTGTACATCAATTTCATAAAAGCCAACTAAATAGTTATCTGAGATCAATACAAGGATTAAAAAGAAAGAAAAAAAACATCTGATATTGTAGTATGACTTGTAGATCAACTAGCCAGCTCTTATGTCAGTCCAAGTGTTGAAGCTGACAAAAACGATGAAATGACTAAAAGGCTATTTCCATAATAGAGTGTTTTGATGTGTTTAAAGATTTCGAAAATATTATCTTAAGCAATTATCTCCTCACCTTTGCCTCCGTGTAGCAGGATTTATTTGGGCAAACCCCAACGTTAAAAACATGGTCATTTATGATTTAATTAAAGGAACAAAGGACATAGCCAAGGGGGCAGCGGACATGTGCTCATGGTCACAGTGTAAATTTCAATGACTGCTTGCCTCCAAGGGTCAGTTCAAGTGGTGATCAAAGAGCTCTCAGGCCACAGTTTGGGAACCACTTAACTACAAATACCAAGCACGTCCATTAAATTCTTTGAGTAATATACATGGTATTGGTTGAATATAATGCATGATAATGGAGATGACAGTTACTTATAAGTGTTGTAAAATGGTGAGCAAATGGTGTTAAGTAAGGGTAAAAAAACATAAATGAATATCATCATCGTGCGTTTAAGGGTTAAAGAGCCTTTTTTCTAGAAGTAGTTTTAAGGAAAAACTTGATGCATAAATCTCCTTTAATAAACATTGAAGTATTATTTACACTGAATTATTAGATTTTTTTCCGTTGCTGTATCATTGAGATCCTTTATATTTCTGATGAATTGTGTGTGAATAACAGTCTCTATCACTATCATTATTTTATGACTGCTGCAGCACAGTGTTCCTAGTTTCCGTGACTCGTGTAAATGATTGTTTGTTCTTCCGGCTAACAGATCTAGACGGCACACGGGCCTTCTCTTTCCTCTTTCTGTTTTATTCATCATGAAAAGTAGCTAAAGCAAATGGAAAAGGATTGCACTGGGAACATGTAAATTGATAGGAGGAAGTAGGTCAAATTAACTTTGTGTTGTTTAATCAAGGCTGAAAATATTGTGCTGCAAGATTGTATATTTACAACCTAACTAATGTTGTTGTTCTTGTACACAGAAAGTTGTTGCGTAACTGAGGTTGTTGTTGTTATAAACTGCAGTTGTTGCATCTGCATCTAAACATAAGAGAGCACTGAATAGGAGACTGCTATTCAATTCCAGCTTCGTGTTAGGATTGTAACCATGGCAACAAACCTTCAGCAAGTGCATATTGAGCCTGGGTGGAACAAAGAAGGGAGGTTACTTGAATTAAATGTAAACTGCAAAATAGTAAAATAATCTGCCTGATGATATAGGGCAGGGGTGTCAAACTCATTTTTTTGTCGCGAGCCGTTATGTCTTCCAACTAGACTGCCAAAATTAATCGATTAATAAATTGACAGCTTGCTCGATCGTGCTAATCGATAGATCATTTTTGGACATTCAAATTAGTACACATTTTTGCAATTATTGATTTAAAATGAGGAAACACAGGAAATAATCTACAATCTTCATTTGAATTTCATCATAAAACTGAAAGTTGGCACTCATCCTTTACTTTCTCGGACCACACAAAATGATGCGGCGGGCCAGATTTGGCCCCCGGGCCACCACTTTGACACGTGTGATGTAGGGGATCAATTGTTTGACTTCATTGCGGGCAGATGCGGGCTTGCTTCCCGCTGGTGGCGGTATGATTCTGAGTGCAAATGGTCGTATGTCCCTCTGTGTGCTGTATGGCTGACTGGCGACCAGTCTAGGTGCCTTTTGCCTGAAGTTTGCTGGGATAGGCTCCAGCAGCCCCCGCAACCGTTATAAAGATGCGGGGTAAGGACGAGCGAGGTATGTACCTATGTATAGTAAAATAGACTTCAAAATATAATAGTAGTGGATTTGGAATAATGTCTCTGTGAAAGAAAATATTTTTACTCTCACACTCAATCCAGTTTTTGAAGAAAAGTACACACATATTGACAGTTTATTACAAACCTAATATTATTTTGTGTTGCGTGCTTGTGACATTTTTTGTTAATGTTTAAAGTATCCTTTACATTAGCAAAACTTTTAAATCGACTCCTAATCAAAATGGATGGTACTTCTGCACACTGTTTTTAATATTAGCACAATACTAAACATATTGTTGTGTTGCTTCTTTTTGGTGCCAATCATATCAGAGTATTTTTATCTTGTGATTCAAAATAAATGATCTGCCGTCAAATCTGGCAGTACACAGGTAAAAAATAGTCCACTTTTGTTGAATGCTTTTGATTTTGTTGAATGTTGTGTGATCAGTGTTTTTGCATCAGTTGACACTGCTTTTAGCCAGCCAGTAATTACACACCACAATTGCGCTAGCTCTTTCAGTAAGCTTGTCAAAGCCTACATTTTGGTCAATGCCTCCAAGCATTAGTATGCATCAAAAGTCTCACTCGTGTGCACACTACATATTACCATTAGAAGCTTTGGCTAAACGATATGTTGGCCATGCCTCACAGAAATCTTTTATTCATCATTCATTTTCTGAACCGATTTATCCGCATTAGGGTGGCGGGGGGTGCTGGAGCTTATCCCAGCTGACTTCAGGCCAGAGGTGGCACGAGGAGACGGACAACCATTCACGCTCACATTCATACCAAGGGGCAATTTAGAGTGTCCAATCAGCCTACCAGGGATGTCTTTGGAATATGGGAGGAAACCGGAATACCTAGAGAAAGCCCATGCTGGCTCGGGGAAAACATACAAACTCCACACAGGTGGACTGACCTGGATTTGAACCCAGGACACCAGAGCTGCGAGGCCGAAGCGCTATCCACTCAAGACACAGAATTCTGAAACACAAATATCAATAATGCTATAAAGTGCATTTGAAGACTTGTCCTTTGCACCCAAAATAAGTTGGTTTTCCATTTAACCTCAGTCCAAATTAAGTGTTATTACGTAGATGTTGCACTGTTAGAAATGCATGTTCGTTAAGCTACCATACACACAAGCAAAATCTGATGTTTTGGAGATGTGAGATATGAGAGATTTTGTCTTCAATTAACTCATTGCCTTTCTGTGACAACATTAGAGTAATTCATTTAAAATGAGAGAACTGTCTCTAAATGCTCATCTTTAAGCTCCTCATGAGAAATCCAATCTATTCTAACCGGGAGGGATTGAACATCCCGTGCTGCCAATGGCACCCAGTGAGTTGACATACAATTAATCTTTTCAGGAATGTAAAAGAAAGTTGGTGTTGTCGCACACAAGATTTGAACTCCTGGACTATGAGACAGATGTTCTAATCAGTTTTGCAACCTGCTGCCTCTTTAGATGTGACCCAGCAATAAATTGATGAATTAGGAATGAGTCACACAGCATCAAAATTCATTATTGGTCACCCACTGCACAATGAAAGGTCCATAATGGCTTTTGACTTTTTACTTATATTTACAAACAACACTTTTGTCCACACAGTGACTGAATGGCCTTTAATTGCACTCCCCCTATTATGCATTTGACATTATCAAATGTTGAATATGCTGAAATTGCTTTGCTTTTAACAGCTGTCACATTGGAAAATACAGAGGTAGAAATTGTCAGCACTCTTGGAAAAAAAATGCCTTGAAATAAGCACTTGGAATCCATAGGCAAAAGGCAGTCTTCCACTTCATCATGTGAATAAAAGCCGTGTAAAAATCAATGGTTATTGTGTTGCAGCCAAGGAAGCACCCTCGACTAGAAAAAAAGAGACGGGCGCCCGGGAGTCGACATGCTTCGCGGTTTCTCGCTCAATTATGGACTTGATAACGGCGGGGGACAATGTCCCGCACGCATGTGCATGGTGTTCTTGCTGAGTCCAATGCTCCGATCAATAAGCCACCAACTGATAAGTAGCTGCATTAAGAAATAAGGTTCTGAAGAAATTCCTAATTAGCTAACATTCCATCTACCACAAAATCAAAGACTTGCACAGTACAAAGTACCGTATTTTCACGACTATACGGTGCATCGTATTTTAGCCGCAGTGTCAATAACGAGTGCTATTTCTGTATTTTACACACCCAAAGACGCACCGTTTTTATAGACGCAGCCAGGCATGGCAAAACATACACCAGCTTAAACATACACGCTGCACCCACACGCTAAAACACGTTTTTAAAAAGGTAACGGAAGCAAAACTGAGTTCGGTTGTACTTTATTTAGCCATTTAACAATGTATACTCACGTCATCATCACCCACAAATCCATCAAAGTCCTCATTTTCTGTGTCCGAATTAAACAATTGTCCAAATGAGTCATCGAAAACGCTGAGTTTTATACGTTCGTCCAGGCGGCCACAATCCATTCGCAAATAGTAACTAGCTAGTAGCTAGCGTAACTATTCCAACGCTGCTTTCCATGCTTCGTAAAGCTGTGTTGTTGTCAATGTATACAGGCCACAATACATTCGCAAATAGTAGCTAGCGTAATTTTTTCAACACTGCTTTCCATGCCTCGTAAAGCTATGTTGATGTCGATGTATATAGGCCACAATCCATTGGGTGTATTGACAAAAGAACTACATATCCCAGCAGTCACTGCGCAGTACTTTTTCTACGGGGAAAATAATAGTCGGGGGCTGCTTGCCGTAGTTGTAAGAGCTGTAGAGGATGGTGTACCCTATCGACTGATTTATTTTATTTTATCCTAATAACAATTTTAGTATTGGTCCATATATAAAGCGCACTGGATTATAAGGCGCCCTTTCTATTTTGGAGAAAATTTAAGACTTTTATTTGCGCCTTATAGTCGTGAAAATACGGTACAATTCCGCCTTTTCAAAATTAATGCAGTTTTGATTGACTGAATGATAATGACTGGTAAAAACATACTCATGCTAATTAATGCAGTGTAGAACTAGGCTGAATTTTATTGAAAGCTGTTAAGATGTTTATCAAGTACCAAAGTAATAAAGTACTCCACCTAAGGCTGTTGTTAGGGTGGGACACCAAGGATTGAGAACTGAGTGGAAGATAGACTGGTATTGTTCATTTTTCATTAGCAATGTTTTTTTATTTTTTTTATTTTTTTTACCTGACACGTTTTGGCTTGAGCCGCCTTGTGGTGTAGAGCAGGGGCAGGGAACCTATGGCTCGGGAGTCACATGTAGCTCTTTTAATGGGTGCATCTGGCTCTGAACTAAAATATGGAAACCGGTGGTGATTGAGCAGAGTCCCGAACGGACCAATAGGAATGTCACGTCGGCACTGTGCCTTCTGCATCCATTTTCTCATTTGTTACTTATTGAACTCATTGATATTCATTGATTAGCAATAGCATAACAATGTTGTCGAAAGACAACTGGACCGAAGTCAGCTCGGATAGGCTCCAGCAGCCCCTACGATCCTAGTGAGGATAAAGCGGTTCAGAAAATAAATGAATGAAAGTGAAATACATCTCTCAGTCTAAGTCTACATCTCAAAGGTTTGACCTGTACATGGTCAAATTGTAGTCAGCAAGAGTGTGGAGGTTGCCACATGTCATGTTTTCTGTGGGAACCTTTGCTTTATCCGATGACTCAAAATGTTAGGATTAATTATTTAATCTGAAGGTCCGATTATCTATCTGTGCACTGACATAGAGGGTGATCATTTCAGTTGGCTTTAATCAGGTAAATTAGCCAGTATCCAGATGTCAATAAATGTTGAGGCACACTAGTACACCTACGATTATTTCATTAAATATATGGGGACATTGGTGGCCTGGTAGAAAAAAATAGGAATTTACTGCAATACCCTTATAAAAAGGAATTTTCTAACGAAATTGCTATTAGGATCTCGCCAGATAGTGCAACCAACCTAACAACGTGTCCATTGTGTGTCAGCGGTTACTGGTTTAAAAATAAATATCCTACCAATGGGCTTGTCTCATCAACCAGTCCCAAGTCCCAGCTACGGTTCATCAGTAAGGGTCAGAGACACTAGCAGGCTAATTGCATGGGGATTTAATCACAGATCCAAGCACAAAACAAAAGGTTACCCAGCAACTAAAGAGAATATGACTGTTTAATATGTTGACCAAGCAGGCAGTGCAGCATAACGTTAGAGGAAATATTTTTAAGAAGAGGGAAAGCATTGTTCTTCTTTGCAGTTCATTTCTCCTCTTCTGCTTGTATACCTCCGACTAAATGTCAGGAAAATGTCACATTAATTATTCTCCAAGAGGGCCAATCTGAAGCGTTCCTCTATCTGTTTATATTCTTTGGGAGGCACACTGTCGTCCATCCCCTGCTCAAATCAGATCCGTGCCACCAATCAAATCGAATTTTATGTGTGAGCCTGATGAAGGCTTCCAAGTTGGCACCAAGAAAAAGCCTTTTTTTTAACTACCTGCTTCTAACACAACACGTGTGGGTGGTTTCTTACTTTTTTCTGTGTCATTCCCAGAACGGAAGCTTTTTAAACACAATCATTTTTTAAACCTAAAGTTTAGCTTAAGGCAAGATTTGAATGTGACTATATGTAGTGACAGTCAAGGCTAATTTAACAATTTCCTCTCCCTCCTGGTCATAGTCGACTATGCCTAGTTATTGGAATTCTATAACAGATTATCTTGAGCAAGTACAGTGGTACCTCGTCATACGACCGCTCGTCATACAAAATGCTCGTCTTACGGGGGAAATTTCGATCGAATAATTCGCCCGTTATGCGGTCAAAATTTCATGATACGACCAAGCCAGGTCTTTTTTGCATATCTTTCGTGTATAACAATATTTACGAGCACGGAACAAATAATTCAAACGAGTTCCTCCTCGGACCAGGAAACGCACAACGCGCATGCAAAAAGAAGGCTTTCTGGGTAATGAAGTATACTCCTGCACACAACACCCATACCTTTCTCAGAATAAAACTTCATTACCCACAATCAATACGTAGGAAGCTCAGCTATGTCATTTCCTGTTATTCTTTCTTAGGAAAGAAGGTCCAGCGATCGCTCTTTAAAGACTATTTCTCGTTGGCAGGTGGTCGTGCTTTATCCTATTGTGAGGACATTTGTGTGCATCATTTTGGTAATATTTTGAAGGCAATACAACAGTAAACAGTCCATCGATAGCGAACGTGAGGGCGGAAGCGTGACAAACCGCCAACCCGAAAAACGAAGGTAACAAAAGATTACAACAAAATTAGAATTCAGTTTTGTGTAAAGTTACATTAAACGTATGTTTGAGTGTCTGTATATATTAATCCAAGTTAATTTAAATTTGTTTGTTCCGTTTACGAGTGCGTTGTCGTGGAAAAAAAACGAACCCCACGCCCCCAAACGTCTCTGTCTCCTGTCGTCGAGATCTGCCCATTTTTAGTTAGATTAAACACATTTTATTACTATTAAATCACTAGTTATGTGTTACTTTGTTAATAGATGGTGAATTAGAAGAAATAAAACATTTTTTCAAATCCAATATCCTGTTTTTGGTGTTTTCTTCAGATAGTTGGAACGAATTAATTTGTTTCCCATTCATTTCAATGGGAAACTTTACCTCGAGTTACGAGAAACTTGTCATACGAGCTCAGTCCCGGAACGGATTAAGATCGTATGTCGAGGTACCACTGTATTCTACACTGTGGCATGTGATAAGAATGTTTTAACTCCCCAATCTGCTTGGAAAGGGTGAGGCTGTATAAATTAAACCCAAGCAATATTCTCATCTCATCTCATTTTCTGAACTGCTTTATCCTCATTAGGGTCGCAGGGGGTGCTGGAGCCAATCCCCGCTGTGTCCGGGACAGAAAATATTTCCAAATGCAAACCCATGTGTCTGGCAGTATTGCTGAAGTTCCTCAGAAAAAGTAATCAGATTACTGAAGACTGGTTATTGAATTATAAAGTAATTTATTTACTCTATAGATGGATTTATTTTGAAAGTTCCATTTCTGTTACTTTGGCAGTTACTTAAGGTGGTTACATTAGTACCCTTTGACCACAGAATGACAACAGGTCTTGTTAACACCTTTCTAATTAGTGCAACATTGGAAAGATATAAAAGTTCCATTTAAAAAAACATCAAAAAGAAATAATGCAATTAATAATGTCCTCTAAGGTCAATATTTATTTTATAAAATTGTAAACGGAAATTTATAATGAAAAAAATAGACATATAATAAAAACAGTGTTTTAAATACTTTTAAAGAAAACATTCATTCATTTTCCATACCACTTACCACATGTACCCGATAGGGTACCACATACCACCTCACAAGGGTTGGGGCTGTGCCGGAGCCTTTCCCAGCTACCTGTGCGCAGTAGGTGGGGGACACCCTGAATTGGTGGCACACTGAGGGGAACAAGCATTCACGCTCAACTTATACCTAGAGGCAATTTAGGGTGCTCAACCAGCCTTCCGTGCATGTTTCTGGGATGTAGAAGGAAACCGGAATACTTGGACAAAACGTGACAATCAACGTGACAAGTTTATGTTTATGTTACGTTTATGGTAACCGCTTAAAAAACTGAAGGGAGCACTTGAATGTGTTAGACTCTTATACTTCAAATAAAATAAAAAAATATTATAGGCTGAACCTCAAGGTCATATCCTTAACTCAGGTAGTCCGTGACTTCCTTTTCTGTTAAATATGTCTCCTTAGGCTTGGCCTCAAAACGTAAAACATCCATCTCACTTGACTTTTTCTTTTTTTGATGTGTCAAAAAAAAACACTTCATGGCGTTGCAGAACTCACACAGGAATTAGTATTCCTTATCACGGAAGCATTTAAAGGTGTAGTAAACTCAAATTGATGATTTTCTTCTAAGTACATATAATCTGCAAGTACTGAAAACATGGGCACAATCTTTGAGTTATAGATAGAAACATTTTGGTCAGGTTTCTTAAGTTTTTATTTTAGTTTTAGTTTAAAATGCCAGCTGTTGACGTCATAACTTGAAGCTCATTGTTGTCACTGCTTTCGTGGCTTCTGTTCTGACTATTAGTCAATCGCTTTTCCATTTTAGTAAAGAGCAATACCAAAATGCCTTTTAACATGCATATTTCCTGGATCCCACATTGCAATAAAAATATATTATTTAAAATATTAAAAAAATAAGAAAATAAAAAGGCTTTAGGAGTTAGAGAGAGAGAGAGAGAAAGAGAGAGAGAGAGAGAGTGAGTGAGTGAGTGAGTGAGAGTGCATTAGAGAGAGAAAGAGAGAGTGAGCGAGAGGAAGAAAGAGAGCAAGAGAGTACATTAGAGAGAGAGAAAGTGAGAGGGAGAGAGGAATAAAGAGAGGGAGAGAGTACATTAGAGAGAGAGAGAGAGAGAGAGAAAGAGAGAGAGAGAGAGAGAGAGAAAGAGAGAGAGTGAGACAGAGAGACAGAGAGAGAGTGAAAGAGAGAGAGAAAGAGAGAGAGTGAGAGAGAGAGCGGAAGAGAGGGGAAGAGAGAGTGCATTAGAGAGAGAAAGAGAGAGAGAGCATTAGAGAGAGAGAAAGAGAGAGAGAGAGAGAGAGAGAGAGAGAGAGAGGAAGAGAGAGAGTGCATTAGAGAGAAAGAGAGAGGGAGAGCAAGAGAGAGAGAGAAGAAAGAGAGAGGGAGTGAGTGAGAATGCATTAGAGAGAGAGAGAGAGAGAGAGAGTGGAAGAACGAGAGTGAGAGAGTACATTAGAGAGAGAGAGAAAGAGAGAGGGAGAGAGAGGAAGAAAGAGAGGGAGAGAGAGGAAGAGAGTACATTAGAGAGAGAGAAAGAGAGAGAGAGAGAGAGAAAGAGAGAGAGAGAGAGAGAGAGAGAGAGAGAGAGAGAGAGAAAGTGAGAGAAAGGGAGAGAGAGAGAAAGGGAGAGAGAGAGAGAGAGAGAGAGAGAGAGAGAGAGAAATGGAGAGAGAAAGGGAGAGAGAAAGGGAGAGAGAAAGGGAGAGAGAAAGGGAGAGAGAAAGAGAGTTAAATCACATTATTATTCTGAGGGCATCTTTGTCATTAATCAGAAACCAAGGTCAAATAACAAGAGTATAATGGAGAACAACAGGCTAAATAGGTATGTGTTACCAGAACAGTTCTTCATAAAACTATAGCACACAAGTCGCACGTGAATATTAGGCCTTGCCAAACTATAAAAAACAAAGCGTGATTTCTATCCCGTAAAATACAGGACGTTCCATTTCAGTATAAACAATGTTCTTGACTGTAGCAGGAAATTTTTGTATAATGGCACAAAATGACGGTGCATCAACTGTGTTCAGTGGTAACATTTCCTCCACAAGGTAACGCACCAGTAACTTTTTCAACAACCCTCCACTTCTCGTTCAAATTAGGGAAATATTGTCTTCATTTTTTACCTGAATTCACAATGCTTCTCTATGTGAAATTGCAGATCAGTGCTGATCTTGACCTTTCTTGACAGAAAGTCTCGATTTCTTACCGTGTGCAGTCTATTAAAAAAAAAACTAGCTCGACATAATTTATCCGAGCTTCATACGTGCAAGAATAAGTAGACATTTCAGCCCTCTGTGTGTCCCTCTCCAAGTTCTTTTCTGGTTTCTTTGGCTTTTGAGTGCACGAACAGTTTCTTCTGTCATCAGTGGAGAGAAGCGATAGCGAACATAGCTGTCAGCTTGCATTGTGCATTAGACACGAAGCGACAAATTCTAATTACGCCGCATTGAAGTCACACTTCTGATGACACAGAGATGTGGCGCGGCTATATTTGTTCTCATAAATCAGTTGGCTGCACAATCGAAGACATGGTTGCTGAGGAAGATCAATCAGAGTGCCTGACAGCAGGGGGGCGCTGGTAGTCAGAGGGCTGATGGTGCAACGCCAGACTGGGGCACTTTTTCAGGCCAGGGGTCAGAGATTTAATCAGGCCATCCCTGCATTGCCCCCATGCCGCCACACATGCACACACTATGTGTTTTTGGCTAATTGAAAGTAAATTTGTACTGCAGTACAGGCATAATGGACACTACAATACTCAGACCAGCACTCACCTGTCGAGATGGTGACTCACTATATATATATATATATATATATATATATATATATATATATATATATATATATATATATATATATATATATATATATATATATATATATATATATATATATATATATATATATATATATATATATATATATATATATATATATATACTTTGTAGCAAAATATAAATAAAACTCTCATAACCACACCATGAGGCCGCCTCGTGGTGTAAAGGCTCACTTGCCTGAATTCAGTGCGGGCAGGCGTGGGCTCAATCCCCAATTGTGAGTACATATGGTCATGTGCCCTACGGCTGACTGGCGACCAGTCTAGTGTGTAGTCTGCCTTTTGCCCGAAGTCAGCTGGGTTAGGCTCCAGCAACCCCTGCAACCCTTTCGAGGATGCGCGGTATGGGAGATGATGATGATGATATCCACACTGTAGTAAATTAAGATCAGTCTATTCCTGTTTTCATGTTCAAACATAGTAATGATCAAATGCAATTGTCATGTTTGGTTGTGGTTTTGTGGTTTGGGCGTTTTCCCTTGTGTTTCCAGTCCATGTGATTACCCATTAGTTTCACCTGCTGTGTGTTTCCTGCTCGCCTTCCCTTGTGTGACCCAGCTGTTTCTAATTGTCTTGTCAACCCCTGTCGGTGTATTTTAACCTCGTGTTTCCAACGACCTTCGTCACAGTATTGTTTGAGTGTGGTCTTGTTATGTTGGTGTGGTTCTTCCCTTCATGTTTTCCCCAAGTAAGTTTGTTTTGTTGCGTGTTTTTGTATTTAAGGCTTTATTTTTCGTGATACACCTTTGCCATTACATTTTATATTAGTGCAGTGTTTCCGCAACCATTGTGGCGCGGCACTCTGTGGTGCTGTGAACAATAGTCAGCTGTGCCGCGGGAAATTACAAGAAGTTATAGATAATATTATTATAATATTCTGAGAGAAAAGTCTTAATGTTAAAATTGAACTATTATGAGATAAAAATCAAAATATAATGAACATTGAATCATAGATCATCCGACTACAAGATTCAAATCATAAAACAGTCATTATATTGATTACATACGCTCCCCTACTTACGAACGAGTTAGGTTCCGAGCGATTGTTCATAAGTTGAATTTGTTTGTAAGTTGCTCAGTGCTATATTTTGTATTATAATTTATGTTTAAGGCCTATATAAGTATATTGAAGGTTTATATAAGTGCATATGTATGTTTAAGGCTTGTATAAGTAACACACATTGGTTTGTACTGAAAAAAACATTTAATAACATGGAGAATACATACAGTACTGTATACATACATTAGAGAGAGAGAGAGATTTACTAGAAACTGGCCGAAAGAAGCTATGTAATGACGATTGCAGTTTTCTTTTTTTCATCATAAATGATGCGGTAGCACTGTATGGCATCATTCAATTGATTTGCAAACTTTGTGCAACGTTCAATATTTGGGTCCTGCTGCTTGATCTTTATGTTTATAAATGGTACTGACGGTCGAACGATTCAAATTGTATTCACGTGCATCGCTCACCACTTTCTCACGCGCATCAAGCTTCGTTATTATTGCCACTCATTTCAAATGAAATGGCTTGCCTCCTCCTTGCACCTCCCTCAATAGAAGCCTTTCGCTTTTCACCAACCATTTTGAATAATGGATGCACGAGATATTTAATGATAAAAATGAAAAAGGTTCTTTGCGCACTGGAGATACGTTCACGCACTTCCGCACTGCAACGAACTGGGCAGAGGAAGGTAGATGCTGGGTGAGCTGAGCTCTCACAGCGCCAGGCGTCGGTATTAGCGGCGGAAAGAAGCACTACTCGGAAAAAGGCGCGCAATACAAAATTGAACTTACGAACATTTTTCGACATAAACGCAATTTGCAGACATGTTCGTATGGATCGTTGTTTGTAACTCGAATGTTCGTAAGTAGGGGAGCATCTGTACTTTTCTGTAACGTGAACCGGATGATGTTTGGCTTCACAGGCTTCAACTTCTGTCGATGTTACGTCTGTGTGAGCACAAAACTGCTCTTTGCGTAATGTTAGGAGATAGAAGTAATATTGGGAGTAAAAAAAGTCGTAATCTTACGACATTTAAGTTGTTTTCTTGTTTTTACGTTACCTGAACAAGAAATTGTTTAAAGTACATCAACTTTTGGTTACGTAAAGTCTGTGTGAGCACGACATTGCTTTTAATACTGTTAGGAGATTTAAGTAAAATTAGGACAAAAAGTCATAAAACATTACATTACTTTATTTTTGCATCACTCGAACCAGAAGTTATCCGGAATCTGGAGACAATAACTTTTGGTGACATTAGTTCAGTGTGAAAAATTGGATTTCATAATAATTTTGGGGGATTATTTGATTTCTGTTGATAAAACTTTGATGAGAATGATTTTATATTATTGGCAACATAGTTTTAAAGATTTTTTTCAATGCATAATTTAGCCCTCGGCTACAATCTTTATATTTACATATATATGTTCATTAATATGTGTTGTTCCTTATTGGCGAGCAGTCTAGGGTGTAGTCTGACTTTCTCCCTAAATCAACTGGGATAGGCTACCAAACACCAGGAACCTTCATGAGGATACACAGTACGTAAGATGACTCCCTTGTGTCTGCCTGATTACCTGCAGTTGGGCCCTTTTTGCTCACATTGCTCACCTGAAAATCATAACAAAAATAAAAGTGACAATCCCATCTACTTCCTTGAGATTGAAACCTCTTTACACACAATTTCAACTTTCAATATCCAACTTATTTTAGCCTAAATGTAGTGTTGTAATTGCCAGTGAATTTTTTTACACAGAACTTCAAATTCTTTCAACATTCAACTTAAAATAGTCAAAATAAAGTGTGCGATTCCTGATGCACCAGAACTTGCAATACAAAATCAATTAAACAATTCTTTCATTTGACCTACGGCTTATCCTCACAAGGGTCACGGGGGGCTACTGGAGCCTATGCCAGCTAACTACGGACACCAGGCGGTAGACACCCTGAATTGGTGGCCAGCCAATCGCAGGGCACAACAAGGGAGATAGCCATTTTTGCTCACCCTCATACCTTGAAGCAATTAAGAGTGGTCAACCAGCCTATTATGCATGTTCTGGGGAAGTGGGAGGAAACCAGAAGTACCTGGAAAAAACCCACAGAAGCCCGGGGAGAACATACAGCCACTCACCCACCGTGGAGTCTCAATTATACCATTTTACTTTGATTTTAATTCAGTCCTCAATATTTTAAAACTACAATATCATCAAAGAGTACATTTTTTTGATGTCATGAAGACTTTAGGGTGTGGCACTGCACTTCCAAATCCAAAGTACTTTGAATTGCTCCTACAGTATGTTCCCAAATGTGGAATGCCTCATTATTTATCATAACAAAAATATAAAGACCCTAGAAGCAAGAAACATTTAAAAAAATAAAATAAACTTCCTTCTCTGAAACAGCTAAGTAACTTCAATATAGAAACAAATCTAACAAGTCTAACTCTGCTTTGCCCACTCCAAGATCACAACAGATAGTGATATCAAGTTTCACAGTAGACAGGCACAATTTAAAGAGACAAATCTTTGTCTCTGAATTGTTTGGCAGGTGTAAAAAGGAGGTCAAGATGACTTCACCTAATAGTTTTGTTTTCTAGTGCAATTCGACCACTATACTCAATTTGGCATGCTGCCAGTGCTTTCTGCCCGGCAGAATTGAAACTTCCTCATTTATCTCACCATCAACATGTGCCAAAATAATGCACAGTGTAACAGATGGGTGGCCCAGTCAGGAGGCCCCTCCTTGGGTGCTGGGCCACTAAATGTCATGCGAATTTTAGCCAAACATACACATATGCTAATGGTAATTGCTTCATGTTGCAATTGCTTCATGTTGCACCGTGACCACTTACTTGCGTGCTTCATGGGTTCGTTACTTGCTATCATCATTTTTTTCTACAAACACAGTCCAAAACCTCCTCTAAAGTTTCCTTGATAATGATCTTTCTGTAGTTCATGTTTTCTTAATCTGTCTCCTCTGATGGATATTTTCTTCTTGACATGCTATTAACCTCGGACAAGCCCATGTGGATCAATCAGCATAAAGTGTAGTGTTGTCTCACATGCCTGATTATCTCATCTTATCTTATTTTCTGAACCGCATTATCCCCATTGGGGTCGCGGGGGGTGCTGGAGCCAATCCCAGCTGTCTTCGGGCCAGAGCCGGGGTAGACCCTGAATCAGTGGCCAGCCAATCGCAGGGCACAAGGAGACGGACAACCATGCACACTCAAACCCATACCTATGGGCAGTTTAGAGTGCCTACCAGGCATGTTTTTGGAATGTGGGAGGAAACCGGAGTACCGAAGGAAACCCACGCAGAACATGCAAACTCCCCACAGATGGACATGACCTGGATTTGAACCCAGGACCCCAGAGCTGTGAGACCAACGCCCTACACACGCCTGATTAGGATGACAAAAATAACTTTCTCAATGCACATCATACATCAATGTTCTTTTACACTACAAATTGAACACATCGCGAATGCACACAGGTCATGCACAAGCATTTACATATTGGAATTGAGTTGCCAGATTGGGGCCTTTTGATGTGTTTTAGAGCCCTATTCGGTTGATTAATTGACATATAAGGACAGCTGGCTGTAATTTTGTCGTCGATGAAAAACTGGTTCTTTATATTTATAGACTGCGCTACTCATACAGTGCATAGTACCTGTGACAAATTTTATTTATTTAAATGCTGAGCATAAAGTAATGTCTGATTTAGAGTAATGCATATTTCAGTGAAGAAGGATGAGAACAGTGTTATTCTCTGAACAATGATGTCGTCCTACATTTCAGAGAACAACTTGTGAATAATTCAAGCCTCTTTGCCAAATGTTGTCATCATGATAATCAAAGTTAGAAGTGAGGAGGAGAGAAACATATCTATATCTACATCTGCATCTACATCTACATCTACATCTATATACTATATACTATACAGTGGCACCTCTACTTACAAATGCTTCTATATATGGAATTTTCAGGTTATGAAACCCTTTGATACGCAAATTACTCTTCCAATATACAAAAAAGCTCCAAGTTGTGAAATCCAAAATGTTAATACATTTCCCTTATCCATTATTTTATTTTGAAATTCTCCTAGTAGCATTGCGTCCCGCTGGACAATTTCCCTACTCCACTGGATTCACATTAATTCATTTTTTTTTTCTTTTTTTTAAATTTTTTTTTCAAGCATGGTTAAAGGAACTTTATTCTTTATTTCAAATTATTGGTATGAATGAAATGAAGAAGTTGGCCCCTGTTATCCATCCATCCCCGAATATTGCAAGGCAAAATGGCCGTAAACCACCAACTACTCCTAGGATATTGAAGGAGAATGAAGAATTAAAAGTGGCATGACCACTGTGATTTAATGAAAAAAAAAGGTTGTCACTTAACAACAAGTGTATCAAATTACAAAGAAAGAAAAAGAAAAATTAGATCAAGTGATTGAACTCACCAAAGCGGCTATCTCCCCTCACTTGTACACTTTATCCATGTATTTTTTGGTGTGGCCAAATTTTATGTTAAAAAGCCAAAGTTACATTTAGCTTGAGAACAGGGATGTTACACCGATCCTTTGTGTGCTGGAACCTGAATATAGTGAGCTTAGAGCAGCTACAAAAGAAAGGCCAAGTATCTCGAGCTTCAGGGCTGGAGTTTCTATGGTGTTCTAAAATGTTCACAGTTTTTCATTCCAGATGTTCATTCACAATTTATAGGTGCATTTCAGTTCATTAATTACAAGACACGTCAGAATGCCACATTTCAGGCAAAAAAAAGCCAAAGTTATATTTCGCCAAACACGCTGATCTTCCTTTTGGATTGTAGATTGCCAGCCAGCCACGTGGCTCACGTTAACAATCAACTGGACACCTATCTGTAAATATTTACTTTTAATGTTACAATGCATGTTTTGGCATGTGGAAGAAAGTCATGGTCTTCATCATAAAAGAAACTGAGCTCCAAAAAACTCCCAGTGTTGGGGCAGATATGCCAAACACTAAATAACTGTGCTGCTTGCTCTCAATCTGGTCCTTCCAATGGAAAACAAAGTGATTAAATGGCATAAATGAACCTCACGTGTTTCCATATTGGAGACGGCAGTAAGAAAAGTATCTTTGGCAAACAAGCAAAACTAGTGATCAACTACAGAGAACATGACAGAAAATAAGCAAACATGTTACCTCTGTATTATAAATTTTGGATGCAGCCCAATGGTGTATTGGTTCACTCGCCTAACTTTGGTACAGGCATGCGCAGGCTCGATTCCCGGTGGTGACGCTATGATTGTGAGTGCGAATGGTCATCTGTCTCCCTGTGTGCCCTACAGCTGAATGGCGACCAGTCTAGGGTGTAGCCTGCCTTTTGACCGACGTCAGCTGGGATAAGCTCCAGCAACCCTGCAACACTTATGAGGATACACGGAAAGAAAGATGACTGAATGTCACCTATATATTTTGGAGAAAATATAATCATAGAGGATCAGTCTGGCAGTGTAGAAGAAAAACGTGCCGCATCATTTGAGAGTGCCCTTCCCATCAGCAGCGGACATTCGGCCATTTTCAAAAGTTTTGATTTATTAAGTCATGAGGAGGTTGAGGTCATAAGACAGCCATTTCGCTCTTGAAAAAAAAGGGTGGCTATCATGGAGGGAAAAAATCACCAAAGTAAAGAACCAGGCAATGTGATTGGAATGCTCAGAAAACCATCCTTGTCCAACAAATTGCTAAATGAAGTATGATGACTGCAGCGGCGGTCTGTGAATTTCCTAACGATGCCTTCAGCTGTCTGAATGAATCCAACCCTCAAAAACTATTTTATGGTTATAAAACCTATACTGCAGCTACAGCTGCGACACGTAAAAAAGCATCAATAATAACCTCACACAAATGAAATATTATTTAGGAATATAGCCATATTTAACTCACCAAAATCCATCCTCCTTTTTTTCCTGCTTCTTTTCTATCGCCATCGAAGCTAATGCTGAAAGTCGAGCCTGTCCTGTCGTATTTCTGGCATACGTTTTTATTCAATTTAGTGCTGAAAATGTTTGTTCCTGGTTGTGACAGGCTTGCTTGCTTTGGAGTTGTCCGACCTTTCCTAATGATGTCCAGCTTTTTTTCTTGAAAAGTCCATCTTGAAAATGGCTTCGACAGTAAATCTGCAAACAAATCTATTTCTTCTCCTCCTTCAGCCATTGCGGGTTGACAAAACCGATATTAAATCAACACAAGCAGACAGCAGCTCGCTCCAGATACAGTTTGGTAGCTCTGGCTAGTCCACGCTATCGCTAGCCAATCATAGTTGGTGAAAGTGATGACGTATCCCTACGCCTGCTAGAAGGCAATGACGTATCCCTACGCCTGCTAGAAGGCAATGACGTATCCCTACGCCTGCTAGAAGGCAATGACGTATCCCTATGCCTGCGAGAAGGCATTGTGGTGTCGCCAACTCAAAATCTGATTGGTTAAAGCAACAGTTTTATTGACGCTTGTTTTATGCAGCAGAGCCTGCAGAACTGATTGTGAAGGCCTTAAGGCAGATTTCTGACCCTGGGAACAAATAATAGCTGAAATGTGATTGGTTAGCTGCTTAAATATCAAAACACATCTGGAAGCAGCACAACCAGGGGAAAAGCAATGAAAGGAAGCTGACAGACGATTTGGAATTATTTAATAAGTATTCATAGACAAAACATAATTAACATCAGTCTGTGATTCAGATATTTTTTTAGGCCAGCAGAGAAGGCCTTGCAGGCCCTGACGGTCCACCACAGAATGACTGTTACATACAGCATTCTTAACAAGCCCCCCCAAGTATTCGTTCAGACACTATTTTCGGGTTTAATAATTACGGGACAAAACTTGTGTCCTTGTTAATGTTACGATCGCGCCGCAACGTCGTGGCGCGATCAGGGAGATTCGGACCCAGTTGCGGGGAAGCAAAGGGAGGTGAGGCGTGCAGTTCTCATGACAGTAGCTTTAATTACTAAAACGCTTTACAAAATAACAAGGGCTTGTATAACGTAACAGAACCGGAGTATGGGGAATAATACCTGTCAAAGCTGGGTTGCCTCGACAATAATCTTCATACAGAGGAAGCAGCAAAACACGTGGTAGTTTTTAACTCCCGGCCGAATGGAGGTTATCTGGAAAAGGGAGGCCGCTCGACCGCTCTCAAAATGGTCGCTGCTCGGTCCGCTTCCTTTGTTCTTGGCTAGCCCCCTTGGCTACCCCCCACCCTTCCTAAGAAGGGGTCAGCGGACGGACAGAGCCAAGCGTCCACTTCGAGGTTCCCCATCCAGATACGCCGTTCACTCGGTCGAGGATGGTATTTAATAGAAGTTAGGCGGAGACAAACTTTAGGCGGGACCAGAAAAAGGGATGTGTATATACAAAGTGATGACAGGCCTTGACCTGTAGGTGTCAGTAAAAATTCTATTCTAGTAACTAAATTCATAAAAGTGCAGAAAGGTGCAAGATTAAATATAAGAATACAGTTCATATTTCACATTTCCCCCCTGTTGTAACTTGAAAGAATTTTCATTAAACATATCAATTTGTATCCCTCCCCTCCAGGTTCTAGAATACAAATATCATTGACAGTTACTCAACAGGGTATGGAAAATAACAAAATCACATGTCAAAGCAGAGGCGAGAAATGATGTAATCAGTGGTAAAAATTCCTCTACGTCCCTCTTAATGAGCGAACCCAATATTTAAATCAAGACAAACACATTTGCATAGAGGACTCGTCACACTTCGAAAGAATGCGATAATCTCCAGTATGGTCTGTCATGCGGGGATACTGTGTCACTATAACCTACTAGTGTGTGCTGGATTGTGTTTTGAATCATAACTTTCATACAGGGGATTACACACATAGAAAAAATACAGAACAATAACAAAAACCCCAAGGTTGCAATTTTAAACAGAATTGAGAATCATGACCCGGTTATTAACCACGACCACAATGATACACCTACGGCTGAATGATCCTGGGCCATGGTGTTGACTAGGGCCTTTATTTCAGCTACGGCACGAGTAATGTACTGGTTTCATCTGGGATGAAGGTGCAGCAGTGTTCTCCCATCATGGCACACACATCTCCATCTTTGGCTGTTATCAGATCCAGGACTATCGGTCCTGCAACCTCCCTAGGGGCTTTTAAATCATCTGCTATACCCTGTAGGGCCTTGACAGTTTGGTTAATGAACACTCATGTAACAGCTCAATGTCTTTACACATGATTTTCTGGGGGGGTGGACCACAACCTTTGGTCAACAGGAACATCATCGCACCAGATTGAATCACGTGGTTTGAATTGCACTGATTTTGCACTGATTTTGATATCTTACTGTTATGTTCACTCTCCTTAAAAGGAATGCATCTTAGACCATCTGCACGACTGCAGATTTAAATGTGACGCCTCGACCCAGTGAATTCAGGATGTCAGGATCTGTGGAAATGGGTATACGGCTACACACATAACAACTTTCATTCGCAACAATCAGTTTTTTCTGGAACACCATGAAATTATACCACACGTCTTCTTCATAGTAGTTCTCCAGATTGTTCTTTCATCTTGCTGTTGAGGGATCGAAGACCCTCCAGGGCCTTGGTTAAACTCCCGTCAGCTGCTGTGTTGTTCGGGATGAACGTGCAGCATTGGTCGCCAAAGATGGAGCACACGCCACCTTTCTCTGCCAGGAGCATGTCAACAGCAATTCTGTTCTGGAAGGCCATCAGCTCTGTTCATGGATGGCTGCAAACCCTTCCTCCGTCCTGTTCTGGAGTCGTGCAATTTGGTCAGCGAGTTTATACTCATCTGGTACGCCGCGGGGAACCCCGATGTTGTTGATGTAGATTGGGTCCCCTGACCCCATCCAAGAGCGGACCGCTTGGCTCTGCCTTTCCAGTGATGAGGCAGGACGTTTCCTGCACTTGTTTTCCAACTCGAGTCTCTGTGGGCGGGGCGTTCAGATACGCCCAGGTTGTCACTGACAGTCCAGTCACTGTGATGTGGGTGGCAACAGCTTTCACTGTGGCTTCTGTATAGAGGTGCAAAGTCTATGGGAGGTCAGGGTTAAGTGAGGGGTGCTTGTGGCTGGTTAGTAGACGTCAGATGAGTTTCTTCACGGACAAGGGTTTTGACACCGTCCGACTTAGTCCACTCAGAGTCACCTGTCTCGAAATACCTTGAATCGACCTTGGTGAATCGACTTTGACTTTTCAGTGATCTTTGCTGCTGTGGAGGTTGGTGAGTTGGGCCACGAATGGGTCTTCCCATCGTGGAGAGAACCAGGACTTCCTTTTATGACTCGGATCAGGATCCAGTCACCTGGCTTCACCACCTCCTGCAAGATAGACAAAAAGATCACGGCAGCTTACATGTTCTTTGGATAAGTTTCTCTACTTCCTTAGTCTCTCGTCATGGTTCATCTTCCCATAGAGGAAGTTGGAATGGTCTTCCATGAACTATCTCAAAAAGGTGTTAATCCCAAGCTAGTTGGTACTATCTTCATATACGTTTTGGCCAGTGTTAGGCGTTCTGGCCACGGCTTATTTATCTCCCCCATGGTTTTCTTAAGCCTTGGTTTTATCGTACCATTTGTTCGCTCTACTTAGGTGTTTTGCCATGTTTTGCACTATGCTGTTTGCAAAATGAGCTCCATTGTTACTCCAGCTGATTCTGGAGATCCCATGTTCTTTACAGATCAATAAAATAACAAATTAAACAGTTCCTACAAAAATTTTAAAAGTAGGTATTTCGATGTCCATATCTTTTCCTCCCTTTTGAGACATTTATGGCTCAATTTTGGAATAATTTTTGGTAGGCACGGTAGGCCTTTAGCTGCTGACTGTTCTTGAGATCGGCTCAGTTTTGTTGTTGTGTATGCTGTGCAGTAAGTGTTTGCGCTGCTGCTTTAGCTGCTGTGTTCTGTCGTTGTCTTCAACACGTGCTTAACATTTGCTTCCGGCTATTTTGTTCGGCTTAATACCCCAATGAACAAAAATTGCAACAATCTTACTTATTCCATCACTATAGTTTGTGAAAATTTAAATGCCTTATCAGTCAAAATCAAAAATGCTAGCTGGTATTCTATTATGATCACTGCTTCCTTGTTAAGATCAAGAACCATATTTGTTTTTCCCTTTCCTCTAATTACACAAATTAACTAATCATACTAAAAATAGGAAAAACACAAAAAGTAAACCAGGGTGCTTTCTCCCCAGGAAAACAGCTTTCCCGTTCTCTGTAACTGTTAAATTCACATCAATTAATATCCAGAAACAAAATGCACACATTTATAATTCTGAATATAATTGAACCCACTAAATTGTAATCCCCCCTTGTTTGTCAAGGTTAATATTTTAGCATAATTGTATCCTTTAAAGCAATTAAAACTCATTACTTATAAAATGCATACTAATCAAGTCCCAATTCATTTAACAATGTGTATCGCGTTGCATATTAAACTCAGTTGTTTGAAATTCAAAATATCCCAATCTAGTAGTCTTTTTATCAAATGTAACATTCAATTGTCTTTGGAGTTTGTCAACCATCTCCTATAAAACTTTCTTAATCAATATTTTTCAATAGTCAGGCATAAAATTAAAATCTAGTTACATTTCTATCCATTGTAGTTTCTCTTCTCTCTAATTGTTTACTTTAACTATATGTAAGAAGATCTAGTCTTAATTGTTTACTTTAACTATCTGTAAGAAGGTTTAGTCTCAATTGAAACGCTTTCACTTTTTTTTATGGAGACAATAAAACCAATATAAAAAGTTCCTCATGGCTTACAGCATTGCTCCCCGAGCAATAATCTTTCCAATCAATATTTGAGTGCTTGCCATTTCGTCTGATTACGTCAAAAAATTTATCTTACCTGTCTCCTATAAACGTTTCAACTGAGAGAACCTTCTTATAGTGCACAAAATGGATCCCGCTATTTTCATGTTTGCTGGTTGGTCAGGAACACGTGTGTTGAGCACCCAGGCTCCCGGGACCGCCGTTGGTCCAGTCTGTTTTCTGTTAGGAAGCACAGTCTCCTCCTGCTAACCCAAATTCAGTGTGTTCCTTTAAAGTTTTTTCTTTTATGCAGATAGCCAGATTAGCCTCATCCTCTAGTTCCAATCGTGTAGTGAATAATGGCGTTTGGTATGGTCTACTTAATAGGATGTCCATATTTTGTTGTCCGGTTGACCTCGTTATGTAGGCGCAATGATTTCATAACGAAATATGGAACCTTTTTTCAATTCAGTCAATTATTCTGTTAACACAATTTGGATGCCATTATCACAATAAATCAATAGTACTTTGGAATTTCGTATCAAGCACTGTCTGTTTTTTGTTTTTCCCAGTGCTCCCAAATTTCGCATAGCAGATTTGTTTCTCCACTTCAAATTTCACATTTGGAGTACTGCTGCTTTTTCATTAAAAATTTCCTTGGACGAAATATTTTTCCATAATTTGGCGTTGCCATCCGTGAAACGGCTTATTGGCGAATTCTGAAATCGATTCCAATTTGCTAAATCATTTTCCACCTTGATACCTAACCGATTGATCATATCTCGGTGGTCGGCCAATCAAAAACACAAAAGGACAAACAACCATTCACGCTCACACTCAATTTCAGACATCAATTTTTTTTATCACTGGTGAAGAGCGCCATCCCCAGTCCTGGGGCTTCTTGGCAGCTAACCACCTTTCGCTGTGTCATGGCAAGTCATTCTAAAAGGAAATAGGTCAATGTTGTTTGGTTGGCATCAATTGTTCGATTCTAATGCAATTAATATTCTAATAGTCATTAATATGAACCACGCTAAAACATATTCCATCTGTTGATGGGCAAAACAATGAATTGTCATCCGTGCACTGATGACAAGTCATGATGTTTATTGCATCTCAGCGAAATTATGCCTATCCTAAATTAATTATTTTATCTAAACTTGCCAGCTACAATTTACCTAATAATTTGGATCAATGCCATTTCTGCATTGTCTTCATGTTTGAAATCATTAATAATTTGGATGATTCCTAATCCTTAAGTCTAAATCGCAAATCCCTCTCTATTTGCTAAAATAGCTAAATTGCACTTGTTGAATTGCTGTTCTGCTCCAAGCTTGTGTTTATTTAATATAAGAGCCATTTTTTGTAGCTCACTCTTACCACGATTAAAATTTAGAGAAACTAACCTTCTACTTAGCAATTTCTTAATCATTTCCTAATGATAAATTTCAGTGTATTAGAGGACCCATAATTTGTCACTAATATGTTATATTGTCAATTTTCTGTCTCTAACTCTCTTCTTTTCTTTCTATTACTCTCTCTGCTCATGTCACTTCATCACTGCTCCTCCTTGCTCATCGTGTGGAATGTGAGATGTAACCTGAGATTTCTTGCATTCCAGTCTCCCAATACCCCCCCTCGTGCTCCTGGCCCCTGCGAGTGGAACCTGGCACGAGGAGTGGGCTGAGCAAAGGGGGGCACTGTTTCTGAACAGGCCTAATATATATATATATATATATATATATATATCTTCCTGGGTTAGTGGAAAGTGAGCTTGGGAAGAAAGGCAGTTTTAACTTCAGTTGGCTCGCCGCCATTTTTTCTCTTTGTTTGTGGGCTCGGCCATTTTTCCTCTCACATGTGGTCTGCTTTTCAACCCCCCCCCCACCATCCTGTCCCAATGCACCCTCTCTTAAATACTTATTTTTATCCGTCTAAGTATTCTTTTTCGCCGATTAAACTCCTATTTTTCGCGGCAATCATACTTATATCGTTTATGAACGCGTCATAGCGTACTTATATATATATATCTATATATCTATTCATATGAAGATTACTTGCATGCGTTTATAGTTTTATTCTATTTCTTTTTTTTTTCTTTACATCGAGCTCTTTCATTATCTTGGCACTGTATAACAATATATTTCTTCTATATTTTTAACACAACCCTCGAAGTCCCTTGGCGGGGAGGCGCTACCTCCCCTTTGTCTGCTTTCCAGGCAGATAGGCCGACACACAGCCTTTTATCGTGCTGTATACTATTTAACATAATCCCGACACACAGAAAAATGCCTTTCCGACACACAGAAAGAAGAATCTCCGACACACAGAGAAGAGTATACGCAACTTTTCTTTTTTACGAATGAAGCATTTCCCCTCCTCGAAGGGAAACGGGGACTTATACTGGATTGGATTCTACAAATTAATTTTAAAAAGTGCCTTACCGTTTTTTGGTGCCTCCTCTGTACGAAAGGATAATTCGTAATCTGTTCCCGGGCCAGCAGGCCAGATCGCCCTCTCTCAAGGCTGGAGTAGCCGACGTCAAGCCATCCATCCTTCTGTCAATCTGCCGTGGCCGGAAAGCAGAGAAGAATCTCGGGTTTCAGGCACCAAAATGTCAAAGCTGGGTTGCCTCGACAATAATCTTCATACAGAGGAAGCAGCAAAACACGTGGTAGTTTTTAACTCCCGGCCGAATGGAGGTTATCTGGAAAAGGGAGGCCGCTCGACCGCTCTCACGGACAGAGCCAAGCGTCCACTTCGAGGTTCCCCATCCAGATACGCCGTTCACTCGGTCGAGGATGGTATTTAATAGAAGTTAGGCGGAGACAAACTTTAGGCGGGACCAGAAAAAGGGGTGTGTATATACAAAGTGATGACAGGCCTTGACCTGTAGGTGTCAGTAAAAATTCTATTCTAGTAACTAAATTCATAAAAGTGCAGAAAGGTGCAAGATTAAATATAAGAATACAGTTCATATTTCACAATACCTGTAGCGATGTATGCTGTGACACATGGTGTGTCATGCAGGAATATACAGGAGGACTTGAAGGAACGATCCGACAATGACCCATCCTTTGTGTGGTGCTTAAATACCCACACCAGGAGGCAATCAAGGATTGTCTGCAGCTGCTCTGACCTGACGGCAAGCCAGGAGTGACAAATGACAAACTTTTACTTGAAATTTAAAAATTTGTTTCTTGTACAACAATGAAAAATAAATGCGATGTGTTCGGCACTTGTTTATTTTGCCTTTATGTAGCCGTCGATGTGCAACGGCAACTCTCCTTTGCTCCTGTTGCTATTCATGTTTCGAATGTTGCCTGCACTGGGTTTGATGTAGTTGTCTATGTTTTGTTTTATTTTCTACAACCAGGGGGGACCGGCTTGTTTAGAACCAAAAGACTATTGTTGCGCTATTAAAAAAAATCTCTTTATCTTTGTATTAAGTGTAAAAAGTGTTTCTTTTCTTAAAATATAAATAATCAGAATCTTGCTAATTTCTTACATTTTACAATGTACATACTGAAACAACCATTTAAAAGGTTTCATCAACAGTTAAAACTGCAGTTACTAATAGCTTTAAGTGCAAGAGACACATTTCACAGAAACTGAGGTCAAAAAGGGAAAAATTGCATAGTTACATTGTGTTTAAAGTAAACTTTATCATAATACGTATGTGGTAAACGAAGGGAAGTGGACATTTTAATTGGAAAAGGGGTTGCATTCAAGGTCAGAAAAAAAGAATTAAAGGACAATGTGGGTCGAAATGTAGTGATTGCAGTGTCAATAGGAAGTGCTGGGTATGTCAATATTGAATGTACAGTTCATGCATCACTTAAAGAAAAGGGGATATTCTTCTAATTATTAGCTACCAATAACCAAGAGACAAGGGTGATGATATTGATGGGTATGTAGAGAATCTCAACACAGTACAAAATGGCAGACTAGACACATTCCCATCAGACCAAGCACAAAAAAAATCTAAAGTTTTACAAAGTATACCCTAGATTTGGTTCATATTGATAAATCGAGTAATATTCATTCATTCATCTTCACACCCTTTGTGAGGGTTGCGGGGGTATCTGTAGCCTTTCCCAATTGACTTCGAGCGAAAGGCAGACTCCACCCTAGACTGATCGCCAGTCAGCATTAGGGTGCACAGAGAGACAGACAACAATTCGCACACACAATCCTATCGCTTCCGAGTGGGAATCGATCCCACACTTGCCTGCACCGAAATCAGGCAAGTGAACCCCTACATCATCAGGTGATGGTCTTTCATTCATTCATTCATTTTCTGAACTGCTTTATCCTCACTAGGGTCGCGGGGGGTGTTGGAGTCTATCAGCTGCCGATTGCAGGGCACGAGGAGAAAGACAATCATTCACTCTCACACTCATACCTAAGGGCAATTTAGAGTGTCCAATCAGCCTACCATGCATGTTTTTGGAATGTGGGAGGAAACTGGAGTACCCAGAGAAAACACACGCAGGCCCGGGAAGTTCACTCAAGCCGTAGGGCCACTCAGGTGACGGTCTTCTTTTAGTAAATGTTATTTACATTGGTGATGTGAGGCGTTGAAACAAAGCTGTTTGTTGCTGGAGCTACTATAGCTGCCATGCAACATAAACAGATGAAAGAACCGTTGCGTTTGTTGTCTCTTTAAAATCTTGTTCAAAAACTTTTTCTTTGTTTTAGGGATCATCCACATCTTACTAACTTCTTCTACTCCCTCTATTTGACTGGTATCGTGAAAATATGAACTGTATAATGAGTGGCCTTCTATTCGCAACAATAAGAAGGAGAAAGAGTGTTTCCATTCATTGGTGGTGAATATCTTTTGTCTGGGATGGATGGTTATCAGCGGCCCGGTGAACGAGTTGTTAGCGCATCAGCTACACAGTTCTGAGATTGAGGGTTCAATCCCAGGTTTGGACCTTGCTATGTTTGAATATACTTGCCGGGCTCGTGTGGGTTTATTCTGGGTACACCGGTTTTCTCCCACATTCCATGTTAAGCATGTCAGCATGAATGCTTGTCTGTCTCCTTGTGCCCTGCAATTGGCTGGCCACCAATTCAGTGGTGCCTACTTGGCAGGAATAGGCTCTAGCACCACCCGCGACCTTTGTGAGGATAAGCAGTATGGAAAATGATTGGATGGTTATGTAATTTTTATAACACAGAAAGATAGGTTTGCAATTTTCTGTGTCTGAGTCGCTGAACAGTGCAGGTTAAAACGAAGAAAAAACATATGGCATTGTCAACAAAGGGGAATCCTTTAGAATGTTTATTCTGATATTTTTGTGTGGCCGTCCATATTGCACAAACATATGCGACTCACAGTGTGCAAGAAACACTTCCATGATGTTGAACACATGCGCACTGTGACATATGTGACACATTATCATGTGTTACAATATTCACAGAAATAAATATGGTCCGGACGGAAATTCTACATTGCTATGCCTCGGTCCTAATTCACGAGGATTAAACGGTATAATGGTCCTCTTTTTTTGCCAAACAGCTTTATGTGCTGTATAAAGAAAGAAAACACATTTTTTGGCACCTTCATCCACCATTGCTCGTTCACGTTTCTTGTTTGTTTTGTCAAACAATGGTAATGTATTTCAGGGCATATGGTTCGGAGGTGTATGGATGAGCATTCATAGTACAGAGACATACATATTCGATTTATCTTCAACAAGAAAAGATACGAATTGGACTGTTTTCATACTCCATAAAAATATCGTATTTCATATGTGCAAAGAAATCAGAATTGGCCTGCGGTTTGAAAATAGCGTAAAACATAAAATATTCTTAATGTTACATTAACTGGAAGTTGTTTGGTTTCATGGGCATAAACTTTTTTTTTTAAAAAAGTCTGTCTGACCACAAAACAGCTTTTTGCGTAATATTAAGAGATTGAAGTAATTTTGGGAGAAAAGTCATAAAATGAGGAAAATAAAATCGGTACATTACTTATTTTTACATCACATCAACCAGAAGTTGTTTGGGATATGCAGACTTCAACTTTTGCCGATGTAAATTCGATGTGAAAATTTGGATATTGAAATATTTTTTTGTGTTTCTTTGATTCTGTTGATAAAACTTTGATGAGAATGACTCATTCATTCGCTGAAGCTTATCCCCGCTAATTGGCCACGCACCCTCTGACAGCCAATCACAGGACACAAGGAGACCAACAACCATTCACGCTCACACTAAGGGGAATTTAGTGTTAAACCAGCCTACCCCGCATGTTTTTGGGATGTGGGAGGAAACTAGAGTACCCAGAGAAAACCCACCCAAGCCCAGGGAGAACATGCAAACTCCACACAGTGAGGACCAACCTGGGATCAAACCCACGACCCCATAACTGCGAGGCCGACGCACTAACCACTCAACCGGCGGGCCACTCTGAAAATGACTTTATAATGTAAATGTATGTGACAGAGATTTAAAAAAGAAAGTTTTCAGCTGGTGATTTTTGCAAACAAACGTGTGCCTCAGCTCAAAAACGGTTGGGAAACACTGTTCTACACTGATTCCCAACATTAGTCTTTTCCAACGATGTTCTCCTAAAAAGACAAACATGAGATCCACCCTGTCATTCAGTCAACAGAATGTGGTAGGCTGGAGGCTTGGTCAATGTTTGACAGTGTTTCTGATTCTGACATGTTGCCAATCTCATGCACTGTTAATGTGTGTGTGCAGCAGCGGAGATGTGCTTGTGAGTTTTGGTGAGAGTCATGTCATGCATTTTGTAATGGATTGCTGAGGCTTTTGTCAGGCTCTGCAGCCTTGTTATGTTTCACTACTGCACAATTGTTTTAGAGCAAGGTTGGGTGAACTTTTGTCCTCTCGGGCGACATTTCAGTGTAAGAAACAGACAGATAGGTCAAGTTGGTAGTGCATAACATACAAAATAAAAATAAAAAGATGTAAATGTGAAATACAGTGGTAGCTCTACTCCCAAAATTAATTAGTTCCAGACGTGGTTTCATAACGTGTATTATTTATTAAGCGCTTTGATTGTTAGTATATAGTCAATGGGAAAGCAACTCTACCATGACATTTTCCAAATAAAAAAACGAGTACATGTTTGATTTTGTTTGATGTTTCATAACTTTGATTGTTTTTTTTTGTATCTTGGAACAAAAGGTTTCTCATCAAAGCTTTTCGTAACCTGAATATTTTTTATGTAGAAACATTTGTAAGTAGACGTACCACTGTATAGGAAATAATTGTTCTCTAGTTTTCTCCCGTTACCCAAAACATGCATGAAGAATGACTGGAGACTTTATATTGACCATAAGTGTGATGTGCGTGGCTAGTCATTTATTTAGGAGGAAATTTACAGAAAAACAATACCCAGATATAAAAAATCTGATCAGTTGACATCCTTGTCATGCTTCAAACAGTGTTCGTACACCCGGAAGTGACTCATTACTTTATGGATGTCATAGTTAGAATGTTATTGGACAGTAAGCCCTCAATCAGAATTTTCCCTGTTTCTCGACTCATGATTGACTGGGAATAGTGTAACATGAAGTGAATCCCCAGTGTGAGTGCAGTGCGTATTACAAGTATATACGCTTCGAACACATTATACATACACAGAATTTTACATTACACTAATGGATCATGTTTTACACTAGTGGTATTCCACATTACACTTATGGAGTCTGTTTTACTCTTGCAGTATTTCACATTAAAATCTAACGTCATAATATACACATTCTCCCTTGAATTATGTCACACAGGCTCGTAAACAATGTTTGGCCGCCAAGAAATGCGTGCACAAGAATGATTCAATTTGGATTGCTTTTGGGCATCAGAGTAAGGCAGACACAAGAAGATAGGAAATGGACAGACGTGCTGTTTCTTCTTCAAAATATGGAGCAGCTTTGTCACTACAAAATCGTGACCAGTGCACAATCCTGAATATTTGCTACAGCGCATGAGCAGGATTTTTGACACTGACTGTCGGGTTGCTATGAATCATTTGTATCCTTTCTGATGTAAATATTAAAATCCATTGTGGGATTACTGATTTGAGCCCATCAAGTCCTAAACATACTGTCTATATTTTTAATGTTGTACAGAGAAAAAAGGAAGACACAGACAGTGGATTCTTTTTCAATGGAGAAACAAATTGGATTAAAAGTTCCTGATTCTATTAGTTTGTTGCATCACAACTTCAATGTCGTTATTGTATTAGTATAAGACTGAAAAAGAAGTACGTATTAAGCGAATTAAGTTATCGCAGTATTTTTTAGCTTTAAGGCACATTTCAAATCCTTCATTATTTTTCACTATCAGCATTTTTTAAACACTAATTAAATGATACAATCTTGTTTAAAAAGTATTCAAAATTATCCTAAATCACACAGATCCATAACTATGAAAATTGAACAAACATTTTTTTGTCACATTGTAGATAAGCGTAAATAAAAAAACAATGAAGTAAAGTAGGACAGGACCCAGCAGAGGGCGTATGTCTCAATGAAAAAAAAGAGTATGTAGACAAGTACTCATTGTGTTTAGCATGCAACATGTTGGTATGTAGTTTGTAAAACAATATCCGTTTGACCACAGAAAAAGGCACCAGCAAAGAGACACGCTTACAAGCCACAGTTCAAACTAGAAGCTTTCTGCTACACAGAGGAATGTTGAAATTGAACTTCAGCGAGGCATCCGAACATAAATGAGTCCATGGTTTGTGGCAAATGGCGGAAGCTGGAAAATCAGCTTCGATGAGTAAAAAAGACAATGCTGCGTTTCCGCAGATAGAATGCGAACAGCTTGGGAGCGATCGATGTCCGATAGCAAACATTGTTTATTCAAAGACTGGCAGGAGCAATGGGCAAGTTACGCAACAAGTTGTGAATGGATTGTGGATGACTGGGCTAAAGTGGAAGGTGAGCTTTTGCCTAACCTGGACCCCCATCACTTACGAAAGCCCACAGCGACAACTCTGACTGACAGTGAGGTGGAACCTTATGTGTTGGATGGTGAACTCGCCCACTTGGCCAAACTTTTTATCCTGTATACAGAAAATGAGGACTTGGTAGCTGTTTGAATGTGTTGACTTACATTAACGTAAGTACAATTACGCGAATAAAGCACAATCGAACTCAGTTTTGCTCCTGGGGCCTTTTTTTAAACATACCCTAGCTTCCATGCAATGCTAGCACTGCCAAATGTTGCTCCCATTGAGCCGAAACGCCTTGTCTATGGGCAACACACATAAATTGTACACACAACTGAGACAGCAGCCTTTCAGTTTGTGCGCCCAATAGTTATGAAAATATTGCCTTAATTCTTCCAACATGGCACCTTAAGAAATTGAAATACTAAATAGTATTTCCTTCATTCTAGTGTATCTTTTTGTATCACATTCTATTGGTAACAATTAGGGCAATGTCTTTCTGTGTGTAATGCTGAAATCAACACCCCTACTCTATCGCACTGAAAACATACATGCATACCCACAGCCGTGGTACTCGGACGTTTGGTCGCCGGAAGTTTGGTCGTCGGACGTTTGGTCGCCGGACGTTTGGTCGCCGGACGTTTGGTCGCCCGGAAGGTTATTGATAATTACCATTTAAAATTGTTGCTCAAATTACCTAAATACAAACTGTGAATTATTATTTTGACATACTTAATGCCCTATTAATTATTAGGCTAAAGAAAAGCTCAAAATTTCCCATACTTTTATTGTGTTTTGTTGGAGAACTTGTTAAGACCCTGACTGACGTCCCTTCCTAAGGGGACAACTTGTACATACACACCCTTATACACTCACACGTCCGCTCAGTGAAACTGCTCAGGGCCATTGTTGGCTTTGATTGATGCCTAGACCGTGTTGTTTTACCTTGTTTGATACTCGGACATTTGGTCGCCGGACATTTGGGTCCGGGCGACCAAACGTCCGGCGACCAAACGGCCGGCGACCAAATGTCCGGCGACCATACGTCCGGTCACGCACAGCCACAATATGAACCGACACACAATAGAGGACTGACCCCAAGGTGTCCACAGGCCACAGGTCTGAAGTAAGACCATGTCGGCAGTGCTTTGATGAGCAGGCTCCTATAGTCTGCACACAAAGTGAACCTCACACTGACACGGACGTGTGCTCAGAATAAAAAGCTTTTATAAATCACAACTGCAGCACCCCGTAGGCTGCAGGACTCAGCGACAAGGCCCCATTTCTCTCCACTCGACAGTTCGGACCAGAAAGGTGAATAAATGACTTTGAGGAGAGACTCAAGGCCAGAGGCAGAAATAGAATCCACTAAAGCGAAGGAGAAACATTCATCAAGCCAAAGCCTGATTGTGAGAGCGAAAGAGAGAGCTCTTGACTAGGGAGCCAGTAAGCCTTTCACCTTGACGGGCACATGACCTGGATTGTACGCCATGGCGCATCAATTCAATGCAAACACAAATTTGTCAAAACCAAGAAAAAGAACATTCAGGCTGTAAATGTTGTCTTTCCAGCTAGCAACCACAGATTATTCATAAGAACACAGTACACATGATGATGAAGAATAATTTGTCAATTTGAGCAGATTTTAAAGAATAAATACCCATGAGAATTACTCTGTAATGATATACCAAGCCTTATAATAATGAAAGAAAATCTGTACCTACTGAGAAATCCTGTCTATGTTGGTTACTGTACCAGTAAGACCAGTATCAAAACACAAAAAATCCAACTTTTCTACATTTCTCGTGTTTTGGTAATGGTCTTATTGAGAGAGTTGCACTTGCTTGTATCCAAATGTAATGATTTGTTGTATTTTGGTACTGGTTTTGCTGATACACAAACTCGTGTATGTTGATCTTATTTTATTTTTGATTTAGTTTTTTTAGCAGGGCTCGCTAAGATTATGAAACCACTTTTCTTTTTCATAACAACAGTAGTCCTCTTTTTATACTTCAAAAGACAACTGGGGTTTGGATATTAAATAGGAAACAAGCTTAACTAATATAGAAATTTGGCAGTGATTCGTTTTCACAATAGTATATACATGTATAATGAATAATACACAAGAAACAATAAAAAATGCTTTTCAATTCACCTACTCACACACAACCTTTCTGTTTTCTATCTGTCCATTTATGACTCACTCTTGTACGCATCAGTGTAAGTTTAGTTCGTAGTCCTTGGTACTCGGATGATTCACCTAAAGACGGCCGAATGAACGTTCGGCGGAACGTCCATTCGGCGGCCTGTCCGTCTGTCAAACGTCCGTCGGCGAAACGTCTTTAGGCGAATCATCCGGTCACGTAGTCCTTTAATGAGAATGTAATTGTAGTAGTATGTAGGCGTACAACATGTAACTTGCGATGTTTTATATCAAACAGATTATACTCGCAATCACAAAGGATGCTAATTGGTCATTTTATCAAGAAAGGCATTGTCCTATGTTATGAAGTTCAAGCATAAATCTCATGATTCAGGGAGAACAATGTTGTTAACACTAGCCGCCTGATGATATGATGTAACATGCCTTCAAGGGCAAATAGTCACGCAGAAGAGTTTTCCAAAGATGGATTGACTATGCAAGGTAAAGTTTGAAACAAGGGCCATTTTATCTGGCAAAAGCTTGCTCCTCTTTGTTATGAAAGATTAATTATTACAACAAGAATATAAAATGAGCTTGGCTTAATGAGCCTGGCTGCAGGAAAAAAAGCTTTTGTTTGTACTGTTTCAGAAACACAACAAAGACCATACAGGAACAGCTGTAAACATACAATCTGAGATTTACAGAAGTATATGTATGCATGCTCCAAACACCACTTGAGAGTGACCAGCCACTGCCCTTCAAGAAATGCACATTCTGTTAGACCCTGTTGGAGTATTTGGAGTAAGCATGAGGTAGACTGACAGAAAATTCTCAGTCGAGAGTGTTCCTAGTGTGGGAATAAAAGATGTGGCACGCACATCCTGCATTCTCTTTTTCAATGCCTTTCTTCCTCAGTCATTTTTCTCTTTTTTGTTTCTTGCGAAATGCACTGGAAAGTTATGTGTCTTTATAACCATGGCAACTCTACCACCCGTGTGACTCCAAAGCTTGCAGCCACCTATTCAGGCGTCATTTCCAGGCTGCCTGTCTGTTAGTATGTGCGTGCTGTTGTACAGTAATCCCTCGAATTTTGCAGATAATGTAGACTAGACATGGCCGTGATAATCGAAAAACTGTGAAGTAGGATCACTACTCTTATTACTACTATAGTATAAATAGGTTTTCGCACCTATACAAAAGTACAAGTACAATTATTAAGAAGTGTATTTATTAAATGTTAGTTATAGACGTATGAATAGACTGTAATGTATATCTAAATATAATCTATATATTTAAAAAACTGAAAATATTTTAAGTACTGTACTCACAAAAAGAGTTCCTCTGTGCTTGATTTAAATGAGAAATACAGGTTATTGGGAGCTTAAATCCATTGGATAATTGATGGAATCTTCCGGAGGCACCGTAGGGGCAGCAGGAGAAACTTTTGCGAGAGGTTTTCTGCAAAGGCAACTCACTTTGTGATGGGGAGTTGTGAAGACAGTTTCTTTTTTGCACAAATATGCTTTTGTACAAGGACATGACACTGTGAATACGATTGCCGTATTCGATAGCTATGACCATGTTGTCATCAATCTTCAAGACCCATTGTTGCGAACTGGGGGGAAATTCAACTTCCAATTCGCTCCTCTGCGCCGTCCAGCCGTCTTACCTGCCCAGAGAGCTCTATTTTTGGAAAAGAGCAACAGCGTCAGCCCACTGCCCAGACTTAAACGGAAACTCAACTTCCACTTTGCTCCTCCGCGGGGTCTAGCCATCTTAGCCGCCCGGAGAGCTCTATTTTCGGACAAGTGGAACGGCATCCACCATAACATTGCCCGGAGCACTTTGAAACATTTCTGGGAAATTCCACCACCAGCTCCGCGACCCCGAGGCTCCTGCCTGTCCAGTCCACTGGGCAAACTCTAGTTTTGGTTAATCCACCATAAGGTCACCCGGGGTTCGCTTTTCTGAAAAAAAATCCACCTTCACCAAGGCTCCCTGCCATCCAGTCCGCTGAGCGAAATCTATTTTTGGTTAATGGCGACGGCGTCCGCCATAAGGTCGCCCAGGGCTTGCATTTCTGAAAAGAATCCACCCTCACCAAAGCTCCCTGTAGTTCAGTCCACTCAGAGAGGTCTATTTTCGGATAAAAGTGACGGCCACGGCCCGCTGCTCACCATTTTTTCTTCTTCGGTGCCGAGTTGAGCAACGGTCCCGTCTTTTCTGAATGGCAAGCGGAAGACAAGGAAGTGTCTTCCGCTTGCGAGTTTCAACGTGAATTTTGACATTTTTATGAACATTTCCTTTTATACTTAATATAAAAAAAAATGCAATGTAAAGAAGTCATAAAAAAGTTTAAGCCGCAAAATGGTGAAGGATCAGTGTGTGCATCAAATTGTAAGGTTTTTTTTTTCTATCTGCATTTCTGCCCTGTTGCATTCATGAAGGATGTGGAGTTTTTCTTGTATTTAAAGCAACAATATTGATTTTCCCTCATAATCATGTAAATAGGTTTGTAGTGTTTGAGCGGATATACTTTTGATTGAAAGGTTGCGGGTTCGACCTTGGCTCCTGTTGTGTTTTTTTTCTGCATGAGACTTGACCTAAGTGTCATATTTTAAGAGTTAGTAGGTTGCATTAGGACATTCAGGATGGACCAATGATGTATAAGACAGTGTTGACGGTTGTTACCAAGAGTCAGATAATAACATAATGTTTTTCTAATACACGTAGTTTGTCTCATATGTGTTAATAAACAAATATAATCTACACGTCAAAGTGAACATATAATGTAATTAAGGAGTGGGCAGGGGGGGGGGGGGGGGAGTGCCTCTTTTCTGAATTAATTGGACGCATTTTTTGGCGCAGGCCCAGCACTTACCTCGCGAAGATTTCGAGAAGGGGAATATATATATATATATATATATATATATATATATATATATATATATATATATATATATATATATATACGTACAATGGCAATGTAGGTAAGAAATGTCACTGTTTCTTAGCCAGGTAAACTGCCATTTAATATAATCCAATAGTAACGTTGGTTCCCTTCCATATCAAACACTACTCTGGATGACGCCTTCGTTGCCACAGTAACCTGTCAGATAGCTCAATAATGGCCAGTCTGAACAGGCGCGATTCCGATTTGGACACTTGGTTAAAAAAAAAACTGTGACCCGGCCGCCCTAAATTTCGGATATGAGGATGAAATAACATTGTAATCAGATATGCCTGCAGTCTGAATACAGCCTTACTAGTTGGTTTTGTATCACCGCCTGGTATGCAGTGAATAAATAATGCAATTTTAAGTGTGTTTGAGTGCCTTGAAAAGCACTATAAGTACCCGATGCATTCATATTATTAATTTGCAAAAAAATATTATGTCTGAAGTCAGCTGGGATAGGTTCTGGCAAATCCCCCCAACTCTTAAATGAATGGATAAATATTATGACTGATTGACATGTGTGTTACCTTTGCAGTCAACTGGTCTTTTGTATTTCCACATAATGAGTTAAAGGGCTACACAAATGTTCTCTATTCATTCTTAATTCACATCTCTTATTCTCCGCTCTTGGTAATTTCTCAAGCCTTGCATTCAATTGGTTTTCAACATATTTATGTAGATGTATATTCACTCATTTTTGGGTGCTGAAGCCTATCCCAGCTGACTTTGGGCCAGTGGCGGGAGACACCATGAATCGGTGGCCATCCGATCGCAGTAGATATTTTTAAACTATTCAATTTATAAAGAAAATATACTTCCCCTATACATATATATTTTATGTTAATGTGTGTGTGTTTGTGTGGGAGTATGAGAAATACAAAAGGTCTGTTTATGTGGATATATTTTCCAGGAACAGCTGGTATTTGTGTAATAGCTTTGGGAGTTTTACACGGGAATCCTCATATGGATGCAAATTCAGGTCATTCCTCTACCCTTCAATCCCATGCTGCCTATTTCCTCAAACCAGAACTACAGTTTCACAAGAATAAAACAGCCATCTCTTGTCATTTTTTCCAGTTGTTCTAAAAGCTTAATGTTAAATGTATAAAATTCCCAGCAATCTGTCCCAGGACCCCAATAATGTATACTGTTTCTATATATTAGGCCATTGTGGAACTGCCGTGTTTTAAATTTAGGTGCTGAGTCTGGATTCTCTTCTTTTGAAAATCATGAATAATTGAGAATGTGAGGAGATGAGGTGGTATTCATTCAGGAGATGAATGATCCAGCAAAGATTTCTATCCTACATTTGCAGTTTACTTGAATGGGGTTGCAATGCACTCTGAGCAAGAAAGCACTATACATTATGAGTTCGGGAAGAATTTACACCCAAAAAAGTCTTCTGGAGGACAATTGCTAGTTTTTTTCTGTGACCTCAAAATGTACCATATGGGCCAGATGATGGATAACAGCAAACAAATGAAAAGAGCACATGGCATAGGTTCAGAAAGTGACTGGGTTTTGGAAATAAACAAAATGATCATGTTTAATAATTAACAACAAGGTAATATATAATTAGTTCATTCATTTTGCATACCGCTTATCCCCCAAGGGTCACGGGGGGTGCTGGAACCAATTTCAGCCACCTATGGACACAAGGCGGGCGGCAACACCCTAAATTGGTGACCAGCCAATCACAGGGCACAGGGAGATGGACAACCATTCATGCTGATACATTAGCACATCCAGTAAACATGGCTTAAGGTCATATCTCAAAGTTGTTGAGGCATACACAAGCAGCTCATTATATTTGGCAATAAATGTGTAGCTGATTCATGTTTTTGTACATTTGCACTTTAATTTGAATTGTTGCCTATAGAACGTGATTACTTTTTATGATGTCTAATTATGTATGTTGTAGTCAAAGTATGAATGAATTGGAATCTGCGAGCATTTGGACAAATTGATGGGGCTTGGAATCTATGCTTGTATATTTATATTTTGACGTTTTTTATGACCAGTGAAGAAGAGTTTTCCCTTAAAATAAACCAAAGTGAAGCAACACCTTGATTTACGATGAGACATGCCTCAGAGGTCACAGAGGTTTGATACCGCTGTACATATTTATCAAGTGAGATATGTGCAACCAAGATATACCAGGCTTCTGCTGCTCAAAAGTCTCCTCCTCCCGTCTCCATGGAAACTCAGTCTCTTTCACAGGCTCAGAGGCAGAGCCTTTCTATATTCTGAATCAGGGGTGTGAATTATTCTCCGTTGTATTCAATGCTCACATTACGACTTCATCGCTGTTTATCACCAGTGCTGGCGCCATGAACGACTGGCGCGGCGTGCGGGAAAAACATCTGCAGCTGAGGATGCCTGCCAGCACTTAAAATAACAGATAGGGACATTTATGGAGTTTGCGCGATGTGAACTGTGAGATTTCAAACAATGCAGCCACAGAGCCGTGTGGAATATTGATGCAAGTGAGAGGAAAGGGATGAAGGTCAGGATCGAGTCTAATAAGGTGCAAATGAGGGGTAGATGAGAGGCAGGGGAGGAAGAGTAAGCAAGAAAACGTCAGACTTTCAGGCAGGTCCATGTAGCCGTCTCCTGTCGAGCTTCGAAAGGGTTGTCATGGCAATATATAACCCAGCCCGAGTTGCCGGAGGGTTTGCGCGGCATCTCTTTGGCCTCGGCTGTGAAAGGAGATGAAGGGGGGCGAGGGATGGGCTTCGCAAAGCATCGGGGGAAATGGATCTGCCTAATAGCACTTCATGTTCATGTTGTTTGGCTTGTGTGTTTTGCTAGCTGATTCAGCAGCTTCCTGTGGGAATCATAGGAACAGGTTGATTTCACATGGTGCAAAGTGTTCCTCCTGATGCTTACTAAAAAGGAAAAGTCAAACCACGGTGACATACTCGAGCCGGAATTGACTGAGTGGGTCACATACAAATACAATCATACTTCTACTTACGAAGGTCTCTAGGTACGAAATTTTCAGGTTACGAAAGATTTTTAGATGCAAATGAGTCCTCGAGAAACGAAAAAGATCCAAGTTATGAAATCCCCCTAAAAGTAAATGTATTTATTATTTTATTTTGAAATTGTCACGGATGCATTGATTCTCACTCTACAACCTTGCTACACTCTACTGGGCTCTCATTGGCTGTCTCACAACAACCACTATACATATTTTAAGATTCTCTCTTTTGTACTTTTTTTGGTTCACGAGTCGTGTGATCGCCGGGTATATTGTATTGTAGTTTGCTTTAAAATACAACTTATTGGCCACACGTAATTTGTCAACTATTCAAAGCAATCTTGTGGAAAATATTTATATTAAAACAATAGAATAGTCTACTTATCGGTGGTATGTTTGTATATAGAAAAGTTCATCCCTCGGTCGGATGGAAAAAAATCGAGGCTTCTATCAGCAGTGGTGTTTGTGTTGTTTTAACATTTTCCATTAAAACGATTTAATTATTTGGAGAAAAAAACAACTAAAGCCCTGGCTGCCACAGTAATGAAACCTAAGTTCATGACATCACTCAGCAGTAGTAGTACTGTATTTTTATCATAACAGCTAAATTGGATTAAAACTTTTTTAGCGTTTTATTTGTTTGTTTGTTTGTTTGTTTTTCAAAGAAAAGGACCGTGTATTTTCACCCATCTGAGTCCCAACTATTAAATTAAATAAAGAGACATCCCATATGATATGGGGCCTTTAAATAAACTTTGCAATACCAGCTATTTTGGGCTCTTGTATCCACAGTAGACTTTCACTTTTGTCCAATGATTGTGTTCAGATAACAACCAATATCCTTCTTTACAAAGATACTGTACTAATGGTCTTTGTGAAAGTGTATTTACAATGTATTCTACTTCAAATAATTATTTGTAGTGAAATTTATGCCACACAGCATAATTTCAGACAGTGGAACCATACAATTTTGTGTGTAATTGTTTAATTACCTAATTCATATAGTATGTTAATTATTGTAGGTGTCTTATTGTGGATGTTTCAAGAGTGCCCTTTAAAGGTTAACACTTCCATTTATTTTGTACACTAGGAAGAGAATGCATTTTTAGCCCTTTATATGTTAACTGTTTCATTTATTTTGTACACTAGGAAGAGAATGCGTTTAGAGGCAATAACACAGGAAAGAGATGTTCCTTCAATCATATTGTGGAAGTAAAATGGAGTCCTGAGATATATTTAATTGATGAGTCAGTGAGTAATCAGATTCCCCATCTTTACAGTCTGTTCATGCAAAGAGAACTTTATTCAATCAAATGACCCACTCACAATACTAAATAAGTTAATGTAAGAACTGCAGTGAAAACTATAGCCACCATAAAAAACAAACAGCGACTATTACATGATACCATGTAATAGTCGCTGTTTGTCTCATGAAAATCTTTCCTCTTTCATTGCTCCAAATACAGAAGATTTGAACAAAGAGTCTGCCATTAAGCCTTTAAAGTCCCCAGCAAACAGAACACCAGTAGAGGTTAGCAAATATTAGTGGAACATTCTCAGTGAAACGCCTAAAGAATCTCAAAGCAGAGTTTGGTTTGCTGCCTGAATATAAATGTTAGCATGGTTAGAGTGAGGAAATAACACCAGCAACACTGTGGAATAACTGAAGAAATCCGAGTAACATGGTGGTCTAGTCATGACATCCTCCATATTCCTGAGAATTTTGTTCTTCATGTAATTTACAGCACTAAGTTAGGTTTACTTGGGATGCTTGAGTACTCTACTGATGCGAGATGCTTACATGCTACCTCATGGAACACTTGGGGAGTCAAAGTGAGGGCGTCAAAAAAAACCTGCTGACCTCTGTACTGTAGACTCTATGTTAGTGATAGCTCCACCGACACAGATGTGTGCATTGAGCTCCCTTGGCAAAAGCATGTGTCGGTGCACGTACCGCTTTAAGATAGTCATGTGACCAATGCCGCGACTGTTTTGACACAGCAGTCAAGTGCAAAACTGTGTTAGTAAAGAAGTGTATATGTCAAAATGAGCATAGAGTTATTGACGCGTTCATTGCTTGGTGAATATTGTGGACAAGGATGGAGGGCCTCCATGGAAAACGTGAATTTTTAGTAGCCAGCCAGTATGCACGCCAGCATCTTATGTGCCTTGCGAACGCATAAACAGGAGAAATTGTGACAAAGAAACGAAATAAACTCAATTACAAAACAATGGAGAACCTATTTTCTCTTAATAAAACAATGAGTCCATTGTCATTGTTATTCACAGTACTTACACTTTTTGACATTATGACAGATGTTCACTTAATTTATCAACTGTGTCTCAAATATCAACTGGAATTTTTAATTACATGACATGCATGGAACAAGAAAATGTGAATGCAAATATGTTAAAGAGGATATTGGATACATTCATTCATCTTCCATACTGCACACCCTGTAAGGGTTGCGGGGGTTGCTGGAGCCTAACCCAGCTGACTTCAGGCGAAAAGCAGACTATACCCTAGACTGGTCGCCAGTCAGTTGTAGGGCACTCAGAGAGACAAACGAACCACACGCACTCACAATCATACGGCCATCAGCGGCAATCGAGCCCGTGCCTGCCTGGACTGAAGTCAGGCGAGTGAACCACGCGGCAGCGTATTGGATAAAATAGTTCATCAAAACAATGTCAGTTGAGTCTGTCAACTATGTTTCCTCAAGGAATTTTTTAAGTCCACCAGGTTTCAGGATTCAACAGCACAGAGTCAATGCAGTGTGTCATTGTGTTGAAACGATACGTGATCCCTCATAAACCCCTCACTGCTATATGAATATCAGATATACAGTAGTAATCTGTTAAGTTTTGAATGGTGACGAAAAGAATAGACCAAAGTGTAATGAAGCAGAAGCAGTTAGACACAAAGCTTGGAATTTAACTAAAGTAATCTTTAATTTAAAAAAAATGTTTACACTAAAAATAAAACCTTAATACAAAACTCTAGGAAAAGTAACAAAGACAATTTGGAAAGCAAACCCAAATCTTACAGGGATAAACCACAGGGGGGACACAAGAATCACTAGGACTTGAACTGGAAATACATGAACAGACGATCCGACAAGGAGCTGAAAATGACCAAGGGTTTAAATAGACAGACGGGTTGACGAGACAAACAGAAACCGCTAGGGAACACGAGAGGCAATGAATAAGGAAAGACACCGGGGTCGGGCAACAAACAGGTGACATCAATGGGTAATCACAAGGACAAGACAAACAGAGGGAAAAAGCCAAGTAAAAAAAAAAGAGAAAACTATAGTCAATAATAATCATTGGTAGAAAGTCAAAATTCAAAGCTTTCTAATAAGAAGAAAAGTTGAGAAAGCTTATCATTTTTTTTCAGGCTATTGGGATGGTAACAATATCCAGCAGGATTAGATTTGCACCTGCAGTGAGCAGAAAGAACACATTCAATACACAAAAAAGGACGCCATACCTTTGGTTTTGTGTGGGTCCCCACAAGCTACACACAGCATTATGGGCCTTGTCAAATGTTAATTTTAGCAAACAATATGCAGCAGAAAACTTAAAATAGGACAGCAGGCTGCAAAAAAACCCAGGGTGAGACATTCTGCATAGGGTACCATGACATGGCTAGACTATCTGAAAGGAATATGTATTTGCAAATATTGCCGTTTGTAGCATCTTGATTTTTTTTTACCCATATTAGTATTGTTTAACAATACATTTTTATAAGTATTATATTATTTTTGTATCGAAAGAGTAGTTACATATTGTGTAGGAAATTGTTCCAACACCGGGTACTCTGGTTTGCTCCCACATCCCATAAACATGCGGGGTAGACTGGTTGAACACTCTAAATTGCCCCTAGGTATGAGTGTGAATGGTTGTTTGTCTCCTTGTGCCCTGCGATTGGCTGGCCACCAATTTAGGGGATCCTCTGCCTCGTGCGCGTAATTAACGGCGATATGTCATTCATTCATTTTCTGAACCGCTTATCCTTACAAGGGTCACGGGGGTGCTGGAGCCTATACGAGCTGACTTCAGGCCAGAGGCGGGGGACATCCTGAATCGGTGGCCAGCCAATCGCAGGGCACGAGGAGACGGCCAATCTTTCACAATCACACTCATACCTCGGGGCAATTAAGAGTCTTTGTAATATGGTTTTATCAACACGAATCAAAGAAACATGCAAAAAAGTATTTCAATGTCTAATTTTTCACATCGACCTTACATCGGAAAAAGTTAACATCTGCAGATCCAGAACTATTTCTGGTTGACGTGATGTAAAAATAAGTTTTGTACCAATTTTGTTCTCAGCCTTGATAGGCTGGTTGGACACTCTAAATAGCCCCTTGGTATGAGTGTGAGTGAGAATTGTTGTCCATCTTCTTTTGTCTGCGATTGGCTGGTTCAGTGTCCCCCACCTAGTATCCGTAGTTGTCTGGAATAGGGAAAATGAATGAATAAAAAAAGTTAATGGCTTTACTTTTTCAACTCCTCTATCGGCCACAAACTGTCGTACTACCCTTGTATTCCGACGAGTTGCACAAGAAAAAATCAACAACTGTCAAACCAAGATTTCAAAGTCTGTCTTATGGTTGTATAGTAATTGTCAACTTTGAAAGTTTTGGATCTTTGTGAGTTTTTAGCTTTCCTTTTTGTATACCTTTTAACAAGGATCAATCAAGTAATTCAACGTGATAAAATGATGGCAGTGGGACTTTAGGTAAATGATCTCCTTAGACTAGTGGACATCTCATGAAACAACAGCCATCAAGGGCAGGTGTAACCTTGTCTTTTTCCATCCTAAAAAGGTAATATTGTATCTTCTGAGCCACATGAGATGAGACACTCCACGATCAGATGTATCATGTCCCCAGTGGGATTTCCTGTCAGTCTGCTCACTCTGTGTCCTCTGGATAAAAATATCCGTTTCATGTTTTTTTTTCTCTTGCCACCAAAAATACATTTGCATGTCAAATATCCTTTGTGTAAATGAAATACTACTAATACACAGCCATGATTAGAATCTTCCCCTCTTCTCTATTCATAGTCACTAATTTGGTTGATGTACCAATTATTCTACCTCTCTTTTCAGCCATGTTTCTTTGACGTGCATGTGTTTGCCTTTTTAGTGGCTTGATATATAGTGCAATGCTTTGATGAGATTTGCGGCCTAAGACAATAAAGATTCTAGGAAGGAAGAAACGAAGACATAACGACAGGCAGAGAGCAGGGAGTCACCCCAGGGACACAGGCCAATGGGAAATGTGCAGGGTATCCGAGTGGAACTTAACTTTATGGCCATAATCTTACACGGGTGTGTCTTCATTATTGGCCTATTTATAGCCTCCCATTGCTATTACCTTTGCCGTTTTTATCTTGCCCTGGTGCAGTGAAAACCTCGCAGATTTTAATAAGGTACTTCATAAAAGCGTGATTCTTTTCTTTCTCTGACTCATTACAAATCTGGTGTGTGTGGCACCTTAGTGAAAGTGAATAGCAACTTGGGGTGCAGCTAAATATTTTGGTCATTAAATTTATTTATAATTCTTTTTATTTCGGTAATGCTTATTATTAAAGGGGAGGTGCTGGAGCCTTTCCCAGCCAACTATGGGCAGTAGGCGGGGGACACCTTGATCATTATTCACGCATTCACTCATACATGGGGCCAATGTAATCATGTGGGAGTTAAGCGGAGTACCCAAAGCAAACCCACGGAGGCCCGGGGAGAAAATGCAAATGCAAGACAGGAATGTATATATATATATATATATATATACATATATATGGTTGGTGGTTGGTGGTTAGTGCGTCAGGCCCACATTTCTGGGAAAGAGTGGGGAGTTTCAATGTGCTCCCACAGTCTTCCGTGGGTTTACTCCAGGTACCAGGTTATATCCCACAACCCAAAACAATGCAGGGTAGGCTGGTTGAATACTCTAAATTGCCCCTAGGTATGAGTATGAGCGTGCATGCTTGTCCGTCTCCTTGTGCCCTGCGATTGGCTAGCCACGAATTCAAGGTCCCAGCACCCCCCACAACGCTTGTGAGGATAAGAGGTACAGAAAATGAATAAATGAATGAATTAATACACCAATGGACCTTTGCCACAAGGAAAGCAACCAGGATGCAATGTGTGTATTTTATCAAATATTTTTTCTATATTTTTGAAATCGTTCACAAATAAACTCTCAGCTCACATTATTTCTTTTAAGGTTTGGATCATCGAATTGTGTGATTTTGTAAGCAGCCACATCATAAGTATTGAAGAAACAGCTAAGAATTCCCTAAAGTCGCCCATATTGGAGTGAAATTAACCATGCTTTCGTAGTCTACCAAAAACTGGCAGAGTAATGGCACCAGTTTACATGAATGAGGATCACAAGTCTATTTATCTGAGGAAAGCATGACTTCCTGGAACATTACAAAGACTTTGTAATGTTCCAGGAAGTCAAATGTTATGATGATGATGATGGTAATGATGCTGATGCTGATGCTGATATAATGGCGATGACGATGCCGATGGCGATGCCAATGGCGATGGCAATGGCAATGGCAATGGCGATGGCGATGGCGATGGCAATGCCAATAGCGATGGCGATGGCGATGGCGATGACGATGACGATGACGATGACGATGACGATGACGATGACGATGACGATGACGATGACGATGACGATGACGATGACGATGACGATGACGATGACGATGACGATGACGATGACGATGACGATGACGATGACGATGACGATGACGATGACGATGACGATGACGATGACGATGACGATGACGATGACGATGACGATGACGATGACGATGACGATGACGATGACGATGACGATGACGATGATGATGATGATGATGTTGATGAGGATGACGAGGATGATGGTGATGATTAAAAACAGTACAAGTTTTCAAAGGGTAACCTCTTACTTGTAATGACAAACAATAGCGTACTGGTATAAGCTGAAAGCTGTGACAAATTGTGCACATGATCTCTAGTGTCTAACTAATAACCTCCAGGCAAATATAGGTCAATTAGTTAATCAGCAATAGGAGAAAAAAATAAAAAAATTGGCTTCAATGATCAACGTGTGTAAAAATCCCTAGAACATCCCTACCAAAAATTGAGGAATAGATAGAAAATGATCGTGTACACACCCCAATAATAAACGATATGAGCGGCAACTTAAAAGGCCTTCAGCCTGTAAAAATATGTAATATGGCCAGTTCATTTAAATGGGATGGATGGCACTGATTTCTCACTGCCAGGCTCCACAGTTCAAATTGATTGAATGTCAGCAACATCCTGTGATTTAATTTTCTTTATTTTTGGGATATAGATTGTATACTATGTGAATCAGCTCTTCACTCCACCACCTCAAAGTGTTGGATTGGACTGAAACTGAATTTCCCTCTATGGTGGGAGGAAGAAAAGACCACATAAAGCAGCAAATAAACAGATAGGATCATTATTCATGTCTGCCATGGCACTATGGCAACAGTGTTCTCTCGCTCTGACTGGCCATAGATAAGGTTTCATCTTGAACGATTTGGCTGTGACCACATTTGTTTGTGGGAGTGGACAAATTATTAGGCTGTCATCAGGAGTTGTCAATCACCCTCTTCACAATCTCTGCCCTCATGTCCTCTGATTTAGAAAGAAGTTCTGCTTCATCCGCATGCCATTTGTTTTCATCACTAATAGGTGAAATTTGATCAAAACATAAAACAATGGTTGCTATTCATTATGAGAAAGCAGAGGGAAAACTCTGAAAATTGAATAATAATGTGTCTAAGATCTCAACATTATATCATTCATTTCCGAACTGCTTATCTTCACAAGGATCTCGGGGGGTGTTGGAGTCTAAATTGGTTGCCAGCCAGGGATAAGGAGATGGACAACCATTCCTGATCACACTCATACCTAGAAGCAATTTAGAGTGTTCAGCCAGCCTAATGGGCATGTTTTGAGGATTCGGGAGGAAACCGGAGTATCCAGAGAAAATCCAAGTAGGACTAGGGAGAATATGCATTGAATCCTCGATTTTGCTGATTGTGGTCACAAACATATTTTGCAATACTGCATGATAATTTATGCTCATAAAGTTTGATCATTCTCTTGCGATGGAGCCATGATTCATGTCAGTCTACTCTACTGCTGTCTTTCATATTTTTTTTCTTCAGATTTGAATAATTCCACTTTTTTTTCTCGCTCAGAAAAAGTAAGTTCTAAGCAATTCCCACACATCTCTTGCTCGGGATATGTTTTAGTGTTGCCTAAAACAAGAAAGTTGTGATTCAAAATTCCGTACTTTAGATTTATGTCTAGACAATATTCTGTCTTTCTTGACACAAACAACTAAGTGAACATCCTGCTGGCATTGATCCCATTTTTTTCTCAGGGAATATAGTACAGTAATGCCTTGAGACACAAGGTTAATGCGTTCCGGGACCAAGTTTGTATGTCAATTTACTCATATCTCAAATCAAATTTTCCCATAGAAAATAACTAAATATAAATGAATCCCTTCCCAACCTCTGAAAAAAAATGCCAAAAATAGTAGATTACAATGGAAACACATATTTTTATTTGTTGTAATTCACCACCTACTCACAACGTAACAAATAACTATCTAGTGTTTATAATAATCTCTCAGTGACATTTCTCAGTACAGACTTACGTTGTGAGAGAGAGAGAGAGAGAGAGAGAGAGAGAGAGAGAGAGAGAGAGAGAGAGAGAGAGAGAGAGCGGCAACACGCTCGTAATATAACATAAACTTTAAATTTAACATAAATGAATTTAGATTACTATATACACACATTTAAAAGTACGTTCTTATCTTACGTTACACTACATTTAAACCTTATTGTGCAATATCTAAGGCAAATATGTTAAGTTTTGAGTGGGAACTTGTTGCTTCTCCATGCCTCATAACTGAATGTATCCCAGTTCATTTTTTAAAATTATTGAACGAGGCACGACTCGCTGGTGTCCTTTTCAGATGCTCGTTTTGCTTTTAAGACCATGTAGATTTTGTTGGCTTTTTCGCAGATTATTGACTCGGTCACCTTATCTCCAGTGAAAAATGCAACCTGTACGGCCCTGTGTTCGTAGATATCCTTAAGCAAGGGAGAAACAGCGCGAAAGACAGGTCAATGCTGTTCTCTTAAGCAGCCTCTCACATACTTGGCCACCCGGATGGCCGCATCGGGAACGATCTCGTATGCTCGTATTTCAAATTTGTCTCGTATCTCAAGGCAAAAATTTGCTCAGAATTATTTTCTTCCTATCTCAAATTTCCCATATGTCGGGAACTTGTATGTCAAGGTATTACTGTATATACAATAAATAGACATAATGTTGAGAACCGATAGCTCAACATTTTTTTTCAAACTAGGTTTTCTTAAATATTATTTGAAAAGCGCTATTCAAAATGCTGTACTGAAAGTTTGGAATGAGTTACAGGGCCAGTACATGGCAGATGAGAACAGAACAGGGTAGAAGAGGGCAGAATTTGTGCGTCAGAAATTGACTCTCTTTAACTTAAGGATTTTAATTTGCCTTTCAGGTCCTGGCTATCATCTCCATTCTCTTCATTGTGCTGTCTACCATCGCGTTGTCACTCAACACTCTACCAGAGCTGCAGGACACAGATGAGTTCGGCCAATCCACTGACAACCCACAGCTGGCCCACGTGGAAGCAGTTTGCATTGCTTGGTTCACCATGGAATACCTGCTCCGATTCCTCTCTTCTCCCAATAAGTGGAAGTTCTTCAAGGGTCCTCTGAATGTTATTGACCTGCTGGCCATCCTGCCATACTATGTCACCATCTTCCTAACAGAATCAAATAAGAGTGTGTTGCAGTTTCAAAACGTTCGGCGTGTGGTTCAGATTTTCCGAATCATGCGTATCCTGCGCATTCTCAAACTTGCTCGTCACTCCACCGGACTTCAATCTCTCGGATTCACCCTCAGGAGAAGCTATAATGAGCTGGGACTACTCATTCTCTTTCTAGCCATGGGTATCATGATATTTTCCAGTCTGGTCTTCTTTGCCGAGAAGGATGAAGAGGACACAAAGTTCAAAAGCATTCCAGCTTCCTTCTGGTGGGCAACTATCACGATGACCACTGTAGGCTATGGAGACATCTACCCTAAAACTTTGCTCGGAAAGATAGTTGGGGGTTTATGCTGCATAGCAGGAGTGCTGGTGATAGCTCTCCCTATCCCCATTATTGTAAACAACTTCTCAGAATTCTACAAGGAGCAAAAAAGACAGGAAAAGGCAGTTAAACGTAGAGAGGCCCTGGAGAGGGCAAAGAGAAATGGTAGCATTGTTTCCATGAACTTGAAGGAAGCTTTTGCCCGAAGTGCAGAACTGATGGATGTAGTGGTGGAAAAGAACGAGAGATCTCATGATAACCACGTATCACCGAGCCGTTGGAAATGGACTCCAAAGAGAGCAGTTTCAGAAACGAGTTCCAACCGTTCTTACAATCCCCACGACTCGCCAACCAAAGGCCGAAACAGCAGCCCCCAAAAGCTGAATGTTCAGAAGCTGGAGGAGATGTACAGCCAGATGGCTAAGACCCAGTCACAACCTAATCTCAACCCTAAAGGTTCCAGGGTTGGAAAGCAAATGGACGAGATGGAGTTGGGAGCTATAGAGGATCACAGTCCACCAATGATGGCAACCAGAGATGGTATAGGTGACATAAAAAGTTTGTCTAGCATTGACAGCTATATTAGTTGTACTACTGACTTCCAGGAGAATGCACGCTTCCCTCACAGCACAGCAATGGACCTTTGCCATAAGGAAAGCAACCAGATTTCACATAGTTCAGCTTTAGCCCTTCCGCAGCACTCTCAGGCAAAAACAGGCCGGCAAAGCACCGGCGCACCTGTGTTGAACCCCATCACAGTTCCCAAACCCTCTTGCTCTGAAAATGCAAGGAGGTTTTTATTTTCTGGTCATGCCGCAAAAAGCCTTTTCTCCAAAGGAGGCTGTCGCAATGAGAAGGAACCTGGACCATCCCCACTCTCAGACAGCTCTGTACTATCCGACCACTCTCTGCTGAGTCGTGAAGTGTCCATCTATACCACAGCCAGCAGCAGGACGCCGCCAAAATCCCCAGAAAGCGCCACCCTGGGCCCAACTGTCTTCACTTTTCACGACTCTTCCATCAGCAAATACATTGACGCCGACACTGATGACGATGAGCACCTACGTGACATTTCCGAGGCCAGTCCAACAGACTGTTTACTGAGCGGCTCCAGCCCTAAACGCAGCATCAACATCAATTACCAGAGAGCCACCAACCATTTGGGAACAGCCCAGAAAATGTTGGGACAAAACTGTCTTTTCCCACAAGAAGGAATTCGTGGACTCCCTCACGAAAATCATGTGGGTGCCGAGATAGGACGTAGACCAAAGGGGGATCGGGGTCGTCAAAATACTTTGGACAAAAGCCACTGAGGTATGAGTGTGTCTGTATGAATGATAAACCAGAGCTGGTGTGCTTGTGACTGACGTCAAACACTGTTACAGGACAGGACCAAGTTCAAATGTTTTACAAATCAGCTGAGGATGCCATTGGGCCACGTGCTTAGGGAAAACACGAGGGCCGAATACTCTGGGAGAAACATTTGGAAATGTTCACTGCCTCCCTCCCTTGCGACTCATTCCAATAAAGAGGTACTATAGTAGTCCACGACCTCCAAGCAAAGAAGCACCCAGTGTAGCCAGCAGGTGGGTTCAGCGATTCCATGAGTTATTTTGAGAAAACCGTTTAGGGATGTCCTTGCATTTGTTAACCACAACCCCAATAAAATCTGGCGTTGTAATTTTAGTGCTAAAAGAGAGAACCTAAAATCCTATAAGCTACTTCTCCGTGCCCCTTACATGCCCTAACCTGGCCTTATTCCTTTTTAGTTGTTGGGAGCATGCAATTCTGCATTTATGTGTGTGCTTGTGAAGGCAACAGGGGAGGGATGATCTGATGGTAATTCATGTTATAACTCGTCAAAGTTTGTCCATCACGATTTTTTTTCTAAAGAAAAAATATACCTTCTAAATAATGGCTATTTGATAGCATGTTTTATCACCGTCATACGTGACAAGCAATCTCACTTTAAGGACCGATGTAA